>NC_049914.1:7413257-7760337 GCF_001411555.2 Juglans regia
TATTATCCAAATCATGGAATGATTTAAGACTTTTAGGCCTTTATGGGGGTATCTAAGAACCGAAAACTTTGTCTAAAATCCCAAGATTTGATATAACCAATGATCATTAATTTTTGACAAGAAAAACCATAGATTGCTTTATTTTACTCATGTTACAATCTAAAGTTATATATTCCTAGTCATTGGCAAAGATACAGATCACTCAGATTGTAAAGGATCTATCTAAGAGATCTACTCGTGATCATCTTCAGATCTTCCTAATTTTCTTCTTTTAATTCATGGAAAACTACAATTCCATTCAGCAAAGAGTACACTATATATATATATATATGATCTTAGGGCTTAGATTTACATAGCAATCACAAGCTGTAAGCCTAACTAGCTAGATCACTTACAGCTTCTTGCATTCTCCTTTTATCTGTATCAATTTTTTTTTTCTTTTTTAAATTTACTTGAAAGTATATAGCGTTAATTGATTTTTGTATGTCATTAATTTGATCTCATGCATATATAACCTATCTAGGTCAGGCGTTTTTTTTGTGCAATTTGCACCTTCACGTTTCTTCTTCCATATATTTGAACAGTCGCTTAGCGTTGAATTAATTTCATGTGATTTTGAATATTCGAGCAAGCAGGCCAGAATGCAATTTTAGTACCGTTATAAAAGTAATCCCCATAATATATGCAAAAGTACTGACATTGGCTAGCTTTGTCTTTGTCTTGATTTTTAGAAGGATAGCTGGAGTGAAGAGGAGGAGAGGTTACTGGTTGAAGCTCATGCGAAGGTCGGAAACAGATGGGCGGAGATCGCAAAGTGCATTCCCGGAAGAACAGAAAACGCAATAAAGAACCATTGGAATGCCACGAAAAGAAGGCAGAATTCAAGGAGAAAGAACAAACCGACAGAGATGAATAAAAAAGGAAAGCCCCAGTACTCTTCTCTGCTTCAAGACTATATCAAAAGCAAGACTCTGAACAGTAAAACTTTCACCGCCAGCGCCGACGCCGCTATCCAAAGCACCACCACCCCCACCAGTTCGACCCTCTCCGGCAAAGACCCATCAACCAAATTCAATTATTTCCTCCCGGATCAACTGTCAGAGTCGAGCTCCCAATATTGTGACTCGCCCACGTTGATTTCTCAAACATATGATGAGGAGCTACTCTTCATGCAAAACCTTTTTGCAAACCATTACGATCAGCCACCTGTTGACGATAGTACTAAAGCCACAGCTCAGATGGTAGCTGAAACATTTCATGCCGATCACTTTAAGGATTCTTCCACCGACGTTGTGGAATCCGGTACTGGTCTTGCATCTTTCACTTCGAACCCAAACTTGCAGAAGAACAACAAACTTCAAACTATAGATACTGGTGCCCCCGCGACGACCCACTTGCATTCTGACATCTACCTCTCGTACCTGCTGAATGGCACTGCCAATTCTTTGCTTTCCAATGATTACAACTGCTGCTACGACAACATTAACATGAACATGGACTTGCACATGACTAACCAAGCGTACTCCTGGAACGGCAGCAGGAAGGAGATGGATTTGATAGAGTTTGTCGCTTTAAATTCTCATTTATCTCAGGGCAGCAACAGTAGCGTGTTTCTTGCTTAGTGGGCTAGATAATAAGAGTTTGTTGGTTTCCATCTTCAAGACTAATTTGGAGAGCCAATATACTAACTCTGAATTGGTGCTAGGGATATTGAAATGTCTTTTAAAGAAATTTGAGACAGGGACATTAACTGTTGGGCTGCTGACACTTGAGAAAAGTGACGATGTTGGAATGTGTTTTAGGGTGCTGAGCGTTTCTTTCTCCGTGCTTTATATGGCTGTAGTAGTAATGGTGCTCTACTTTGTTTGTAGTTTGTGAACAAAATATTGGCGTTTGGTTTTTGTTTTCTAGCTGGACTGCAATCATTTTACTGGGAGTACTACTACTTGTTTTCGTTTCTAATTTTCTGTTACGTCGTCCTTTTCTTCCCTTTTCAACAGCTAGCTTCAGAGCTTCTGATTCTTGATATGTTGTTGACGAGAATTTTGGCCAACACGAAGAAACTCATTGAAATGGCCTGAAAATATATTTTTTGGGGTATAAAATGGAAACTGCATGCAACGCAAGATCAGTACTTGCAGAAGTACGTACAATTGTTTTTACACGAAGTCACAAACTTCTAGGAAAGGCTGATCGTTTTAGTACTTTAGTTGGTTATCACATATTCTTAGCTAGCTAGTGTAGGTAGTTGAATGGGCTAATTAGTAAGAAATTAATTTTCGTGTTCTTCTTTCTTTTTACGTTGAGCAATTAAAGATTGCATATATAGCGTATTTAGTGCAGAAAATACTATCTTTAAAGTAAGAGCCCTTATGCTCAGAGTATTAGTTGATACGCTCAATATATTGAAAGGGGAGAAAGAGTCATTCACAGCCTATTGAAATGACTTAGACCTCGATCGACGTTGTATGGAGCCACCAACAATGTTTCGATGCGGCTATACAACAATGGTGCCTATGCCTATGGCAATGAATGAAAAATAAGCTGTGCAGAAAAAGTAAAGAGAGATGACATCAAAATTTATGTGGTTCAGGACGAGTCTACGTCCACATGTGTTTGAGGAGGAGAAGTCCACTATAATATTATTGTTTACAGTCTCTCATACCTCACTGTATTTTGGTAATGCTGAATATAAATTTATTGGAGAAGAGGCCTTCGCTGGAGCTCCACTATTTTAAGGAGCCGTCAAAGAGGAAGAAGAAGTACTGAAGAAGAAGAAGATCATCCTTTGGAAGTCATCCCCACCCCTCTATTTATCCCAATGCCTTTTCCCGCGTGTCCCTCTGCAGGTAAGACCAAGCTTTTGCGTGTTTGACCCCTCCTGACAGCCCTATGCCTCTTGACCCCCTCGACAACCCCATGTCGCCCTTGACCCCGCCGACTTCCCCATCTCACTTTCTGACTCTCTGACCCCCCCTAGCTACTAACTTGGTGGGCTGGGCCCGATCCTTGGGCTTTGATGTTTTTACCTCTCTCACAAGTAGTGAATTATGTTATTTATGCATAGTCAAAATTTAGCCAAGGTCTGCCCTTTTGTTGGAGATTTCATGTTTAATAAATTATGTCGGTTTAGTTCTCAAGCTAGCTAGAACTTTATACGAATATGACCGTTAGACCGTCAGGTGAAGGTTAGTGGTTATAGGGCGGGTTGATGATGTAAGAGATTTGTATTCGATTCCGCGAAAGGAATTCCCTGGATTACTTGATTCACAATTTTGTGGTGGGGTTGTACGTGTATCCGGTCTTTCCTTGGTGACTAGTCCTAGAAACAAAAAAAGAAAAGAAAAAAACTACATTGAGATATTATGTTGGGTTTTCTTATCTTTAGGTGAGTTTTTGGGGTTTGCTCCGGCCTTTTTTGTGTTAGTTTCTATATTGTTTTGGCATAAAATTGGAGTTAAACATTTTTTAAATTTCTTTTCAATCATTTTCTCGATCGAGCAACTTTTGCTCAAGGGACTTGGGTTGATTTTATTATTTGAAATTGATTAGTATGGTTGTTCCCCATTATGATTTCTTATGGCTTACATTGATGGTCACCATATGTTTGGTTTCTGGAAAGAGTATTAGAAATACAATATGTTTTCAAGTAGCGTTTTGATTCTTTGTTAGTGTGTTCAAAGTGATAGTGCTACTCAAAAAATGTAGTTCATTTAGCTTTAGGGTGGCACAGGGAATTGAAATCGAGGAATTCGAGTTTGTGGTTGCTCCTATCAATTTGTTGGCTTTAGATACATGTAATATCTTCTACCACAGCTTGCAGTTTTACTTATTTTGCCCTACACCACCTCTTTTAGTTCCCATTCTTATAAGTCTGTTTACGATCTCCAACGTTTTTGTTGATTGGTCATATTGATTTTTTGATAGACCGGATTTTATTTTTTAGCCAAGTGTTTATGTAAATAACTAAGAAAGGCTGGGTATAGATTTTTGTAAATTCTCAGCTTGCCTTACGAGAAATCTCTAATGGGAATGGATTGAAGAACTCACGAAGATGTCTACTTCTCAAATCTTCTAAATAATAATGACTTTTTGATGAAATCCACTAATGAGATAAAAGAACACCAACTATCTCCACCTCGAGTTGAGGTTTTTGAGGTTGGACCTAGTGAACGAAAATCACATAACGGGATACAAATTTTAGTAATGATGAAGATTTGGTACTTGTGGAGGGATGACTTGAAGTGATAAAAAAGTACACCATATTATGGAAAATAATTCATAAATACTTTGAGGAAAACAAGAAGTTTAATTCTACACGTAACTACATATCTCTAATGAATTGGCGGTCAACGATACAACAACGGGCCGGTAACTAAGTTTTGTGGTTACTTGACACAAGTTGAAGGAATGCATCAAAGTGGTTTTAATGAGCAAGACAATGTATGTTTTTCGTATTTTCTTTTACTATTAATTCCATGCGTAGTTATAAATTGTGAAGGAGGCTTGGGTATTTGTTATACGGAGAATGATTTGTGGTGTTTATTGATATTAATGTTGATAGGATCATGAGGATGGTTATAATTTGTGGTGTTAACTCAGATTGCAATGATGATGTATGATTTGTGGTGTCAACATGATTTTTCAACAAAAAACTATGTTAATAAACTTAACTTCATGATGCTTAATTTCATGTAGTTTGGCAAGACAAAGATCACGTACCTTGAATTAGAAAAGAAAGCTTTCAACTTCGATCATTGTTGGCGTATGTTGAAATTCCATCCAAAGTGGGTGGAACATATAGAAATAGTGAAGCCAAAGAAAAAATCACAGCCAAGACCAAATACTTCGACTCCAAATTCAGTAAATTTAGGTGAGATGGGGATTTCCATGCAGCATCTTCAAATTTGGATCGACTAATAGGCCATAAAACTAAGAAAGAGAAACAAAAGAGAAAAAAAAGAACGGATTTAGATTCTCTTGTGGTGGTACTAAATGAGATGAAGTAAGATCGAAAGAGTAAATGTACTTATGCTATAAGCTCATGATCATGACAAACCGATGTTTTGTCTTAGGTAAGAGGAAGTGAGTTTTAGGCAAGATGAAGTGAGTATTCAAAAAGAGGAAGTACTAGTGAGAAAGTACATGAT
Source organism: Juglans regia (assembly GCF_001411555.2). Classification (NCBI taxonomy): domain Eukaryota; kingdom Viridiplantae; phylum Streptophyta; class Magnoliopsida; order Fagales; family Juglandaceae; genus Juglans; species Juglans regia. The sequence goes on from NC_049914.1 coordinate 7,418,408, forward strand.
GAAGAAAAGAAAGAAGAATAAAGAATGATGACGATTAATATAAGTGCCATGCCTCCAATGCTACAATAATATTATATGTAATGACAAATGGAAATTCTTGCAAGTCGTGCTAGGAGAAATTAGTTGTCTTGTATTTTATGCAGTAACGTTTACTTAATGTTTGTTGCTGTGTTTTTCTTGTGGAGTAACGCTTATTTGATATTTTGAAACATTAATACAACCATAAAATATTAATACAACCATACATGATAGTGCCATAAAACATTAATAGAACCATACATGATAAAACATTCTACGGCACTATATTGTTGCCATAAGTGCTTGATGAGGTCTGCTTGAAGTTGACAATGGATTTTACTATCTCTAATAGCATGATGATGTTGAATGAATTCCCTAAATTCAGGTGTAGGGCCTGTTGACACTTGCTCATGTGTGCTTTTTGCCAATTGTTCATATTCAAACTCTTTAGATCCGTTGTCAGTCCATTCATCTTCAATAATTATATTATCAAAGATTATGCATGCCATAACAATATAGTATCCCTCTACATAGTTATGACAATTAATTATATAATTGACAACTAGAGTATGCCCTTGAGCAAGGTTAGAAAATATAAATGATATATCAATCGCATTTATATCATTATGAGACCTAGATAATCCAAAAAAAGTATGTCAAATCCAAAGATTATAAGAACCCATTGCTTCTAAAACAATTGTTGTCGTGAATATGAGTAGAGTACATACCATGCAAGCAGTTGGATAGTTCTTCCACTTTCAGTGCATACAATTGATGCTCCCTAACATACTTGGAAATTCACGTTTCTCACCAACTGCAAGCAATCTAACAATATCATTATTGTTGGGTTCCTTAAGTACTCTTCAGAAAAAACTGAAACAACTGCTTTGACAAAAAATTATAGGCTTCTTAATGCGGTAGTCTGTCCAATTTTCAAGTATTCATCCATAAAATCAGTCATGACACCATAAGCAAACATCCTCACAGTAGCTGTAATATTTTGAGGGGAAGAAAAACTAAGTCTTCCACAACCATCTCGTATCTGGACAAAATGATATTCATGAGTTTCTACAGCAGCTTGGATACGAAGAAAAAGATAACGACTCATTCGAAACCTTCTTCGAGAGTATTTGTGAGGATAGATTGGAGGATTAGCAAAATAGACGCAAAAAAAGATTTGGCAAGCTTGCAATCGATCACGCAAGATGAATCTATGTATTTTTTAGAAGAACCATGTGAACTTGATCATTCTTCTTCCAGAACAAGTTGTCTCGCTATCTCAAATTATTCTTCAGAATCTGAATCTGAATCGATAAGTGTCATTTTGTGAAAAAACAAACGATCCATTTGGAAAAAAAAATGATTTTACCCAGAAATTTGAGTTGAGGTAAATAAAATTGTTGAGAAAATGTTATATTTTATAGTGAAAGAATATAAATGCTAAAGAAATATAGCCGTTAAAAAAATATATCCTCAAAAAAATATGACCATTACAAGAATATGTCCGTTCTAAAAAAAAAGACTGTTAGAAAATTATATCTATTAGAATAATACGAACGTTAGAAAATTAATGTGTATTTTTTTAATAATGAGTAAAGATTCCAATTACCATTAGATTTAAAATAAATTAAAAGACCAAAATTAATATTTCAATATAATAGTGATATATTTAAAGAGTTTGTTATTTGGTGTTGTTGAAAAGTAGCTAGCTAAATTAGAAAAAAAGTGTTTTTTTTAGTCAAATTTTGGCTAAAGAGTGGCTATGCCATTACTAATGCTCTCATCATTTCTACATCACACACCACATATAATTTTTTTTCTTGTCAAATGTGTGATGTATAGATGTTGAGTAGAAGTTAGTTTAGCAAGAATAAAATAAATAAATATATATATATATATATATATAAGAAAAAAAATTATATGTGATGCAGGGATGATGAGCATAATTTTTCTTAGAGTAAACATGATTATATACTATAATAATTTCCTTAAAATTTTAATTATGATTGAACATTTTCACGTGCCTCTAAAAAAAGAAACCATTGTTAAAACTCATATTAGCCTTGAACCCAACTAATTAAACCTTTGGATGTGTTTTTGGGTGGCAAATTGTGTTTTTGGGTCGTGTCAAGTTATAAACACTCTACTACATAGGTTAACCCGAAATCAACCCGTTAAGCTAAACCTGTCAAAACTTAAACCGACCCATTTAGATAACAAGTAGTGTTGTATTACCCGTTTTGACTTGTTTAAAAATAAATTAAAAATAGTTGAACACGATTCAACTCGTTTGAACTTATTTCATATAAATGAGTTGAACAAACACGTATAACCTATTTGATCTGATAAACATAATATCACATAAAAGTTAAAATCTATATTTATTAGTAGCCAAAATATCTTTAAAAAAAATAAACCAGCATATTAATAAAAAATATTAATATTTTTCAAGTTTTAACATATAATAACAGCAATATTACAATAATAAATATGAACATAAATTCATAATTACAATGTCAATAATAAAAACATAATCATTCTGATAAATAATAATTTTAGAACTTAACAATAATAAAATTGTAATTTTGAAATAAAATCTAAACAGGTCTAAATGGGTTGATTTCAGGTTAAGCAGATTGACCGACCTATTTATAAATTGTGTTTTAACGGGTTAACCTGTTTGATCCGAACCCGTTAACATTAAACCCAAACCCATTAATTTCATATCATATTCGTATTGGGTTCACGAGTCGTGTCACATATTGCCACTTATACTTAGAAGTATTTTCTGGATGAATATACGTGTAATGTTATTGCCCTGTATTGATTGAATGGGCTGGATTAACAAATTATTATAAAAGTTTCAAGCATATTGAAACTTTCATTAGCATATTAATTTGAGTTTGATCTGGTTCAAGTCCATCTTACAAAGAACACCAACGACTTCTCGTTGTGTATGTCCCTTCCAACAGACTCCCCTAAAGTTGGATATATATTACTATGGCCATACTTAAGCAGAGGAGATCAACTTTTTATTTCCCATTTTTTACCTTCTAGTCAAGAAAAAAACATGATCCTTAAACCATCATATAAAGTTATTGTTTGAAATATGATATGGTCTGGTTGCCTTAATCAGACTTGCATTTGATTCAATAGTGCATGCGTGCACAAGATACCTTTTGTTGTTGTTGTTATTAAAATACAGGATATGAGCGAAATTATTGTTCTCTCATAATGTAACAAATGATTTATTTGGTCTCATTAATTAAAAAAATACATGCAGAATAAGGGTACTACTGTCGTTGTTGCTTACTGTCGCCCAATGGGACATGCCATGGGCATCCAACCCCTCACCACCTCCACTTTCCATAGAATGTACATCATCCTCGGACCCATTAAATGCTTAAAATTTACTAAGCCTTATGGAAACCAATAGAAACTATATAAAACGGAATTATTGCCCCTGGTCTCAAGGTAAATCTTCTACCCCACAAGTCAAAAGTCTCCAAAAACTTATCCATACATCCAAAAATGTTAATACCACTCCATGTTTATGACATAGTTTTTTAAATTAAGTTCACAGTTCATGTGATTTGTGTCATATTACCATTACAAAAATTGTAGTTTTGACTTGTTTTATTAAGTAAATTTATGAAGTAAAACTTGTAAAATTACTCATCAATAATACATACATATTGCGCGTGCATGCGCACGTGCGCGCACACACACATCCAAATATAATAACTTGCTAGTTTATGTTATTAAAAACAACTGTCTATAAAAATAGTATTGGATCAAGATCCTCTCAAGTTCTTGCCCAAATTGAGGGTCTGAAGTAGAAGATATATATATATATATATATATATATATATATATATATCAAGTGGGTCATATATCATTTATTGTTCATTTAATACAAATATTTGTACGGATATCAATAAATATTGTAGAACCTACTTCATGTCTTTTTTCTCTCTCACTTGAGGTTCTTGAGTTCAGACAATAACTTGAGAAATATTTTTTTTCAATAATTTTTATGAGATGAAATCTCATTATAACACCCACACTACAATAACTCGACATAAGTTTTGTTTACAAATAGTTGAAGTACTTTTGTTGAGACTATAATCACATTCCTGGAAATAAAGTAGCCGCAAATGGAAACTGTCACAACATTATACGACTTTAATATATTGATATATATAGAACATGGTTTACATTTACAACTATATTTTGAGCTGTATAAGAAATATAAAAGGAATGTACAACTGCTACTCTTAGCCTAACGTATACATGAGTTGTACAAAATGCAAGAATCATGGAAAGGAAAGTAATTGACTGGATTACAGTTATGATGCATGGTGTTTGTCTCATCATTCTCACTCAAACTCATGGTGGAATAGGGCCGAGACAAAGTTTGCTTTGATTCGGTTCGCATTTTGGACTATAGAGTGATTTGGTGAAGATGTCAGCAACTTGCTCTTGACTAGGAATATGTGTGAGATGAATCAATCCGCCAACTACTTGTTCTTGAACGAAATGGAGGTAAATTTCGATATGTTTGGTGTAGTGATGCCTATGGCACTGATATTATTGGAGTGTAGTGTTGGAGGAGGAAGGCTATACCCGAGAGTCTTGAGTACATGCATGAACCACATGAGTTCTGCCGAGGTGGGTGCCAAGACTCGGTACTCAACTTTGGCGGTGGAGCGAGCAACCGTTGTTTGTTTCTTGGCTCCCCAAGACTGCAAGTTACCACTTATAAAAATTGCAAATCCAGTGGTGAAGTGCCTATAGTCTTTAGACCCCACCCAATATGTATCATAAAATCCTTGCAATGCCGAAATGGGAGCTTTGGTGAAGTGAAGGCCGAGATTTATAGTACATTTGAGGTACCTGAAAACTATCTTAACAGCAATGAGATGAGGGGCACAGAGAGTTTGCATAAATAGAGAAACAAAATTCACTACATAAGCCACATTCGATCTAGTCAAGGTGAGGTATTGAAGTGTGCCCACCATTTACCTGGAGAGAGATGGATTAGATAAGAGAGAACCTTCATGCACAAAGAAATGAACACTAGGAACAAGTGGAGTGGAAACATGTTTGCCCCTTCAAAACCAAAGCGCTGGAGTAAGAAAATAAGATACTGTGATTGTGTAAGCGTTAAAGTATCATCCTCTCGAGCCACTTGTACACCGATCAAATAATGCAAATCACCTAAATCTTTCATATGAAATATTTTGGATAAATGAGAAATAAGTGTGTTGATTGACGACACTGAATTCCACGTGAGAATAGTATCATCTACATAAATAAGTAGAATAAGCGTCTCATATTTATTTTGACAAAAAAACATGGAGGTGTCAAAAGGACATATTTGAAAACCTGGTTGGTGAATGTAGTTGCTAAACTTTAGGTACCATGCTCAAGGGGCCTGTTTTAAACTATATAAGGCCTTATGAAGTTGACAAACATACTTACGACGACGGGGATCTTCAAAGCCGGGTGGTTGAGTCAAATAAACTTGTTTTTGCAACTCTCCATGCAAGAAAGCATTACTTACAATGAGTTGTTTGAGAAACCACCCTTGTGATTAGGCCATTGTGAGGATTAACCGAATGGTTGATGGTTTAACTACCAGATTAAAATTTTGATCATAGTCCAGGCCTTGAAGTTGTGTGAAGCTCAAGTTGCAAGACAAGCTTTGTATCAAGATTCATCAGTTTGTGTCTTTACTTTTAAGACCCACTTGTTTGTGACTAAATTCATGTTTGGAGTAGGGGGAACAAGGGTCCAAGTTCGGTTCTCATGAAATGCACAAATTTCTAATTGCGTGGCCTGTTGCCATTGTACATCCTTTTGTGCTTGTTTAAAAGTTTTGGGATCTGTAGAAGTAGCAACAAAATCTACATTTTGTTCCAGAGTGCTAGGACAAGATATTTTACAGTCAATTCCTTGAGATAGAAAATATTGTTTTAAAATCATGTGGTTTACAAATCCTTCACCATGACCACTTTGAATGAGTGTTAGTTTAATGGACATTGGAATAGTTGAAGAACATCAGATTTTTGGGCCATAGGAAAAATCTAAATGTATCGAGAAAATTGATCAACAATAACTAATTAAAATTGGCATCCATCATAAGAGGAAATAGGAGCGGGACCCTACACATCAGTGTGTATTGTGTGAAGAAATGAAAGAGCATGGGAACTGCAAGAATGAAAAGGTAACTTTGTTGATTTGCCTAAAACACAACCTTCACATAAAGTAATTTGTTTATTCAAGGCATGGAGACATGGCAATAAACATTGAAGGGTCCTATGATTAGGGTGACCAAACGAGCATGCCATTTGGTTCCAAAGACTTTGGCGACCATAGAAGTAGCAGGAGATATTGTATTGAAAGTAGGATGAAAGATATAAACCCTCTTGAACCAGCCCTTTAAGTAGCACTTGTCTCGTCCTTAGGTCTTAGAGTAGAAAGCCCCATGGATAAAACAAGAATAATTGTCAATGGTAAATTGAGAAATTGAAAGAAATTTCTTTTGAAGCTGAGGAAAAACGAATGTATTTTTCAAAATCAAGGACGTATGAGGAAGAATATAGGTACCAACACCAGAAATAGTCAGGTTAGATCCATTACTGATCATGCCAGAGCTGATGCCTCTATAAGTTCGAATACTTGTACATTTGTGGAGGTTGGAGTCATGTGTTAGTTGGCTCCAATGTCAGGGAATCATGGTTTAACAACTATGTCGCCAGCCTGCACTGCCAAAAATGATTTGTACTAATTTGCTTATTTTTTAAATGCACAACAAGCATATGCTTTGTGATTGAGACCTCCACACTGAAAGCATGTAATGCGGGAGCTGCAACCAATACCATTGCCACCACGTCCACGGCTACTTTGATTTGAAGATTGTGGAGTGCGGCCACCAGAGGAATGATCCTGAGACTGTGAGGCTACATGGTTGCCTTTATATCATGGTGAATAGCCATAGCCACGAGCACTGGTGGAAGAATTATCTTTAGACTTTGAAGTCATTGCTCGATTTGTATATAGAGTAACTACTGAAGAGTTGTCTCGAGCAGATGAAGAAAGTCAAATTTCAAAGTCCCATAATTTGCAAATGACATTTTCTAGAGGAGGAAAATTGTCTCTGGATTTATGGCAGCAACTATAGGATCAAACTCAGATCCTAAACCTCTTTCCCAGTCCCACAAAGGGAAAGAGCCAAAGACTTGGCCTTGTGCAAATAATCTTCCATGGAAGATGAATCCTTGGTGAGAGATTGTAACTCTCCACACATTTGTTGAACCCTATCTCGTGTATGTCGACCATACAAAGTTTCAAGAACCTTCCATGCATCATGTGATGTTTTACTATTAATCACTTGAGAAAGAGGAGATTGGAGAGAGAATTGTTGGTCCTCCGAGAATCAACTGGTCGAGAGTCGAGACGCAGCCACTTTGTTGCTTCTGGGTTCAAAGACAGTACACCATTGTCATCAATAATGGTTGAAGGAGGGCAGGGGACTTCATTGGTAATGTAGTTTAGAAGACCATGACCTCTAAGAATGGGAATTACCTTACTTTTTAAAGGAGATAATTGGTAGAGGCTATTTTGATTGATATATCGGGCAAGTTGGTCTTGGCAGAAAAATAATCAAAGGAATATCAGGTATACACAAGATGGATTTGAGACGTTGAAGAGGAAGACATGTTTGAACCTCGTATGGCCATGTAAATGGAAATTGCCGCAACATTATACGGCTTTAGTATATATATATATATATATATATATATATACATACACACACACACACACACATATATATATATATATATATATATATATAGAACACATGTTTATATTTACAACTATATTGTGAGCTGTGTGAGAAATTAATATAAAAGGAATGTACAGCTCATGCTACTCTTAGCCTGATGTATACATGAGTTGTACATAATGCAAGAATCATGGAAAGTAAATGACTCCACTAAAGCCGTGATGCATGGAGTTATTTGTCTCATCAAAATCAAAGGCTACTTATTCTTGTAGTGCCAACTACCATCAAGCAATGAATTAAACATGAGAGCAGTTTAATTAGTTAATCTCACAAAACACGACTTTATGCCTACTCACAAATTGGTATTTCTTGGTTAAAAGCTCGATTCCATCCATCAAGTTAAGACATACATACACATTAAAAGGGACCATGATCCTAGAATTGACCCAAAACCACTTCTTTGGAGCTGCTTAGGTTGCCCATTTTGCATGGTGACAAATAAATTTCTCTCACAACCTCGTAATACAGAGTACTTATCCTGATGACTAAGGGCACGAAGTTTATCACGTGGGACTGACACCTGACACTTTTCGTACTCATTACGGTGGGTTTGAACCTGTGACCATTTCTGGGTCACAGACTAATCAAAACTTGTAAGAAGCAGTAGACAATCACCACCGCATATCTAGAATTACAATCCATGACTAAGAAAATAAGAACCGTACGTACGTAAGATCTATGATTCGCGGTACTCACACAGTATACACAATCACAAAGCAAGGAAGCACAGCCCTCGGATTAAACACCAACAACTCCTCCTCGTCCACTCTCGTATGTGCCCCACTTCCACTCCTCCCGGCGACCGAGTCAAACCCGCCGTCGTCCTTGTCCACATCAACATCCGACTCGCATCCGATCCTACCGGCCACGAGCCGGCAAACCAGCATTGCCCGTTTCACGTTCATGAACTTGAACTCCTCCTCGATCTCTTCCGGAATTGCCTCGTGTGCTCTCCAGCTCGTGGATAGCGTGGAAATCCCGTCCAACTTGGGTGAGAATCCGGACTTGATAATCCCACACACGCTACAGTACTGCTGGTTACAAATGTTGGAATTCCCATCGAGTCCTAGATCACATAGGAACGTCGAGCAGTGGAACCTCAACATCTCATTCCCGTCGGCTATGCACCTCTCGTCTCTTCTCCTAACGCCACCTTTTCGAGCAGCTTTAGCCTTCACCGACTCTCTGTACTCTTCGAACCTCGAAAGTATCTTCGGGCTGTTATGGATCTTCAAAACCCGATGGATTTTCGGGCTCTTTACGTTGTCGGTCCATCCCGTTTTGAATATGATCCGGACAATGTTCTTCCCCGAATCACCATCTGCGAGCTCCGACACAGCGTGTTTGATTGCCAGGTGTTGTTCGAGGAGCTGGGGTTTCGGGAAAATTTCGCCGCAGGCTGTGCAGGGGAAGATATCGTTTCGCAGAGGAAAGAATGGGTTATCTGCGGAGATGTCGGATTCTGGGGGTGGACTTTTACGAGGAGAATTCGATAAGTGGGTTTCTGGGGCGATGATGGGGGCAACGGAATGCTGTGATGATCTGGCGGAGGATACCGTGGTGGGAGTAGTCGGATGGGTTTGCGTGGAACTGTTTTTGCAGGATATGGAGGAGAAGATACGCTTGCAGAAGGACCAAGAGGTGGATAGAGCTTTGCTGGGTTTGGAAGCAGAGGGAAGAAGGAGGTGAGAAGCTTTCCGCTTCTTCGAATGTCTGTGGTCGGAGGTGGTGCTGAAAATGAAGCAACCAAGGTGGAGGAGGAGGATGAAGATGGAAAGGAACTTGTTGAAGAATGTTACGACGCTTGCAGCCATCGGTCTAGAGCATGAGCTTTGAGCCTGAGCTCTGGTTTAGGCAATGGAGAGAGAGAGAGAGAGAGAGAGAGAGATGTTGGTGTGAATGATGATGGAAGGAAAAAGCTAGGGGAAGAGGCAGGGGAAGAAAGTGATCAAGGAAAGAAAGGAAGGAATTAATGGGGGGGAAAGGTGACGTAAGGTGGGGGCTGTGGAAGAATAAAGCTAAAAGAGAGTAGGTGTAACGCAACTTCATGGCATCTATTCTCCGTTTCTGTTTACAATGTTATGATAAATTTCTCGTTCCTCCATCATGAGAAAAGAGAATGGCTTTCATCACGTTTAATTGCCTATATCATGTCGGAGGGGTCAGTTAATATCTCCTTTAACCGAAAGTAACAGTCTCTGCATTTTTATTTCCCTCGTGTTTCTAAGCTTATATATAATTCATTCATTCATCAGATAATTAATTTAATTATATAGCTCCTTAATTGCATTGATTATTTACTAATTTATATAATATTTTGAATATTAATATTTGAGCTCTTTTAATTTTTTTGTAAGCATATAATTAGTATGCCTTCTATTGGTTCAAAACTCAGACAGAAGCAAATCTCCATGGCCTGTTTTTTTTCTTTTTTCTTTTTTCTCATTGGTTTTTTTTCCTTGTCTATAAAGCAAGCCAACTTGTGTGTGATCTTGACGAGTGGTAAAAACAAGATATATAAAAGATTTACCATGACATGATTCAGAGCGACATTGGCATGTGGTATAAAGCTGTTAATAAATTGGAAATATCTCCTTGGAAAAGAATGCAATTCAACTACCAAAATAAGAAAGAGACGTGGCTCTACATGTGTAGGGTCCCCGGCCGGCCCTCCCCATCAGCAAGCAGTCGATCTAATGGAAATATGATCATGAGTTAATTTATGAATGAGGGATATATATAAGTACGTACGTAGTTCAAAAAATATTACCTTCTCTGATCAAAGCTGCTTGTAATTTATAAATTGATTAGTATGTAATAATATTGTCGTTTCTTCCCGTACGTGTCTCATGTAGAATCCAAAGCCTTCTGATCTCTTCGATCTGCTCATTTGTTGTTTTGTTTTTCTCTTTGAAAGAGATATGATCATTGCTCATTTCTAGTTCAATATATAATTTTCACACTTGAAGAGCAAATCTAATCAGATAGATACGCAATATTCTTTACTATTTTATTTTCAACACAGACACAAATTACTGCCCCATTCTCCAAGGAGAATTAAGGAACCGCATCAGAACATATATATATATATATATAGACACACTAATTATAAAGCCTTTTGTGAGAGTGAGTGTAGAACTTCCAGGGATAATTAGGAAATGGTTTCCCAGTGCGTTCCTCTTTTTTTGAGTCATCTTTAATTTTCTTTTGTTTGTCATGCGTACAACAACTGCTGGCTCATGAGCACGTCATCCCTTGAAAGACGAAAGAATCATATTCGAAAGGAATTGATTCCTTTTGCGTGAGTTCAGTTGCATGCATGCATGCAACGTCAGTTAGTTCTGAATATCCCTGAAATCACACATGAACATCAATTTAATTTACATGATCAGTTGCATGCCTAAACTACTTCTCGTTGGGAAAGTAATAACCATGGACGTACATTGAACTCGATTTATCGATCGTCTCGAATGCCCAAACAGTATTATTGATTCTCTTATTGCCAAAAAAAAAAAATGGTCGTAGTACTGTTTCGATCTGGAAACGAGTCATGTCGACGTAGTTCCTGGGAGATATTAGTACAGTGCCGACTTAATTGCCGAGCCGACTTAATTGCCGAGCACATGCATATGGCAGTCGGCTAGCTAATCTCGATATATCGATCTAAATATATAGGACCATGGGCCATGCGCATGCATATATATTGCATCTATATAGATATATAGCTAGCTAGATCAATAGTACAAGGCTCAGTTGTGTCTATATATAATATTTATATATATATATATATGCATGCAGCTAGCTATATATGATATTATTGCATGGACCAAGCTACACGTTTACTGAAACTAGGTTTTCAATCTGCAAACTGACCCCTCCCAATTAATGCACGATGGCGGGGGATCGGAAGATCTTTGCTAGCTTTCATTGACACTGTATATTGTAAATTAGACATAGGGCTAGCTGCTAATAATATTTCAATCCCTTCCATCAATGCATGATTCAAACTTTGTCATAAATGAGTTGTTAAAACCTGCTTTTCAAAGAATCCTAACTACTTTTGCAGCAGTGACGTTTAACTAATCAATACAGCTTTAATTAAGTTGTTCTTCACGGTAATCATATATATATATATATAGATCAAGATTTTTTAAAAAAAAAAATTGTTATGCAAAATTTAGAGTTTTAAATGAAAAAGATAGATATATAAATTAATTGAACTCTACAACATTTATTAATATTCAACTATACGGATAATGATAGGCTTACTAGCTTCCTACCACCTATTTATTATTATTTTTATTTTTTTTTCTAATTTTTTTATTTAATAGTTAAAAAAATGACTATTAGTGAAATTATTTATTTTTTAAAATTTTTTTTAATGATTAAGAATGTTAAAAAAATACTTAAAATTAAGAAAATAATAAAAAAATAAAAATTTCAAATACAATATAGAATAGTAAAAGGCCGATGGTAGGAGCTATCATTATCCTTTAACTGCATCATGCGTCTATCTTTATTTCACTTGAGATCATCACTCCCAAAGTGGTAACAAATCGATCGAGAGATTCTTCCTTTATAAACAATGCATTCCTTAGACAAAACACCCTGCAGTAGTACCTTTGGTTTCATATATATTATGATCAGTACTGAATCTTAATAAAATCAAGCTGATCAGGATATTGTATCATGTCAATTAAGTACATCACATTCATACAAACCGGCCTAGTCAAGTCAGGACACATGATCTATGATCATTTTCATGCATGTCTTTATATATATACCGTTTCACTAGGTAAATTAACAAGCTTGTAAATTAATAATTTGAGGTTGTCCCCCATGCATGTTTTCATGCCTCACCTCACGAGATGATGATGATGCCGATCGATCGATGATATTAATTTCTTGGAGATTCTGAAAGAAGATTGATCTCACGACATATTGGAATCTATATATGCATGGGGGCCACAAATTGATGAATGCATGACCTCTGGATAAAACTTATAACATGAGGGAGAAGGCTAGCTTTCCCAATGGGTGGGCCAATGTGATCTTCTCTTCAGCCGAAAAAAATCCTGATGATCCCTCCGTGTCTCCCGTTCATTTTACCATTTTACCAGCTCATTAAGGCCGTGATCGATCTCCTTATATATAATTTTAATTAGGTAAACAACTTTTAGCTAGCTAGTGCTTTAATTTTGATCTACCCTATATATATATATATATATATATATATATATATAATATTATTGTATGCATGTGAATTGACAAAAAATTACTACTCGATCCATGTTTCATTTCCTGGGTACTGTTTAATATGCATGGGGGATCTTTGAAAATTGGGTCTGTTTGATGATTCGGTTTGTCACTTTGCGCCAACGTACACTTTAAGCTGGAATAATTGATAGTCTTTAATTTCCATTTTTTTTCTTGCATGCGTATCAAAATTTAATTTGATTCGTTAGTTATAATTAGCTAGTTATTTTAGTTTGATTCTTATTATATATATGTATATATATATATATACATACTGTGTGCGGATGACAACAATAAAGAATATCATGTGATAAGTTAGGTCAGATTTGATATTGGCCTCGATAAAATCAAAATACATAAAGACGTCTAATTAATGAACCAATTAAAATATTTTTTCTTTTTTTTCTCCCATATGTATATATATAATTTCGTAAATGAATTGATAAAAGAGTTATTTTATTTTTAAGCCGGTGTGCACGTAAAGTACATCATTCACATTACTTAAATAACCTGTAAAGTTTGATTTGTAAAATTTTAAATTTTACATTTTTATTCTAAATCAAATTATATCATGTAAACATTTTATTAATCAGTTTGTTATCCATGCTGATTTATATATAAATAGAAATGTTCATCATGAAGAAATTAGAGTTACAAGTAGAATAATAAATTCAGATTATAATTTAGTTTTTACCTTCAATATTATATAATGGGGCGTATACACATGATCACACATGCCATTATCCCAAGTTATAATATGCAGATCTCCATCATGTACATGAGCTTGAAGCGTGTATATATGGCATAATGATCTTTTTCTTCTTTTGGGAATAAAATGAAAAATGAATTGTTTATTAAATACCCATTAGGCCAAGCAAAGAGTTAATTACTGTATTAGTTCAACCTTCTTCTGGGTATAAATATATATATATATATATATATTTGAAGTACACATTCATAATTATGAGAATTGGAACGTCTGATCTATCTGCAAATAATAATAATAATAAAAAAATATGCAAATTAAATCAGCATGGATGTTATAATTATAAGGCATAAACATAATAATTACTACGTTACCTTTGATTGGAATTGACTTTGACTTAATGCTTGACTCTTCAAGAGGAAGTAAACGATGATCAGACATTGTGGATCAGCATAAAAGAAAAGCTGGCCGTAAAAGAAGCTCTGGTTATTTTCTCTTACCTAATACTAATAGCCTTTAGGACTTTGATCTTTAGAAAAAGCTTTCTTATATATGTATTCTCACTCTCTTTTTCTAAAGCTGCCGACAATATCGTTTTCATAGTTGAGCAGTCACTTTAGGCAGTCAATACTGTCACTTTCTAGGCAGGTGGCCATGTTAAAAAGCAGCGCGCACAATTGGCCATAGCTAGCATTAATATTCATGTTTGATCTTTAACGTGGCATTACATTATAATTTGCATCGACACATGATGCATGATAATTAATATTGTGGGTACAATGTCGAATTAGACAGTAAAGGTCATGAGATTATATCTATATAGATCATCTTTTTTGCAGCGAATGATTTGATGTCACAACGCATAACATCATGATTATATGACTTTGTTTTCTATTTTTTGGTTATATCATTTTTTAAAGATGTTTTTCTGATCTTGCTTTGTTGTCTTCATGTATGATCCTATCTTATCATTTACAACTTGCTCGTTTGATTAATATGGGTAGTTAAACATGGCATAATTGATAGTTGTGGTGTGGATGCCTTATCCATCAGTCTACAAATTTTACAAAAATGCATATTATGCAACAATGTGGGGACTACATGATAAACCTGTGGGAACTTCTTGATGGACATGCTTATAATATTTTTGTTCAATAGTGCTATAGGTATAATAAACATCAGACCATACAAAAATAAACCCACAAATTGATACGACTTTATATGATATGCTAGATTTACTTTACAATCTAATGAACTGTATTAAGTCACGCCAATTTATAATATATTTTTGTGACTAAAATATTTCTCATAATTTCTTTAATTGGAATATTGGAGGAATGTATATATGGATTATGATCGTTTGCACTATATATATTGGAACCCAAATACTCATATGTAAAATTATTAAAATAATTAGATCATTTAAAAAAACTCAGTTTTAAATTGATTAATAGATGCATCCAACACATTATTGATATAGAAATATTATACATTAATTAGCATAAAAATTTAATGTTTAGTTTTTTTTTTTTTAACTACAGTCTACTAGTCCATAGCAAGTACAGTGATCATGCCAACAGCTTGTTTAAAAGAGGCCTATCATGTCCGTGAAGTTCCTCACTTAAGAGGTTCTTGTGAGGACCAATATAAATGATTACAAAGGGCAGAATTTTGGCAGACCAACGAACAAATTATAAAAAGCTAGCAGGAAAGCTTGATATATATAATAGTAATAGTCCTACATGCTCCTCCCCCCACACCATTTTGGCTGATCAATACATGATGCATATATGCATGGGATGTCAGTAATTATTAATTGGCATCGATTGAACGAACACAATGATCCTCTGAAAGAATTTCTGAGTCCTTACTCCTCGATCAGTTTGGGCCAGTGATCATCAATTGTCTGGAGAATATCAAAAATGGAATTAGAATGAAAGAGAACTATATTACTTTTTTGAGTAACAATTAATAGAAGTACTATATATATATATATACTAATTGTAATTGCTTTGAATAATTAATTAATTTCGTGTTTATTTGGTCATGTTATATACATATACATAGTGTTTAATTAATTGATTTCATCTACTAATTAATTTGAACACATGAACATGATCAAAGGGACCACCTCTAGCATGCACTACATTACTCGACAGAAACATATATACTATATATCTTTGGATTGATCCTCTGCCTCAATCATTCACTTCCTTCCGGTCCTCCAAGATATAATTTCTTTCATGTTAATGTTGCTGTTGCTACGTACTTTTCATGTGTTGTATCTTTTAGTACTCAACCACCTAATTATTCACTTCTTCCCATACGATAAATAAATCATGTGAATTGTAAACCGGCCCTAACAATAGTGGAACGATCGATAATGCGGGGATTAGGGTTTAAAATAAGAGAGATATATATAGACGTATAAAATGGGCTCACATTATTTATATATTGAGTATTTAATGATCATTAAGAAATTCACTCAGATAGTTATAAATACCGTAAGATCTATTTTATGCATCTATATCTCTTCCATTATATGTTCTAATGGCTTTGAATTCCATTCAGATTTGGAGGATAGTAGAAGACGACCTACTGAAGTTATGGGAAGAGTTGATTATAAAAAAAGCTCAATAAGGCTGAAATGGAAGAAACAACAACAATTATGAGAAGTTTATGCATCAAAAGGAACGTGTTCATTTTTGAAAATAAGTTTCTTAGTCTCAGCGGTGTGATCAGATTAGCACGAGAAGGATTGACTGAATATCAATTAGCTCAACAATCAATTAAAGAGGTTTGAGAGACCAACCAATGCAGAAAGGAGTGAGCAACATTGGAAAACACTAGGGTAGAACTTTGTAAAGGCAAATTGGGATGCAACACTTGATGTACAGACAAGGAAGATGGGGATAGGAATCATCATTAGAGATGAGATCAAGGGGGAGGTGATGGTAGCAGGTTGTGATCAAAGAAGCAATGTTGAGCAACCAGCCATAGCAAAAAGTTATGCACTAAGGAAAACGATGAAAACTTGCAGTGATTTGAACTTCAAGAAAGTGATTTTAGAAAGGGATGCATATATAGGTTATACTTAATACATTCAATGATGTAAATGAAGACCTTTCTTACTATGAAAGCATCATCGAAGACATGCAGAAATTCTTACACGTTTGGTCTGAGTGGAAGGTGCAATTTGTACATAAAAATAAAAGTACAGTAGCACGTACCTTAGCAAAAGCAGCTATACACTTAGATGTTGAGAAAGTGTGGATAAAAGAGGCTTCTGACTTTATATTGAACTATTTAGAAAAAGACAGTTTATAACGAGTGAATACTGAATATGAATGAAATTAACATGATAATATATTGTGTATAAAATTTTTCGACAACAAAAGCTTTCAAGAGAAAGATAAAGTTTCCTTACTTCTTGGGTGTACGAAAACACGGAGAGGGCTCCCAAGGTACACAGATGTACGGGCATTGGCAAGCCAGCCCAAGTGTATATTCTTAAGCCATCCTAGCCCAGACCAACCCAGCCCATCCCATCCCAACTCCTTTTTTTGGGCTTTCTTGGGGTTTTTCTCCCTCCGTGCAACCACCACGTGTCAAAACTAGAGCCAATACCCATAAATATCCCACCACTCAATTCTCAGAAAAATCTGTTTTTTTTTTTATTCATTTAAAAAATATTTTTGTAATCTCTCTCTGTATTGAACTGTTCACTCTGCAACGCCATGAGCGCTAGAGCTCTTCTCTACTCCTTATCTGTCATGCCCAACACCCCACCCGATGTTTCAGCCCGAAAGAAAAATCCATGTTCCGATGTCAAACCCAGGTACCCTTTTCCTTTTCGGATTCGGGTACGCACATCCTCCCAAGAATGTTGCTCTGTATTTCGGGTCTCCGCACTTCGAAGTTCCGGGGGGAGAAGAGGCGGGAAAGTGTGGGCTGATGTTAAATCGAAGCCTCACGATATTTCAAGCTCGGCTTCCGATTCTGTGAAGTTTGAGGAGACTCATGACGGCGTCGTGTTGGGGGAGGAAGAGAAGGACAGTTCAGTTCCCTGGTTGGAACGGTTTCCCAAAAGATGGGTCATTGTCGTTTTATGTTTCTCGGCGTTCCTACTCTGCAATATGGATAGGGTAAGTTTCTTTGCTTAATAGTTGAATTATAATATCATGAGAAAGTGTGTAGTTACCCACTATCAGTCTGTCACTGTAGGATTGAAGTGGCCATTAAAGAATATTGGAGTCTTTCGGTTGGCAACTTTGAAAATATTTTATTTGGCAGGTAAATATGAGCATTGCCATACTTCCAATGTCAGCAGAGTTCAATTGGAACCCAACCACAGTTGGTCTGATACAGTCTTCTTTTTTCTGGGGCTACCTCCTTACTCAGGTATGGTAACACAGCCTTCTTTCAATTGCTTTATCGTTTAAGCGACATAACTGAGTCCATTGTATATGCAACTGCGCTAAATTCTCATCCATTAGAAGAAAAAAACTGCGTTAAATTCTCACCCAGTAGTCTAATATAACTCGATGTTGAAGGCCTTATTCAGAATTTTGCGTAGAACTATCGAGGTATACTTTTGACCGAAAGTTGAACACAATTCTTTTTAAAACAATGGTTAAGTGATTAAATTCACCTCCGTTTAGGCTTGACAGGTAGTAATCATCAGGGCAGATGTTGCAGAGCTCGAGCTCGACACTCTCTTTTCCGTTTATATTTTCTTTCTTTGTGGAAGGATAACAAATTTTAATTACTTGGTTAAGATTTCTCTAGAGTTCCTTCTAACTTTATAATTTTGAGTGAAAGGTTGCTGGTGGCATATGGGCAGATACAGTTGGTGGAAAGCTGGTCCTGGGATTTGGGGTAGTTTGGTGGTCGATTGCCACAGCTCTCACTCCTATTGCTGCCAAAGCTGGGTTGCCTTTCTTACTTGTTGTTCGTGCTTTCATGGGGATCGGTGAGGTTAGTGCTTCTCCAATTATCTTGTAAAATATGTACTTTTTTTTAGGAAAGGAATGCTGTAACATGCGTTTCCCATAATTATATGTCACAAAACTTTCCTCGTCTTGAATATGTGCATGCCTAATTTAATATTTCTCACAATATGTCAATAGAGATATGATTTACATATCCTTTTTTAGCAAATAATCTTGTTCGTCAAGTATGTTTCGGTTAATTTGGTTCTCTTACAGGGTGTTGCCATGCCTGCCATGAATAATATTTTGTCAAAATGGGTTCCTGTAGCAGAAAGAAGTAGATCATTAGCATTAGTGTACAGTGGGATGTACCTTGGGTCAGTCACTGGCTTGGCATTTTCACCGTTTTTAATCCACCAGTTTGGATGGCCATCAGTCTTCTTCTCTTTTGGTTCTCTAGGGACAGTTTGGTTTGCTGTGTGGCTAAGTAAGGTAAGGTTTGCTGCATTTATGGAAGTATTAAGTTCTATGTTTTTTTTTTTTTTGAAAAAAAATAATCTCTGAGAACCGAAATTTCAGCTAAAATTGTTCACTCACCATAGCTATATTTGCTTATATGTCCCCCTTTTCTTCCTCTGGGATTTGTTCCTGCAGGCGCATAGTTCTCCTCTTGAGGATCCAGAACTGCTGCCTGAAGAGAAGAAGCTGATCATCTCCAACAGCGTTTCCAATGAACCTGTTAAAACAATACCTTGGGGACTGATTTTGTCAAAACCACCTGTATGGGCCCTAATAGTGTCTCATTTCTGTCACAACTGGGGGACATTTATTCTTTTGACATGGATGCCAACTTACTATAATCAAGTAAGTCTTTCTGCTCATTGTGATTTAAACCCCTAGAATCGGAGGCTGTTGGAATACAACAAGTTCAATTCGTGAATCACTCAAATAATTTCTTGCAATTAAAAAGCCATCAATATTTCTGGATGTGTACAAACTTCAATAAACACTCTGTTACCTTCATACTTGGATGAATCAATGAGATAAACATAAATACTATGGCTTCAGGGTCCTGGTAAGTAGTTAAGAGGTGAGGTGAGGACTCATAGGCAGACATGGTTTACATTAACAGGGAAGGGAAGGGGAGGGGGAAGAAGTTGGGTGTGGTTGGTTTTGGTCTGGTGGCCTTAGCCTTTGGTGGATGATGGAGGTCTTTTGATATTGGGCAAGTCTTGTGTGCTGTCCAGTACTCCTGTGAATGATGGAAGAAAAGCTGGATCAGAGTTGCAGAAACAAAAACCTCATTTACTTGGGTTATTTTTTCTCATCGTTTAATGGGCAGTCCCAAGTTGGCAACTTGGCATGTTACTGATCCTTATAAGAGATATCTTTATTACATTGATTGCCTTAAGCATGCTTTTTATCATCTGGATGATGATCCTCTTGTGTGTTATGTGATACAGAAAACTCTGACACCGTGAACCCATGCATGTTTGTGTGGACTGTTGTAATGTCCAGCTTTACTAACTTGAATGCTTGAAACTATTGGGAAGATACTTGCTGTATGAGTTCTTTGCACTGACAGAGAATATGTTACTTTTCATGACTCTCTAGGTCCTGAAGTTCAATCTTACGGACTCTGGGCTTATTTGTGTTTTGCCTTGGCTTACAATGGCATTTTCTGCAAATCTTGGAGGGTGGATTGCTGATACGCTAGTTAGCAAAGGTTTATCTGTGACAAAAGTTCGTAAGGTATAAATAATTTTCTTATAATTAAATCTAACATTTCCATATTTTAAGATTTACATCAAATTTTCACAATGCATTTTTCTACAAGGATGACATTTTTTTGAGATTGACAATGAAAAAAGAAACTTGTTCACCTATTAAAAATTTCAAACATTTTGCCAGTTTAAGTCATTTTCCCCATCTTTCTCTCTCTCTCTCTCTCTCTCTCTTTTTCCTCCTCAGTTCTTTGCTATAATAAATACTTTCCATATTCTTACCTGCAGATCATGCAAACAATTGGATTTCTTGGTCCTGCTTTCTTCTTAACTCAGTTGAGCCATGTTAATTCTCCTGCAATGGCTGTTGTGTGTATGGCATGTAGTCAGGTTTGCTTCTCATTATATGTTCAAAGGGAAAATGAATATAATTTCCACTTGTTATTTATGAAGGCTGTAGGATTCTGAATTTCAGTCAGTGTTATTCTGTTCCTTTTCAACGATATGCCTCATCTACAACCTGTTTGAAATTCCAATTTTGTACTTTCATAACACTATTATTTCCACTAATCTTGGGGGGTGGATTGTTTGAAATTTGATTGAGCAACTTGACTACCATGCGGAATTATGTTCTCCTTTTCTGTTTAGCAACAACTAGTTTGAATTATAACGGGATCATTGGTTGACTACTACCTGGAATCGTCCTAACCAATGTCAGTTTCTTTCATCAATAGGGTACTGATGCATTCTCACAGTCTGGCCTATATTCAAACCATCAAGATATTGCCCCTCGATATTCTGTGAGTATTAGTCTTTTAGTCCTTGATTTTGTTTGCGTGTGCTTTTTATTTGTGGAATTTGAATGCGTTGTGTGATAGTGAAAAATTTAGGTTAAAAAGAAGTGGGTGTAACTTTTGTCTTTCCATTATTTCCTCAGGGAGTATTGCTTGGTCTATCAAATACTGCTGGAGTACTGGCAGGTGTATTTGGTACAGCAGCAACAGGCTACATCTTGCAACATGGTTAGAACTTCTCTCGTGTCGCCATGCGCTTGTAGTATCTACTAAGCCAATATTCGGAGTGCAATTAGGCAAACAATCAGAATAAAAGCATATTGGTTTTGGTACAAAAAGGATAAAAAGTTATGTAGACCCGATTTAGAGCTCGGATACAATATTGATTTTTAACTTGGCGTAGAACTTTATATTGTCCCTAAAATTGCACCCATTCAATTTCCCAATGAGAAAAAGCTGCATGGTGGTGTTCTTTAGATGGTAAGTCTAAATTCAATCCCTTAACCTGTCAACTGGCCTTAACACTCCTCCCTGACCTTGTGTTTTTTATTGGACACGATGAACTGATTCTTATGCTGTCTCCTCCTCTCTTAACATGATTGTAAATTCTCAGGTTCGTGGGACGATGTTTTCAAGGTTTCTGTTGGGCTCTACTTGGTTGGCACAGTTGTTTGGAACCTTTTTTCGACCGGGGAGAAGATCTTGGATTAACTTGGATACCTGATATTCCTTCATATGCGGGAGTTGCAATCCTGAGATAATGTAGAAGAGTTCAACTGTAAGGCCGGAGTATCTGAAAGATGAAAGAGCAAGATATCAAATTAAAAGTAAAGTACAAAGATCGTCTTAAACGATATTCTTTTGCTGTAATGCAACATAATTTCCCAGATGGAGTATGAAGCTTGAATTTAGAAGCAGTAATGCCTCCACCACTCGGACACCATCTCAGTAGAGAAAGGATTAATAGATATACACAATTAATTACCCGCCTGTACATGTTGTATTTAAGCTAACACATCAATTTTGCGATTATGTTCATATTTGATTTCAAGAATACTGTTTCATCATTCTTTTTTTTTGGCTTCCATGGCTATACTTCTTTCATTCTAGTACACTTCTTTGATGCTACATTTGTCATGATTTACTTTGATATATTGTTTGCTGTTTATAGTTGACGTGGGATTGCATCACAAACAAATGTCCTTCACAAAATCGAACAAGAGTAATATTAGATACAAGTCCTAAATGTAAAAATGCGGGATCCATAAAGAAAAAGTGAGCTTTTTGCACTTTTCCATGGTGGGATTATCTTTTTTTATAAAAGGCTTGTGCGAGACTTGTGTATTTAGAGTTTGTATATATCATTGAACAAACATGCCTTTTTTTCATGTTGATTACATCCTGAATAATGCATGATGCAATGTTTGTATTAAAAAACTAGAAAACATGCAACTTTGTGTAATATTTTATTGACAAAACATGATAAGAAAGAAAACCAATATCTACCGACATGGTATATGAACTTCAGACACATTATAAATCTTAGACCAACAACTACTGAACGAGCAGATTCGACTCTCACCAAACCCAACAAACAAAGATTAAAGAAGTATATGACATATGAAAGTTGAAACAACAAATTGAATGACTTTTACAACCTTCCCTTTGACACCCAACATGACAACCAACCGAATTATAACCATATTGCCCCGGTCCTGCTTCCATTTTCTTCCAGATCAGGTCGCGACCTGTTGACCTTGAAGCTGACGTGGACGCAAGTATACGCGGAGCCCGTTCTTCATGAACAGCGTGAGAGACATCTTCTGCTCTACGCGGTGACCGGGAACGGGCGACAACCGGTACCTCAGAAGCACAGCAGAAGCCACAGACTTCATTTGCAGATAAGCCAAGTCCTTCCCTAAGCAGGTCCTTGGTCCGGCATTAAAGGCCACAAATTTGTAGCCATCTTTTGGCGGTTCGAACCGGTCTCCCTCCGCGGAGAGCCACCTTTCCGGTTTAAACTCCATGCAGTCCTCGCCCCAGATAGTCTTCATCCTCCCGACCGAGTATATTGAGTACGTAACGGTCGAACCGGCAGGTACGAAGGTTCCGTCCGGTAAAACATCGTCCGAAACGACGTACTTGAAGTCCTCCGGCACGGATGGGTACAGTCTCAGCGTTTCGGCCAATGCGGCTTTCAGGTAAACTAGCCTGTCAGCCTCGTCGAACACCAGAGGTTCTTCGATCCATTTCCGGTGGTCGTCGCCGCGTGTTTCCTTGAGAACCGTCGATATCTCCTTGATGATGTTCTCCTCAACTTCAGGGTGATGCATCACGAGCCAGAAGAACCAACTCAGAGCCACCGATGACGTGTCTCGCCCGGCGAGGACGAAGTTCAGAGCGATGCGTTGGAGGACGGACATCGGGAAGGGGTTCCCGTCGACGTCACGCTTGTTCATGAAGCGAGAGAGCAAGTCATCGGACGGAGATTCCTTGCGAGCCGCGATGGCATCGTTCATGTAATTCTCGACGACTTGAAGGCTTTCTTTCAATCTTCGCTCCGTACCAATGCAGAAAACTTTCTCAAACCTCCATAGGAAACCCGGGTAGAGAAGCCGTTGGAGAGTGGCTTCGGTGGCCGTGTCAAAGGCTATGGCAAACGGGTTATTGGGTAGATCCAGAGAAAGCGTTTCTGGGTCTTTCCCGAATGTGAGCCCGCATATGTTATCGAAAGTCAAGCGGAGCAAAAGGTCCTGCAAATCCACTGAAGTGTTATCTTTAGCAGCTTTGTCCAAAATATACCAGAGGCGCGTCCTGATCGTCCGGTTCACCCACCGAGCCATGGCTTGCCTCAGCGTCCGGGTGGTGAACTCCAATGCCGCTGTTTTGCGTTGAATAAGCCATGTTTCGCCGTCGCTGTTGAAAATCCCTTGGCCTAGCAGGTCGTGGAAAGCGGCTTGCCAATCCGGTCCTTTTGGATAGTTCTCGAACCTGGTTCGTAGGACGTGCTCAATGTTCTTTGGGTGACAAGTAACAGTGAAAAACCCTTGCTTGCTAGCCAAGAAAGGAAAAGGCATGGTGCAAGTTTGGTACGTGGCTGAACCGCCGGTTGCGCGAAGGTTACTAGCCATCCAGTCGTGGATTCTACTCCGGTTCAGAAAGAGAGCCGGGAGGCTTCCCACGACCGGCCATACCTTTGGACCGGTGAGCTTTTGGGCTAGGAGATAGAACCAGAAGAGATACGCTGACGCAGCAGCTGCTATGCCAAAGAGAATAGGTAGGGTCTCCATGCGAGCTAGCTAGGGAGGATTAATGAAAGATTGTATAGCTTAGATTGATATATATGGACTGCAAGAGAAAGATCGAGAGATAGTGTTATATATAGATTGCACATAATATTGAAGATGTAGGAGGAGTTGTTGGGAAATTTGGACCGTGCATGCATGGGTCGCTGTTTGGTTGTTGACTTGATATATAGAAAAGTTATGCACAGTGCTGATAATATATAATATACACGAAAAGCATCCAAACATGAATTTGTTATTTTAGTTTCTCTACTAATTATTTCTAGTCACCTAAGTAGGTGAAGCTACACTCATTATCTTACCGATTTAGCTTTCCTAAATATCTAGATGTTCTTTCCTATTGGTAATTTAATTTACAAAACTAGATCATGCAACGTTCCTTTTCTGGTTTCAGTTTAACTCCATGGTTCCTGCAGCTTCCCTTAAGTACGAGCTCTGTTATACGTATCTGATAATACTGCCAGTAAGGTTAGATACAATACTTTCAAGATGTTTCTTTGAAAAAAATCAAATTCACTAAAAAATAATTGATTTTTTCACATGAATTCTATATTTTTCCTACATTTTGTTTGCAGGGAGTTAGCCGCGATCTGTCACAGTACTCCATTGTATAAATTACATGTTTTTAAGTAGTATACAAATGTGAAACTTCTATATAGCACGACTCAATACCATATATATATATATATATGATCTTTTCACAAAGAAAAACTACTAGCTAGCTAGCAACTGTGTTCAAGGATATACAATCAACTTTTAGCAATCACATAATTAATTTTGTAGTGATCTTCTAATTAGCACAAATTGTTACGGGGGAAAAAGATCACAACTAGTTGGGTGATCGTGTCATATATCATGTCTAGGGTTATAAATCGTGCACACTCGGTACTCCCCAAGTAGCTAGTCATGTACTTTTTGCAACCATTCTTTCATAATTATTTTTCGTGAATTGGTGGACTAACTATTAAGAATACTATATATATATATTAATCTTATTTGCCTGCCCAACAATATAATGGGGATTGGCCCTTAATTTGGGATTTACTGATAGATTTAATTGATCTTTATATAGCGTATGTCTATGAGATCAGGTGCAGTAGTATAGTTTTACCTAACTATAGCAAGACTATCAATTCCTTCCTCATCTAGCTTTACAAAGCAGCCCTCCTTTCTCTTTTCTTGAATTTCTTGCTAGCTGACCCATTTTTTTTTCCTGTTTGAGAGAGAGAGAGAGAGAGAGAGAGAGAGAGGATCAAGGACAATAATTAGTTAGAGATGGTGTACCCGCAATGAGAAAAAGGGTTTGTTGCAAAACCTGGAAAAAAAGAGATCGAGTGCATGATTTTGTAAAGCTATTTGAAGAAATTAGAGATGATAAAAGATTATCTGTGGGCCGGAGGAATTTATAATTGCACATTGACTCTCTTGTGAGTAAGTAGTTCTGAGTCGAAAGGAAACGTTGCAGTGAAGAAATGAAACACACATGAAAACTTAGGGTACGTACGTAACCAAACCTACCCCATGATTTCTGCACTCGATCGCTCGAGTATATATCGTATAACATCTAACTCTCTGGTTGCATTATTGCAAAAGAGAGAGAGAAAGAAGAAGAAGGAAATTGTTATTTACATCATATATATATATATATATAAACTGAGTCAAACAACTTAGGCATCCATATCACGTCCATGCACATTGATTTGTCACTCTTTTTAATTTATATGTTCAGTTTTACTAGTATGTACGTCTACAACCACCACAACCATATAGTGTACAATTTCGGCTAATTCGTGCCACATGGCACTGGCCATGTCGTGGCGGCTGACATTGTCAGTTCATCTCTCATGGTATAATATCCCATTGACTTTACTTCTCAATTAATTTTAAGATTTAAAATGGTAGAGATCGTGATGATGTATATAAGAAATATATAAGTTTTACATAATATATATTGAGTATTTAATATTGCTTAAATAATTAATTATTAAGTAGTTATAAATATTATAACATCCACTTCATGATATGTCTATCTGATCTATTCTATTTTTAAGTTCTAAAGTTCATACAAAAACGCTTTAATTTAGAAAAATTGAATGCACTAGAAGGGGGAAAAAAAAAAATTAGAAGAAGAGCTTTTGGGGCTCATATATATAAGGGTGTAAATTTAAACTGGAAAATCAAAAAACCGATGGTCTAGATGAGACCGAACCGGATCAGTTCTTGTAATGTAAAAACTAGCCGGAACCAGTCCATTTGTTTGATCATATGCTATTAATATAATTATATATAAAATAATATAATTATAAAATAAAATTTTAATCTTAAAAATAAAAATTTAATTGATCATATATTATATAGCTATACTAATATATAATTTATCACTAATACTAATATATAACTATACTAATAGTCTAATATTAATACTATTATATAGTCTAATATATTAGATTATATTATATTAAATGTATTACAAATATATATATATCAATGATTCAATATATAATCATACCCAAAAGAATTATAGTACTATTAAAAAAGAAATTTTAGTTATTGTATTATGTATTTTCAAATTTCAAGATGATTTGTTGAATCAAAAGTTTTTACTGAGAATAGATTGTAAATCAGCAAATGAAGTTTTGATTAAAAATGTGAAAAACCTAGCTGCTAAGAAAATATTTGTTAGATGGCAAGCTATATTAAGTATTTTTTTTTTATTTTGATATTGAACATATTAAAGGAGAATATAATTCTCTTCCTGATTTTCTATCTCGAGAATTCTTACAGGAAAAATCATGTCAACCTCAAATTATGACCCTCAGATTATGTGATTTCAGAAGATTACTACTTTCTCAAATTAGTCAGCATGACAGATTGAAGTTGTCAGGAATATTATCTCCCCAGAAGGGCAAGGTGAAGGATAGGGAGGAGAAGGTGGCCGCAGCCTTTTAATTGGTTAGTAAACCCTGTGACAATAATATGTGCTGCTTGATGATCATTTTTTCTATTACTTTTATGAAAATCAATAATTGGAGATGCAGGTGGAGAATGTTGAGTTTGAAAAGACTAAGGAATTTCAAAAAAAATAATTGAATCGGTGTATACTAATATGAATTTATAAAAATGATGGGTTTTCTTAATATTTTGCAGAACATAATGCCAGTTTGGTAAAAGAAAGACATCAAGTAATTTTTGGAGATCAGACATGTGTTGAATTTCAATAGTTTAATATAGACTATAGTATATTAAATGTATTACAAATATATATATATATCAATGATTCAATATATATATTATATAGTCTATATATATATATTACAAATATAATATAAACTATAGTTATACTTATAATTAATATAGTTATATTAAATCACAAAAAGTTTATAACTAATACTAATATATAGTTTATAGCTAATACTAATATATAACTATAGTTACTATATTAATAGTCTAATATTAATACTATTATATAGTCTAATATATTATATAGCTATGCTAATATATAAGTCTATAACTATTTAACTAATACTAATAGACTAATAGTTTATTATAGGCTATAGTTATACTTATACTAATGTAGTTATACTAAATCATTACAACTAATACTAATATATAATTATACTAATAGTCTAATATTAATAGTTAATACTATTATATAGTCTATTAGACTATAGTATATTAAATCAATTTTCCAAACCATCAAAAAAAGTTTTAATTGCCATTTTAAAAAAAAAACACATTGAAAATATTAACTCAATAGGAAACGACGCCGTTTCCCCTATAACTAAACCCTGATTCCTGAAGGATTATTCTCCCTCCCATCTCGTTCTATGTCATTCACTCTCTCGTCAACTCACGGCTCACTCTCTCGTCTGCGTCTTTGCCTCGCAGCATCTCCCCATCTCACTCTCGAGTCTCTCGTCTCTCAACTCTCTCGTCTCTCACTCTCTCTTCTCTCAACTCTCTCGTCCTTCTCTCTCTACCGAGTTTGCCCAATGCCCCCTCAAAGGTTTTTTTTTTAAATTACATACTAGGCTTTTTGTGATTGAGTTTTGTGATATTGAGATTTTTGTGATTGGGTTTTGTGATATTAGGGTTTATGAATCTGAAATTTAGGATTTTTTGTAATTGTGTTTATTATTATGTTTGTGATATTAGGGCTTTGTGATTGGGATTGTGAAATTACTTTGAAATTATGATAGACGATATTTGTGATATTAGGGTTTTTTGAATCCGGAATTTACTTTGATTGGGTTTTGTGATTGGGTTTGTAAAATTGTGTTTTGTGATTGGGGTTGTGAAATTACATTGATAGGGTTTTGTAATTTTTCTACTTGAATAACATCTATCCTGTTTAATGTTTATCAATTAGGGTTGAGGATTTGAATAAATTGTGAAGGCTCAACAATTAAACTAGTTTTTTTTTTCTTCTTATAAACAGATTTTTAACGATAAACTGTCTAAATTTCATTTTAAAAAAAATCGAAAAATCCAATCGGATCTAACCGGAAACCGATAAAACTAGAAGTACCGGTTTAAGAGGGTAACCGGTGCGTAATTGGTTTTGAAAAATGTAAAATCGGTACATACAGGTTCAGTCCTAGATTTTGTCCAAAATCGAACCGAACCGGACCGGTTACACCCCTACATATATACTATTTGGAGAGTAAATACAAGTAGGCCGGTTAAGACAGCCCATTTGGATTGAGAGATGAGATGGTTTGTAAATAGTAGTAAAATTTATGAATTAAAATTTGTGAATAGTAGTAAGATGCTTTGAGATGTTATCTCAACCCATCTCTTAATCCAAACCGGCTCATAATTTTACTATTTGGAGAGTAAACGCGAGTAGGCCGGTTAAGAAGATGAGTTAAATGTTGTGGATGTGTACTTCTCTTCTAAAATATCACCTTAGTAATTCAGGCCGAAGAAGACTGCAATTTATAATTAGCTGTCAATATAAATTTGAAACCGATTAATTATGCTGAATGATTGTTAACTCCTGTTGTTTGCGCTTTTGTGGATGCATGGGATCTTATTTATGAATTCAGGGCAAAACTTGGATTGAAACTCCTTATAATTCATGTCCAAATTCTAAGGACTAGATTAAAGAGATCAGAGACAAACGCAAGAGTATGGACCCTATGATATAATTAATTGAACCTACAAAAGTATTGACAAATGTTATAGCTAGCTATGGTCTATATATGCATGTTTATCATCCTTTCATGAATTCCAAGGTTATTAGAATTCGAGTGGAATTAATGATAGGGTATCTCAATCCATATAACTTAATAAAGTGTCCCAATCAATCTCTTATGTATGCTCTTTCTCTATGTACTCTTTAATCATACCAAAGCTTATACCGTACTAGAGTTAGCTAGTTCCTAATAACTTTTAAAGTCTCGTTTGTTTTTATTGATGAAATGAGTTGAAATTAAAGTTAAAAGTTGAATAAAATATTGTTAGAATATATATTTTTAATATTATTTTTATTTTGAGATTTGAAAAAGTTAAATTATTTATTTTATTTTGTGTGAGAATTTAAAAAAGTTATAATGATTAGATGAAATGAGATGAGATGAAATGAGTTGAGATAAATTGTGAAAGCAAACAAAAAATTGCTCAATTAGGATAAACCCGATTACAAACATTCGATGTCTATTTAAGATAGAGTAATCTTAAATCTTTATTCTATATTTTATAATTCATAGTCGCATCGTCGGATATAACATATTTTAAGTGGTTTTATAAGTCAACTATTTAAATGAGAAATCACTTAAAAAAATATTATATATTAACCAATGTTATCGAAAAAAATAGAGTTCAAGACGAAGAATAAAACATTTTATGTAAAATTTCAAATAATTAGTAAGAATTCAATGTTTCCCACCAATTAGCATTGTTCACTATTCACTGAACTGTACTGTACCGTGCACTGCTGGAGGGCTTTGGGCTCCTTATTCTAACGAGGCATAGTAAACGTCGAACTAGAGTTGGACCCATTTACATATATCTCTGCCTGTTTTGATGCATTCAGCCCCAACTAATCCAGCCTTAGCTAGCCCATGAGTGGTCTGCACAAGATGAGCAAAGGTTGTAGTGATGTCTACGTGTTGAATTGGCAGCCATGTATAGCTGCTTACCGCTGACGATGAGCCCTCTCATCTTTTACAGAATTTTCCTCGTAAAATTAGTAACCCCAAGAAAAAAGAAAAAAAAACAGAGACAATCATCATCAGGATAAGACACTTGTGGAGAACTCGTGCTACAAACACTTCCATTCATTTCTCATTCGCATTCAACGCCTCATGTTCACTTGACCAGAGCCACAAATGGATGTAATTTACGTATAAAACATCCTCCGCCTCCCTTCCTGATCTGTCCAATTCAACTATTACAAGGTCTGCAGTAATCATATCTCCGACAGAAAACAAAAAGTGTTAAGATGGCTTCTTTAACAATGGCTTTTGCTCCGGCAGTGGCAGGAAGAGTGTTTGCGGCAACGGAAGCGAAGGGTGCCGGCGGCAGCAAGAAGGAGAAAGGGCCTTTCGACTGGATTCTTGGTGGGTTGCAAAAGGAGGATCAGCTGCTTGAGACTGACCCAATTCTAAAGAAGGTGGAGGAGAAGAATGGAGGCACTGGCGCAGGTGGGCGAAAGAACTCTGTGGCCGTCCCGCAGAAGAAGAAGGCCGGTGGTTTTGGAGGGCTCTTTGCTAAGAACGAATAAGAATCTTTTGGGATATTTTTCTGGCATTTCTATCACGTACGCCATGCATTTTTCATGTCAGTTCTTGCTTTCAATCTTTGGTGATTATGGAATGCTTAAATTCTGTCTATTTCTTTGAATTCTGAATATCTAAAGATCGTCATTAATTCACTTTACGACAGATGCCCAGATGCATGGTAATTAATCTGTGACAACTTGGGGGCTGATTTTGTCTTCTTTTTTTTTCGCCATAATTATGACTAATTCCTAGAATCAAGATTTTCTTTTTCTTGGGCAAGTTTCCAAGCGCGAAATCACACTTGTTTCAAAAGTTTAAAGCCTTTTGAAATTTGGTCAGTCTAAGTCTAATTTTAACTTAAATCTCACGTCAAAATATTTAATTTTTAAATTATTAAATTTATCTCAACTAAAAACATCTTTACATTTTGTATCCATAACTTTTTTCAACTTAACACCTCTTTATAGACCTACCACCTTTTTTCAACTTTCCATAAAAATACATCTAAACTCATTTTAGGTGGATCTCACAAAATTCACTTTACTATCTCAACTCACTATTATTTATAAAGACCTCAACTCATCTCAATTTAGCTTAACATCCAAACGAGATCTAAATAAATAGAAATAAGTAAATTTAATAATTGACATTTATCTTAACACTTTCAGTCATGTGGATTAGATGTCTCCTCAATAAGTAGATAAGAACGTGAAATATTTAATTAAATATAATAAGTGTATAGTCGAGATTTGAAGTTAACCTGATTTTGGTACCATGTGTAATTTATCTCCAAAAATGTAAATCATTGATATTTGTCATAATCAAAATGGATAAGATAGCCAAAGCGCTACAGCCTACAATAGACCAGTATAATATAATTCACTCATAAACTCCAACATGCCTCCCGTCAAAACAGAAACACAGCACTATTTCTGTCAATAGGCAAGATCAAAATTGGACAACAGCCGGTAAATTGGGAAAAACATGGTAGGCACCGTATGACTTGTTTTACAATATTTGTATAATTTCTCACTGTTTTGCATGCTTGAGCATCAGACTTTCGAAAATTGCATGCTTGATCACAGGCCAGAAGTCCAAAAACCTTACACCGGAAATATGAGATGGCTGGCTTTCCTTTTCCTCACCCCCATCCCCTGATATGTAAAATGCAAAATATATTTGCATAATATGACCTTGAATTTGACTGTATTAAATTATGCATCTCTATAATTTTACATAGTTATGAATAGTATTTCAACATTTTTAGAGATATACTATTCACTCTTTTATTAATTTTTTTTCTCTCTCCTCCCACTGTCTCTGACTCTCACAACCTTTTTCACTTCTCCCTCCTCCAACAACACTAGAGAACCTTCACTTTCACATTCATCTTCATTTCATTATTATAATATATTATATTTTTAATATAATATATTAAAAAATTATATTTTATTATTAATGTCAAATATATATGGTGAGTGCTAATTGCAAAATACATAAAAAAATAATTTTAAGAAAAAAATAAATAATAATATTTTATTATTATTTGGATCGAATATGCATAATACAATGTGAGATTTTTCTTGATATGCAAAATCAATCTCCAAAAAATATGATTTTGTATATGCATATTGAGAAACCAATATCAATCCTCTTATTGTCTTCAATAGCTTGATCACAGGAAATAAAATTATATGTACAAATCAATACAACAACGTTTGGACAAGAGCAACTTTACAACTGATTGCATATACGTGAGAGTAGACAGGATGGAACTACCCATCTTTCGAATTTCATCACTGAAATCGAATTTCTTCCTTTGATCAGAACATTAAACATGGATTCCAAACCCAACAAAAATAGAATATAATAATTGGGAAAAAAATAATGATATGAGCTAGAAGATCGATCCATATAACAGAACTTCTTGAACAGAATATTATTGATGTTTACAGCATCAAGAGTATTTGGCTGTTACAGAATTTGACCTTGAAAAAGAGGAAGAGGAGTTGATGAACTCGATGCAGTCCTCAATGGCTTCTGTTCTCCGAGAATCAACCGGAGCTACAAATGGCTTTGATCTTCCTAATGAGGAATCATTTGGGGAGTGTCTCCTCCTGATAGACACTGAATGTAGGGTTCTTACCACCTGAGCAGCAAGCTGCTTGAGAAATCTCATAGGTAATTTAGACCCCTTTGGCATTTTGAATCTGCAATGTGTGGTAGACCCACTGTTTTCTGATGAAACTCTCTTACTATAATCTTGTTCATAAGAAGAGTAAGGGGTTGTTCTGTCCATGACAGAGAAAGAGAGAGAAAGTTGCAAGCTGTAATGAGAAAACAAACTGTAGAGAGCTGCAGGAGAAATGTGTCAAGTTGGGGGGGTGTAGTAGATGAAAGAGTGTGGACCAATTATATAGGAAAGAGCCAAAATGATACGCCCAAAAGGTCGATTGGGGCGGTGAGAAAAGAGGGCATAAGCAGTAAAAAGAAAGTAATGCTAGAGAGAATCTATAGCAGTGCATACTTTTTACTCACTGCGTGACTGCTTCTAATTAATTGTTTCTAATATTCACTTGAAGAGATGTGTAGTTTACATGATATCACATCATGTATATAAAATGAATGTTTCTAATAATAATTTCTATCTATATTTATTCTAAAAAGAATACTGCTTGCTTTCTCTACTTTCTGATGCACACCCCGAATCTCTTTCTCTTGCACTATATTAAATAAAACATAGAAAAGAGACTGCTAGCAAACAAATTAAAAGAAAGAATGAAAATGATACATCTTTTTCAATAAAAATTATATAAACGCAATCATTTTTATAATTTTTACGCAGTTTTTCATTGAAAATTTATTATTATTGAAGATGTAAAATAATCATGTCGGATCATCTCTTTGGGTCAGCTAAGTTCTACAAACACGATCCATTATCAATTTAGATTCTTTAGAGTTTCTATTCGAACTATGATGTTAAGTTGAGATAAGATAAGAAGTTTGTAAATAATAATAAAATAATATGTGAATAACAGTGAAATGTTTGAGTTAAAATGTTTTATGAAATTTTAGAAAATGAAGAAGAAAAAATTGAATAAAAAAAATTATAAAATTAAAATATTGTTAGAATATAATTTTTTAATATAATTTTTATTTTGAAATTTGAAAAAGTTAAATTATTTTTTATGTTTTGTTTGAATATTTAGAAAAATTGTAATGATTAGGTAATTATTAGATAAAAAAGTTAAAAATTTAAAATTGAAAAGTGTTTGTATTTAAATAGTATTTAAACATTAATAAGATGAGATTAAATAAATTGAAAGATTCTCAACATTCAAACGGAAAGACCATGCTTACACATGTGCGCACGCGCGTGTACACGTGTAACTAAAAAACATGCTCTTGGATAATTAGATCTAAAGGCCACATATTCATTATTCATAGGTGGAACAATACTAGTCTTCCTGCTGGCGGCACTTGCTGGAATTTTTTTTTTATTTTTTACTTTGTGATTAAAGAATTGATTTTTAATGATGTTGTGAGTTTTTTTATTTTTTAAAAATATTTAAAAAAATGTTAAAAAATATATGCTAAAAAAGAGCAAAAAAAAAAAACCACAAGAGGGAGCCTCAAACGTTGCTCTAGTGTTACTCTTCATAGGTCATCGTGTCATCTTGTGGTTCTCATGCAGGAAACGACCCATATTTAATTAATTCTCTTACTAAATTGAAACAAAACCATTGCCAAGGCCAACCTTCTTTCTCTTCGACTTTAATGCACGACCATATGTTATCTTCAACAATCATCACCACCATCACCAGCACTACTACACGAGAACTCACTAGTATTTATCATCCATATATTAATAAGTTTCTTATAATAGTTATATAGTGACAACAACATCAAGATGTTTCCATCATATTAAGGAACAAAAGAAAGGCTCCTACTACTATTATATGGTTGTGCGCAATGGAATCCCCAAAATAGGTCCTGGTTTGTACAAGTAGAAGATGTGGGTCTAACCAAATTTTTAACTAAATTAGGAAAAAAGAAATGTTTATGTGCCCAACAGCAACAGAGGAGGAAAAGAAAAGAGAAAACAACAAAAAAAAAGGGGCAAAAGTAGAACCCAGAAATAGATAAAGAGGTGCAAGGGATCTCTTTTAGAGAAAAGAAGAAGCAACCAAGCAGCATCAAATCATGCTTCTTGCTTTCCAAGTGCTTTTGATTCTTGGATAGAATTAGATACAAGGAGAAAGAAGTGCACGGGGAAGTGGAGGATTCTAGGGCCTAAATCTATTTGCTTTCTTAAACTCTAATAATTTTTCTTATCAGTTCTTAAATTCTAATCATTAATAAGCTGTTCGGTAACCTGTTGGTAATAGTATAAACATCTATAACAAAACTTTACAGCTTGTTATAGCTTAGAAAGAGTCCCAAACAAACGAACCGATGTGCCTCAAACTGGATTTTAAAAAAGATTGAAGATTTACAGGCATGTGTGGGGATATCTTGTGAAGGGTTTGAAGAGCAGTTTAAGACTCTTCTTATTGCTATTGAAGCAGGAAAATCCACGGCTTTGAAGTCTGCAGCAAAAAAGATAGGGAGTTGAAACGTTTAAAATGCTTCATTAATTACGATAATAAGGAGGGAAGTGTGGGGAAGGACATGTTGAAAAGGAGGAGATCTTGGTCATCAAATGAAGCCTAAAATCCTCTCTTAGAATATAAAGGGGATTAATGATGCCAACAAGTGTCTCTATATTAGATCCCTCATTTGTAGCTGGAAAATTGATATTGTTTGTCTTTAAAGAACTAAGTTGAGTTGTACTGATAGAAGCATCATTCGTAGTTTGTGAGGATGTTGGTCGGGTAAAGGATTTTCTTGAAGAAAAAAAAAAAGTAGTTTGTAGGGATGTTCTTTTGTAGGTTGGAGTTATCTTACTTCGTTGAGTGCTTCAGAATGTGTGTTGTTGATGTGGGATAAAAGGGTGATGAAGTTAGTAGAGGAATGCATTGGGAATTATTCTGTGGCTAGTTGTTTTAAAAATACTAAGAATGAGTGGCGATGAGCTTTTGTAGGTGTGTATGGGTTTAAAGTGGATAAGGGCAAAAGTTTTTTGTGGGAGGAGTTGGCGGATTTGTATTACTCATGGGATATGCCTTAGTGTTTGTGTGGGGATTTTAATATTGTTCGGTTTCTTAGTGAGAGGGCGGGTGCATCTACCTTATCTGTGGCTATGAAAGAGTTTTCGAAGTTGATTTTTTATATGAATCTTGTGGATCTTCCATTGGTAGGGGGTTTATACATGGTCTAACAGTAGATGGTGGTCAAGGTTGGATAGATTTCTAGTCTCTCCTTCTTGGGAGACTCATTATCCAGATTTATATCAGAAGAGGTTGCCCCATGTTTGTTCTGATCATTATCCCATTATACTTGATTGTGGTGGCTTAGTTAGGGGTAGGCGTTATTTCAAACTTGCGAATATGTGGTTCGCAACTGATAGATTTGTGAAGAAGGTTAGGAATTGGTGGGCCTCTTATTTCTTTTCTAGAACTCCTAGTTTTATTTTGGCAGGTAAACTCAAAGCTCTGAAGTTTGATTTAAAGAAATGGAATAGTGAAGTCTTTAGGCATATTGAAGTGCAAAAAATCCTGCTTTTGGATGAGTTGCATGCTTTGGAGGATGGGGAGGAACGATTTTGCTAGGTACAAACGAGATGTGCAAGCAGGAGGTAATTGGGTTGTACGTGAGAGTTTATGTTGAATAAAAAAGATAAAAATGACAAAAGCAGACATTTCTCTTTCTCTTCTTTTGTTTCTTCTTTTCTTGTACGTCTTTCTCTATTTTCCTTGTTTAATTTCTGGGATATAGCTTTCTTCTATTACTTTGTCTAAGCTAGTTATGTATTTTTTGTCCAGGATTTCTACTAGGTGATTTACATTCATGGTAAATCACTTTTTTTTACTTCCTTCTGTTTAATGATTTCTTGATTGGATGATTTTATACTTTACTGTTTCTTGAATGCGGTGGGGGAAGATGATGGCCCATGGCCATTTGCATCATTTGGAAGGTTTTTATTCAAAGAAAAAAGCTAAAGGTGAATTAAAGGTATTTATTAAATTTTCAAGCATTCTAGACTTCTAGTTTTGTGGAATTTGTCAGACAACTTACAGTGGAAGAAGAATTGAGAGATTGAAGATCCTTTAGATAACCAATGGAAGATCCTTTCAGTTTTAAAGTTATGAGTTTGTTTGTACAAATGAACAAAAAGCATCTCTTAGATGGAAATACCCCTAAATCAAATAGGCTTGGAGCATTTTATATTAACAAGAGTTTCAAATACCAACAAAAGTAATACCACCACCACCACCTGCGAAAGATCCATTGAGCAAAAAAGAGGAGCAAGCGCCAAGCAATGCTCTTCCACACTAGCCTCACGACCATCTTTCTCTTTCTCGCTTCTCTTTTCCTCTCATCCAATCCCCTAACCTCCATAGCTCTTGATTCTGAAGTGGGTATCTTCTCTCTCTCTCTTGCTGGTTTTTTTTTTTTGAGTTTTAAGTCTAAGTAAATCATACCATTGCTGGGTGGTTGAAATAAGGTTGTGCTGGTGACTAGGGGGAGGCTTAAGCTTGCCACTAGTTGTGGTTTGTGGACAACGATGGACCTGCGAAACGTGTCTCCCTCAAGGTCGGGTTCCTTAGTTGCATGAAGTACTTATTGCTAGCACAAAATACAGAAAACTCCAAAGAGAGAAAGTGGGAGTGCACTCAGTGAGAGTGTCTGAGAGAAAGAACAGGCCATCTGTTGAGGAAAAAGAAGGGAAGAGAAAGATGGAGTAAGAAAGAAGAAAGTGGGACCCAACTGTCAGACGATTGCGTCCCGACTGCATGCATCGACTGCATATAGAGTTTTTCGAGGAGGAAAATGAGGAGTCATTGTTAAGGAAGAATGAGGTGATGACTGAAATTGAGAAGGTTTTATTGATGAAAGAAACTTCTTGAAGGCAAAAATCAAGAGTGCTTCAGTTGAAAGAGGGGGATAGTTGCACTAAGTTTTTTCACAAGATGGTTAATTCACATAGGCGCAATAACGCTATTGAGGTACTTCATTCCAGTACCAATGTGCTTCACTCCCTTGGTGAGATTCAAGATTATATTGTGTAGTATTATGAAGATCTTCTAACTAAGATAGAGGAGTGGTGTCCTATGTTGGATGGTCTGAATTTTGACTAGTTGGATTTCTGTGCAGACAGCTGGTTGGAAATGCTTTTTGAAAAAAATGAGGTGTACAAAGTAGTGAGTGGAATATGTAAAGATAAAGCTTCAAGTCCAGATGGCTTCTATATGTCTTTTTTTCAAGAGTGTTGGGATATAGTGAAAGTAGAAGTTATGCAAGTATTCCAAGAATTTCATTCTTGTCAGAAGTTTGAGAAGTCCCTAAATACTACATTTATTGCACTCATCCCTAAGATAGCCAGTGCCCATGAGTTGAAAGATTTTCGTTCTATTAGTTTGATAGGTGAGATCTATAAAATTATTTCGAATGTGCTAGCTAATCGTATGAGTACTGTGATAGATAAAGTCATTTCTAAATCTCAAAATGCTTTCATTAAGGGAGTCAAATCTTGGATTCGATTTTGATTGCTAATGAGTGTTTGGACAGCCGAATGAGGATATGTATTTCGAGGATTTTTTGCAAGCTTGACATGGAAAAAGCATACGACCACGTGTGCTTGGATTTTTTTTTTTTTTTTAATGCTAAGAAGATGTGGGTTTGGGGATTGGTGGTGTGGATGGGTTAGACATTGTGTTTCGACCGCTCAATTCTCTATATTAGTTAATGGAAACTCTTGTGTGTTTTTTTTCGAGTTCAAGGGATTTTAGACAAGGGAATCCATTATCCCTTTTCCTTTTTGTTTTAGTGATGGAGGCATTGAGTCGTATGGTAGAAGCTATTGTAAGGGAGGTTTTCTCTCTGGTTTTTCGGTGGGAAATAATAATAACGGTACTATTTCAATCTCCAATTTATTATTTGTGGATGATACTCTCATTTTTTGCGATGCTGATAGTGGACAGATTCAAACTTTAAGGATTGTATTATTTTGCTTTGAATCTGTCTCGAACCTCAAGCTGAATTTGGGCAAGTCAGAATTGGTACCAATGAGAGATGTGATGAATATTAACCATTTAGCGGATTTGTTGGGCTGCAAAATTGCTTCTCTTCCAATGAAATATATTGGGCTTCCATTGGGAGCGTCGTTCAAAATAAAGAATATATGTGATGGTGTTTTAGAAAAAGGTTGAGAAAAGATTGTCAGGTTGGAAACATTTATATTTATCTGAAGGGGGAAGACTAACCCTTATTA
The DNA here is from genome assembly GCF_001411555.2 of Juglans regia. Lineage (NCBI taxonomy): Eukaryota > Viridiplantae > Streptophyta > Magnoliopsida > Fagales > Juglandaceae > Juglans > Juglans regia. Next base: position 7,458,093 of record NC_049914.1, read on the forward strand.
AAAGCACAATTTCCAATCTTCCCACGTATTATATTTCCTTATTCCCATTACCGATTGGTGTGGCTAACCGGATTGAGAAGTTGTTTAGAGCATTTTTGTGGGGTGGTATGGGAGAGAAGAATAAATTACATCTTGTAAGTTGGCATATGGTGTGTTGTCCAATTGTGAATAGAGGTTTGGGGGTACAAAACTTGAGTAATTTTAACAAGGCACTATTAGGGAAGTGGCCGTGGAGATATCAAATGGAAGGGGACTCATTGTGGAGAGAGGTTATTGATCGAAAGTATGAATGTGATTGGAAGGGATGGTGCTCTAAAGAGGGTAGAGGATCTTATGGTGCGTGCTTATGGAAATATAATAGAAAGGGGTAGGATATTTTTGTAAAACATATTAGGTTTGAGGTTGGAATGGGTGCAAGAATTCGTTTTTGGTTCAATGAATGGTGTGGTGAGAGAGCTCTTCATTCTATTTTCCTAGTAGTTTTCAGCTTGGTTGGAAATCAGCAGGCTACTATTTCAGAGGTGTTAAGTAGTGCTAATGGGACTGTGTATTGGAATGTTACTTTCACTAGAAACGTACAGGATTGAAAACTTAATGAGATTGCAGATTTTTTTAGTTTCTTGTATTCTCTAAATATAGGAGGAAATGAGAGAGATCAAATGTTGTGAAAATACACGGGGAGCAAAAAGTTTTCAGTTAAATCTTATTATAAGATGTTGTCTAGTCAGCAACAATTCTCTTTTTCGTGGAAGAGTATTTGGAGGGCGTTTGTGCCATCTAAAGTTGCCTTTTTCACTTGGACAGCCGCACTTAAGAAGATTTTGACAGTTGACAATTTAAGGAAACGTGGCAAAGTTGTTATGGAGTGGTGCTTCATGTGTAAGAAAAATGGTGAATCGATTGATCATTTACTCTTACATTGTGAGGTGGTTAGAGAGTTATGGATTGGGACTCTTGGTAGAGCTGGGCTGGGTTGGGTTTTGCCAATGAGAGTAGTGGGTCTACTAGCAAGATGGAATAGGCGGCACATAAGCTCTCAGTTGGCAGCGGCGTGGAGGATGATTCTTTTGTATATTATGTGGTGTTTATGGATAGAAATGAATGAGAGGTGCTTCAATGACAAGGAGCGAACTGTTGAGGAAATCTAGAAATTGTTTGTGTCTTCTTTGCTGCAGTGGTTTTCGGCTACAATTCTTAAGGGAGGAAATGCTCATGAGTTTTTGTTTTCTATTCAGGTTTTTAGAATGTAATTAGGTACTTCTTTTGTATACTTCCTGTATACACATGCTTCGTCTAGTTTCATTCAATAAAGTTTTTTACTTATAAAAAAAAAAAAAACAACAAAACCAGATCGCTTTAAAAGAAAAGAAAAACTAAGAAACTAGCTCTAGTCAGAGTACATTGTGCTTAAACACTACTTCCAAACCATAAACGTATAACGATTCTCTGGTTATCATCTTTAAGCTAAACAGATTAAAAATTACTTTTAGATGCAATATCACTCGTTCTTCAACAGCTTTCAGATGTATCTTCACTTAGCACCTCATATGTTTTTTTTTTTTTTTTGATAAGTACTTAACACCTCATATGTAATCAGAAGGATTGGCAAGTGTGAGATATCTTTTTCCATTCATGCTGGAGGCTGTTAGGATTTTAACCCAGAAAATAATAGATTAGTCACACTGTCATAGAGTCTTGCTCAGTATTTCCTAGTTCTCTTGTTCCACCAAATGCTTATTTACCAGCAACTTCTGAATTTCAACTGTGTTCAGAAGTCCTTCAGGAACAAAAGAATTAACTGAAAAAACAACTACCTGCTAGACCATCCTGATAGCTCCTATAACAAAACTTGCTAGCAACAAACCCCTCAAAAACTGATTTCTCCCATATTATCAAGAAGTCCAGCCTTCAAAAGATAATAAGACTTGGGTATTGATTGAAACCGATGCAAAACAAATGAAACTAAATTTGTTTTTAAATTGCCTCTAAGTCTCGTTTCGTACATGTACATCTTATGCAAACATTCAGGAGTTCTATGAGAGAATTTGATACCAAGCAAACAAAGCTCACTGTTTCTCATTCATGACAAGCAAAACCTCCCCACCATTATCAATGATGTAATCTAAGAATCCCCTAACTTCTTCAGTATCTTTAAAAGTCTCAGGAGCAACAAGATCACTGTCCAAATTATACCAAACACCATTAATCTTTTTCAACGCAACCCAATGCCTACCTTTCCAAATCCCACCAAACTTTCTAACCGACACATTGAGTACAATACCCATCAGAGTTTCCTCGGATGCATCGAGATTAATCATAGACGCTCCATTCCGTCGATCATGCCAGATTACACTCTTCCCTTTCCCTTCCAAGGCTGCAATTAGGACATTTATGTCATAGTTTCCCGTAATGGTATTATGATGAGGCTTAAAGAGCGCGGATATTGGCGTCCAGGTCACCTTGTTCGGATCATCAAGAACAAGTTTCTCAGCAATTTCATTCAAGCTAGCTCGAGTAAACGCGTCCTTTTGCTGTTTCAAAACGTGATGATTTTATATGAATAACGAACCCAGTAGGAGATCAAATTAAACAAATATTTTATATACTTCATCTCGAAAATAAGATCACATGCGAAGTTATGTTCGTCTGCTGAAAAACAGAGGAAAAAAATCCCATTTAAACATAAAACCCTGGCCTCTCCTGAACCAGAATTGTTGTTCAGGTATGTCAAAAAAAAAAAGAAAAAAAAGAATGGTTGTTCTGGGCGTTGTAGAGTGGAGAAGAGCGAGTTACATTAACATGGGTTCCAAACAAGAGAAATTAGAATATGAATGCTTCTTTTCTTTTCTTTTTTTTTTTTTTTTTTTATCGGTAAACAAAATTTTATTGATCATGAGAATAGGCAAAAGTCCAGGAACAAGGGAGAAAATGGAGGGGTTTTTCTTTCTTTTTTTTTTTTTTTTTTTAACTAGTAGAATGAAGGTTCAAGAAATTAGATGGCAAGAAATTTTCTCACCAACCGAACAAACCTTTGTAAGAAGTAATGGGTTTAGGAAAAGGTACCTGAAAGAGATTGTTGAGCGAGTGTAAAAGGCAGAACTGTAATCTTTGCCGCTCATGATAAATTTGCGTATTCTCGGAAGCCATCTTCAATTTCTCAATTCCTCCAATTCTTACAGACTGCGAGTCTTATGTGATAACAAAAGGAAGATAAATTTTAGGGTTTTCAGCTTTACTCGCTTAGAAACCCGAATCCTAACCTCAGGCCGTAATTCCTTTCGGAAATGGATCTTTTACGATATTCTTTTCCTCCACCGCGGCCGCGGGAGATGCTTCCAGTTTGGTGCTTTTTTGCACTTCCAATTCTTTATTGTTACAGGTTTCCGAAAGTTTGAACGTTGCATCGACTCGTACTAGTGTTTACATTTTTATCTTATTGGATTGGATTGATGCGATATTTTTCGATAATTCTTATACTATTTTTTTTAAAAGAAAAATTATATTATGAGGAAATATAAAACCTATATTGTAATCTATAGTATTGATATTACGTTTCGCAGTCCAAGCAACTCCACAAAAGCCTAACCCATCCACCTGCAACTAGAGAGAAATGAGGGCTTCGGGGTGGCAGGGAACACCTTCGATGCTGTTACGATCCCACATTGACTAAGTATGAGATTAGTTGATGGTTTATAAGCCTCTAGGCACCCTTCTCTTGTAAGCTAGTTTTCAAAGGTGAGTTCTACCTAGTAGGTTCATAACAAATGGTATCAGAGCCACCCCACATCTAAAGCCATGTTGCAACGGTTGCAAACGTGTGGCACGGGGGGTGATGCCGGCATGGCAGTGTTCGCCCAGAGTTAGGAAAAGACCTAGTGCACAGCCAGCCCGTGTGAGCGCTGGGACCGTCGTGGACGTCGGTTGAGGAGCGTGGTGGTTGTTACGATCCCACATTGACTAAGTATGGGATTAGTTGATGGTTTATAAGCGCCTAGACACCCTTCTCTTGTAAGCTAGTTTTCAAGGGTGAGTTCTACCTAGTGGGTTCATAACAGATGCTAAAGTCAGTATGAATTTATTGGGAGAATAATGAACTGAAGTGTTAAAGTGTCTGAACCCCTCTCCTAACTAAGGGAGGGGCTATCTATATCTGGTCGGGGCAATCCTAGGGAGAGAGGTGGTGGGTGTGCCGCTCCGTATTGGGGTCGGGTGTCCCTGCCATCTCTCTACTACACAATAGGCTTGCCAGACTTGATCATGGTCATTACTGACACCCTAAGAGGCACGTCGTGGCATGCCTAAACCTGAGATTCATTAAACGCGGCATGGCTCCATGTCGTAACGTGCCTGTTTCCATCCCATTAAATGCAGTGTGGCACCGATCTGGTGTGTCCATCCCTTTGGTCTGTCCAGACGCCAAGGTTCAAGGACTAGGGCTGTCCCTGAGTGACGGCTAGTAAGGGTGTCAGACATGCATGCCTTCCATCCCTTGGCCAGCACGCGTTGTTCAAAGGCTTCCCTTCCCAGTCCCCCTAGGCTAACCTGGCCTAGCCCTTGTCCTCGGCCTTGTGACTCTTCAGGCCTTGCGAACCGGGCTCATTCTCTCTAGCTCGACCCTAGAGATTACTCTCCTGGCCCAGCCTTAGGGATTACTCCCCTCACATATAAAAATTAATTTTTTTACAGATAAATCTTTTTTTTTTAAACAAATACACCACACTATTTAGCATTATTCTTTTTAAAATAATAAATATTAATAATTTATACATAATACCGACTGAAAGGTCCAAAACACAATACCAGAACACGGAACCATGCCAAAATAATTCCACTGTTCTTGCACAACAGATAGGATAAAAATATTTAGAGGAAAAAAAAAGATAGAAATAGAAAAAGAATATAGAAGATCCAATTTACATGACCTTTTGCTTCGATTCATGTGAGAGAACTTTCTCAACGAGACGTTATCTTAAGCACACGAGAAACCCGAATGACAACACGAGGTTTCCAATTTATCATGGAATGTACAGACAGAAAGGTGATTGGGAGCAAACTTCTCCCACTAGAATGCTCATTTGGAACAAAGAAAACTTCATGCGATCAAAGGTTGTACCGATTGAGAAGTTATGCAACACAACACTAAGAGAAAGTCAAACTATCAATACCATATACTTACAACTATTCTTTAACTAGTTTATAATTCATTTTAAATCAATTAATATAATTATGACACTTCATTAAAAAATAATTTTAATTTTACTTAAATACTGTTCATTTTAAGTAAAGTAATAAATTAGTTGTAAAATAATTGTAAATTTATCATTTTTTCTATAAAAAACTTATATTTTTTTCAACCCTTCGGGATTAACTCAAGTGGTAAAAGCCTTGAACTTGAGAGTATGCTCCCCCAAGTCTAAAATTCAAATCCCATTGAGTGCAAACAATCTTTAAAAGTCATCGGACTGAAAAATTTTTCCCTTGAATTACTCAAGATGCACTTGTAGAAAACTCATTACCGAGTACCACCCCTAGGATTAGTCGGAATGCTGTTCTTAGACACCCGATATCAAAAAAAAAAAAAACTTATATTTTTTTCAAGTTCAATGAATAGTATATTTTTAAAGTGAAACAATATGTATTTTAGTCCTCTCACATCTTATTAATAAATAAAATAACTAAATAGATACAATCCATAGGGTGTGAAAAACTCTATAAAATGCTCCGAAATGCGTTTAAATCCGCTTTTTAAGAACAAGTTTTTCTTCTTAAAATAAAATTAAAGAAAATACATAAGAGATTTTTCTAAATAAATAAATCGTTGCCCTCGTCAATAACATTAAAATTCAAAATGAATATTCTAGTTTCGTTTTCATGATAAATCGCAAGGTTAATAACATGGTATGTATATTTATCTTATAAGCCTATGTCAGAGACTAGGCAAAGTCAATGTATATACTATATATGGCCAGTGCAGTTGATTGAATTTGCGGACATTTTATCATTCATTTTGTTCCTCAAGACTCTTATGATGGAGCATAGAAGAAACATGGAAGCCAGTTTCAGCTACTTCCCAGCCCCACGACTTATATCAGCCTGGCAATGAGATTGAATCTGCCTCACATGGATCAGGAATCCCGAACCATGGATAGAAGCTTCCCCCCCTGTGCAAGCACAGAAAAAAAACAGGCAAAAAGAAAATGCACGCTCCCTACGCAGGCATTATCCTGTTCAGGTTCAAAGGGACTGTCTCAGCCTGACCTGCCTGACATCCTAGCCATATTTTAGCTAGAGCTTAAGCAGATTCAGGCACCCCCGGTGCATCTCTTATGTCAATTCACCAGCAAAAGAAATTGAAGATGAAAATTAAACATGGTGCGAGAGCATTTTTATTACTGAGGAAGCACATGAAACAGACAGAATAAAAATAGACATGTCTTAAAGCAAAACAAACTAAACTTTCCAAAAGTGTTCTGATATGCCAATCATGCACCATGTCTCCAAGATTTCCAAACCGATTATCCTCGTACCTTTGATCCTGCAAATTACATGCTGTCAGAATTTACCGTTTTAACATGGGGGAAAAAGAACCTAAAAATGCTTTGTGAGAAAATTTGCACAAAGCATCTGATATCATTCATCCTGATTATCCTTGTAGTTGGGATTTAGCATGCAAAAAAGAAATGTTAATCCGATATGTCAGGTGTTGGAAGGCATACAAGCATCCATCATGTGTATCACTTCAAATAAATCACATTAAATTATGTTTACCCAACACAAATGGCCTGATTTTGCTTGTTCTAAACTAAACCGATACTGTGGCATCTACTGCCTTCCTTGTTTCTGGCATCAGGAAAAATAAACATTATGATCTAGATGCACCCTGCCAAAAGGGAAGTGCTTGTTATACTCAGCAGCTCCTATTACATGAGAGGGGGCTTGATGTCCCCTTGAAGCACATGGCATGCCCATGAGATGCAGCATTCATCAATTTTTCGGCCAGATAATAAATTTAAAAAACTTTGTCCATACATATTTACTGGATTTCTTCCTCTTTTTTTTTTTAAATCAGGAGGCTGCAAGTTTTGGATCACTATTTTCAAATTCAAAGTTGTAGATCCTAATTGGAAAAAAACAAAGCTCCGGGAAGGCATTTCATGAGGATTAAGGGGGTGAAAGAAAAGAGAAAATCTAAACATACTGACCTTCAACTCTCTGATGAACTCAAGGAACTTGCTGGCAAGTAGATCTCTCCGCCTATTTCACCATGTTGTTCTCCACTGACAGTTTTCTTAGCAGCCAGAAACTCAGCACTCATAGCATCCATCCCACCTTGCACAGCTTCCTCAGCACTTCCATAGCCATGCTCCTCAGCATATTTCCTCACATCCTCTGTTATTTTCATAGAGCAGAATTTAGGTCCACACATGGAACAAAAATGGGCTACCTTGGCACCTTCTGCTGGCAGGGTTTCATCATGGAAAGACATAGCAGTCATAGGGTCCAATGACAAAGCAAATTGGTCCATCCACCGGAACTCAAATCTCGCCTTGCTTAATGCATCATCCCAGGCTTGAGCATGTGGGTGACCTTTGGCTAAATCAGCTGCATGAGCAGCTATCTTATATGCTATAACTCCAGCCTTCACGTCATCCCGGTTTGGCAACCCAAGGTGTTCTTTCGGAGTTACATAACACAGAAGAGCAGTGCCCAAAGCTCCAATATTGGCAGCACCAATTGCAGAGGTGATGTGATCATATCCAGGGGCGATGTCAGTAGTTAAAGGACCAAGAGTGTAGAAAGGTGCTTCATTACACCATTCCAGCTGTTTTTGCATGTTTTCAGGAATCTTGTGCATTGGAATATGTCCAGGCCCTTCATTCATGACCTGAAAATGCATAAATTGTTGAGTAATAATGATGGATTGCTCAAACTAAAACTTGGAAAAAAAAAAAAAAAAAGAGCAGCAGTTGATCATAATCAGTGCAATGTTAAATATGTTGGTACCCTAAAGTTCCATTTCATTTTATATTTCACCAAGTAATCTGTCATGTTGAGAGAACAAATAATTTTATTCAACTAAAAAACTAGTAACTCCATTAATTAATTCTTCCAAGGCCAATTGAACTGAGTAGGTCCAATCACAGGTGCTACACCATCCCCACCAATTAATAGCTTAATTAAATGTACTAGTAGCTTATGTTCACCAAATCTTATGACAATATGATAGCCATGCACAGGCTCTCTTTTGGTGCAAAGATAAGCCAGTGTAAAACTAAGAACTAATAGAATGGCAACTTTCAAAAACTAGACATTTTCAAAATTAACATTTTCAGCAGTAGAAGTTAGATATCCAAAATGTTGTAAAATACACACCCTATTTCTACTTAAGAAGGACAGGACTTCAACAGTAGTAAGATCAGAAGATATATTTAAACCTCATAAGAGTAAAAACGCAGCTTAAATTTCAGTCAATTCCTCCAATTGTCACATTGATATGGCAAAGGCCTCTAACATTTTTCAAATTTTATTACCTGTACATCCTTTTCCCATGCTCTTCGGGTCAGTTCTCCCTGAGTCAAGAGCTCTGCAAACTGAGCAGTGTCATTTGCATCATAAATGGACCCAGGTCTTAGCCCATCTCCGATTGACAGGGCCACATCATATTGATTACAGATGTCAAGTATGTCATCCCAGTGCTCATATGCAAAATTCTCCTTATGGTAAGTTAAGCACCACTTTGCATGAATGGATCCTCCACGTGAGACAATACCTGTCATTCGCTTCGCTGTTAGTGGGATGTATCGTAGCAGAACCCCAGCATGAATAGTGAAGTAATCTACACCCTGCTCAGCTTGTTCAATCAGGGTGTCTCTGAAAGCTTCCCAGGTAAGGTTTTCGGCAATTCCATTCACTTTTTCAAGTGCTTGATAGATAGGTACAGTCCCAACTGGTACAGCAGAGTTACGTAGGATCCACTCACGTGTCTCATGGATGTGGCGACCTGTAGAGAGATCCATGACAGTGTCCGCACCCCACATAGTTGCCCATTGGACCTTATAAACTTCTTCTTCGATAGAGCTAGCAACAGCAGAATTTCCAATGTTAGCATTCACTTTGACCAAAAAGTTTCTTCCAACTATCATTGGCTCCAGCTCCAAGTGCTTCTTATTGGAAGGGATGATTGCTCGCCCACGAGCGACCTCTGACCTCACAAATTCTGGGTCAAGCTTCTCTCGAGTGGCACAGAACAACATTTCCTCAGTTATAATTCCCTGCTTAGCATAGTACATTTGCGTGTATCTGGGAACACCTAATTTCTCCCGCCTGTCAACCCAGTCTTTGCGCAGATTTGGTAGTCCTGTTTAAAAAATGACGTCAATCCAAACTGGCCAAGTAATATATGAAAATGAATGCCCAAACAGTAGAAAGACACTGAAGAAAAAGCCAATAGAGCTTTTTTTTTTTTATAGGTAATCAAGAAGTTTTATTCATAATAATAGGCATAACCAAGTACACAAAACGTATATATGAGTAATACCTAAGTAGGATTTACAGGAAAAAAAAAATAGAACTATCACTAAAAGAAACTATCTTCAAAGCAATCAGCACCAAAATAAACATGTCAGAATGCCATGTAACTTTGACTCAAACAAGGGTAGATATATGAAACTGGAACGTAATTTGCATACCAATGCGAGGGCTGTAATTTTGAGGACCAGTTGTGTCGTAAGTGTCAAAGTTAGGCTCATCCCCAGCTAGGTGGACGCGTCGAAAGGGAACCTTGAGCACATGACCAGATTGTTCATGAATAACTTCCCTGTATGGCAGATCATGCATCAATTCATTGCAATCAAATACATCCAACTCAGTGTATTTTACGTGGGTGTCAATAGGAACACCATGAGTAGACAAGTGTTAGCAAACCAAACATATCAAGACGAAAACAATCCATCATATAACAGTGGAAGAAGAGCAAGAGATGTACTTGTATTCTTTGGTGCTCTTTGGAAAACATTGTTCAAAGGATGGAAGTGGCAGAAAATCAGGAGAAGCAGGATCAACTGTATGCTTCCTTTGTTGGGTTTTATCTGAATTGGTTGTTGGGGGATCAAAGGTTAATGTGGCTCTAGGGCTCGAGCTAACAGACAAAGTGAATGTTTCCTTCTTAGATGCGCTTGAGACCCGCCCAACCACATCAAACCCTGGCAAGAAGGCAGTACTTGGGTACTTTGCTGAAGCAGCATGGTTTCCATTCTGGCACACAGCTGATGTTAAACTAGCATGCAGTGATGCCATCTCTATAGGCCGATCTGAACACTGTTCAAGTAATAAAAAAGTTACAATTAGTTGACAACCAATCATACACGACAAATCCGAGTAATATTATTTACAAAGCAAGCCTCAGGTTTGCATGCAAGTCTCTCTTTAAATACTTTTTTTTTGTCCCAATTTTTTTCAAGGGGTTTGGCCTGGAGATCACATGAAAATTAAGGCCTCGTTTAGTTACACAAGTGAGATGAGATGAGATGAAAATTAAAAGTTGAATAAAATATTGATAGAATATAATTTTTTAATATTATTTTTGTTTTGAGATTTGAAAAAATTGAATTGTGTTTTGTATTTTTTTTAGAATTTGAAAAAATTATAATAATGAGATGAGATGAGATGGTACATAAAAACAAATCAGGCCTAATTTTTACTGTATATATTAATAAACCGCAAATCCAGTAAATCGATGGAAAAAAATTAGCTTTTAAGACTAAAATAAAACATAAAAGGCCTGATAATTACTAATTACTGACGTTTATGTGAACAGTGACATCATATAGAATATACGGCATCTATATTCTCGAAATACTTAATAATCGTTGAAAAATCGCTTGCAACAAAAATTGTAGTCTGAGGCACTGTTTGGTTGGAGAAGGAAAATAACAAAAACCTATACTCAGTAGAGCTGAATACAAGGTAGCGTTTTGCAATCATATTTCCTTGTTTTTCACGGCAACCAAACAGAACGAAAAGAACATTAACAACCTACATAAGCATTCATTAAAAAAACACAACAACAATAAATCGAAGTGATTGTGCCTCCGAAACGAAAATATGCATGGAAATTTTGAGTTCTCAATAGAAACTACAGATTTACGGGAGAAGAAGATTGGAAGTAGAGAGAAACCTGATACACACACCTGGGCTTATCTTCTTAGCACTCACTCTCTCACTGAGAAGTTCTGAGCTCACAATCTCACACGCCTAAGATTAGTGGGCGGCTAGGCTTTTATAGGAAGCACGGGACTACTTCCAAAAGATACCCAAAAAGCGATTGCGGAGCATTTGCATTTGCATTGATTAGTTAAATGATTTTTTAAATTTAATAAATATCATTCATATTTATTTGATATTAAATTAGTTAAATTATTTTTATCTAAATTATAAATTATAATAAATTTATTTTTTTAAAATATATAAAAAAATTATAATAAGTCTAAAAATATTTTTTAAGATTATTATATTATAAATATGAAATTTTTATTTATATGAAATTTTACCATCTACATACATATGAGATAATTATATTATAGATTGTTAGATTATAAAAATAAAAATGAATATGATTTGTTGAAGGTTATTAAAAATTATGAAAATAAAATAAAAAATAATTAAAAAATATAAATAATAAAAAATAATAATACTTTATTATTATAGAGAGTGTGATGACTAATCTAATGTAGATTTCAAATTTTGAATGATTAGCTAAAAGTGAAAAAGTTACATATTAGTTAAAATTTAAAGAATAGGATGGTCAATCCAATGCTAATGCTCTGCACTAGCAATGGCTTATTCATCTTTATCTTCATCTTCATATTTACATAATATCTTTAAATTCATCTACATTTATCTATGCATTTCTAAATTTTTATATAGCTATGAATAATACTTCTTCAAATTTAAAGAAGCTGTATTCACTCTCTAAACATTATTTTTTAATATTTTTTTCTCTCTCATACCAATTAAAATCAAATTTCTGTAATTTGTATTAAAATGATTTTGATATATGAAATTTATATCAAGTTAATGATACAAAATATTTCTTAGTACATATTAATATTTATTGATAAAATTGATCATTTTGATATATGAAATTAGTAATATTTAGATATATGAAATATGTATTTTTGAGCACATGGTGCTAATTGTAAATATATAAAAAATAATAATTTTAAGAAAAAAATTAAAAATAATAATATTTTATCATTATTTGATTCAAAGATGCATAATCTAATATAAAAGTTTTTCTTAATATATAAAATCAATCTTTAAAATATGTGATTTTAAAGATGCATATAGAGAAACCAATACCAGTTCTGACACCCTTCGCGTGACTTCCCTATCGGGTCTTTATTTTAGCTTTTTATAACTAAGAACTCAAAATTATTATTTATCCTTTTTAATTACCATTTCTTAATTATATTAAATTATTATTTAATTATTTGATGAATAAAATATAAAAAACAACTTTAAATCATTTAATATCATATTAAAAATAATAACGAATAACACTCCATCTTAAAAATTAGCCATTTAGGTTAGATTTGAATAATGAGTTGAGATGAAAGTTAAAAATTAAATAAAATATTGTTATAAAATTATTTTTTAATATTATTATTATTTTAAAATTTGAAAAAGTTAAATTCTTAATTGTATTTTATATAAAAATTTGTGAAAATTATAATGATGAGATGAGATGAATTAAGAGTGTTTTCCAATTCAAACCGGGTCTCAAACTATAACTTGTTTATGTCATTACAAATCTCAATTTATGTTATAAATTAGAGTTTTAGAGAAGCTTTTCAATTCTTATATTTATTTTGTCTTTTACCTTAAAGGCAAAATTGATATAAATTAAAAATATTAACTGTAAATTTAATTTTTGATAATTGAAATACAAAATGAGAGCGGGTGATATTTAGTGAATTTTCTTGTTCAATTTTTTTTAAAAAAAAATAGCATCTAATAGGATGAGGTGAATTAAATGGATTTTGTTTTTCATTTATTGTAAAATTGGTAAGCACATTAAATATGACACCTTTTTTTCACCCATTTTTATGCAATTAAATTGAATCTCTAATTGGCCAAAAGAGGAAAAATCAACTTCGTTAAATTGCTATAATTTTTTTCCTAAAAAATGTAAAACAACCCTTTTTCTTGTATCCTCCTTTTATATTTCCAAAGCTTAATTACCTAGTCATAAAAAAAGAAAAAAAAAAGAAAAAAAAAAAAAGGACTTTCCTACACCGCTGCTATTTTCTCACCTCGTAATTTTGAGCCACAAATATTTTTATTAAAAAATCATACAGACAATAATTAGAAATTTTTTTGTATAATTATCCAAAAAAATATTAATTCTTTAGCCTTATTTATTTTTACAAATAAGATAAGTTGAGATTAAAGTTAAAAGTTGAATAAAATATTATTAGAATTTATTTTTTAATATTATTTTTATTTTAAGATTTAAAAATTAAATTATTTATTTTATTTTATATAAAAATTTTAAAAAATTATAATAATTAAATAAAATTATAAAAAAAATTATAAAAACAAACTGCACCTTAAAGTTATACGGTCGGTCTCTACTCTCAAAGTCACTGTAAATGACAAAAAGAGTACCCTCTTAAAGTTGCTTTCTTGGTGTACTGTCTTGACTCGGGGACGAGAACTGTTCATATCCTTGATGTACTTATGTAGTTAAAAGAACATATCATTATAATTTGAACCATCCAAGGTAACGTGATATAATCTTGACGATAGATCTTAATGAAATACACATTAATTTAATATATTGAGAATGTTATCTTAGGGTACGTTTGATTGCAAGATTCAGTTAAATTCATCTCAACTTAAAATCTTCTTATATATGAGACTTACAACATCTTTCAACTTAACACATATTTATACGTGAGATTCACAATCTTTTTCAATTTTTTATAAAAAATATTAAACTCATCTTAACATTTAAACACATTTTAAATTCAGTTTAGATGAACATCACATAACTACTTTTACTACTCAACTCATTATTATTCATAAAAAATTTAGTTCAGTACAACATCTAAATATAGACTTAATCTTTGCTTTTAGTGAACTCAACAAGAAGAAAGTTCAAAAGTTTGAGAGTAATACGCAGAGATTCCTATTAATGTTCAAATCTCTCTTCAAGTTTATAAAGTTAATGTTCAAGTGGTATTAAGAACTTCTCAAGTGGGAAGTAATTAAATAGAATTATTTTATTTTCAAGTTAGCCTATAGAACATGTCATCAAGATTATTTAAATGGTAAGATTTAATGCGTGAAATTCAAATTTTAAGATTTATTTTTAAAATCAAATTATATCATGTAAATAATGATATATAAATCTTATAATAGCATTACTCAATTAAGTATATGAATTAGGCATCCTAAAACTGTACAACACTTTTATTTTTGGACATTTAAATTTTAGGAACAAGATGTTCTCTACTTCATTTGAAAGTGTATAGTATTTATTTATTTATTTAAAATAATTGATATTTTGGTCATTAAGCATCACGCACATTTGTTTTACATTAAATGGGTCACATCCATTTCAAATAAAATAGAAAAAAAATCTTATTTTTTAACTATTAATGCTAACCAAGCATATAATGTGGGGTCAATTTAGGACTCGTTTGGTTCCTTAACAATTCAGTTGAGTTCAGTTCAGATGTAAACAACTTCTAACATCTAAATATCTAACTCTCAAATCACTAAACTCATCTTAATTCAAAACATCTTTATACGTGAGACCTACAATCTTTTTCAACTTAAAAAAATGCTAAATCTTCCGTTGGGGCTCCCGCTTGGAGCTCCTGCTGGGGTCTAGCAATGTATTTTTATGTGTTTTCTTAAGTTTTTTTTTTATATAAATTTTTTTAATAATTTTTAATGATTTTTTTTTTACTTTATGATTAAGAAAATGTTTTCTTAATGATGTTCTAAATTTATTTTATTTTTTTAAAATATTTAAAAATATTAAAAGATCTATATAAAAAATAACTTAAAAAAAACACACGTAAAACAATACAACACCCCAGCAGGAGTTGTAGCATGACCCTTCAACTTAATACTTATTTACACGTATGACCTACAACCTTTTTCAACTTCCAATAAATATATTTAAACTCATATTAGATGATCTCTACAGAACTCATTCCATTATCTTAACTCACTATTATTTATAAAGAACTTAACTTAACATCTAAAACGTAACTAAGTTAATCACATATTCAAAGGGATCTCGAAAAAATAAAATAAAAAATAAAAAAATTATTTGAACGAATTGTTTCAAATAATGTTGGGTCAACTTTCTTGAATTAGAACGAATTTTTTCCTCAAGAGAAAGATCGTTTCTTACCTTAGGAAAGGAGCAAGATACTGCCAAACTACAGAAGCCATGTTGGGAATAACTAAAGATCCGATATTCTCTCATTGCCAATCACATTCTCGCTAATTATAATGATGCTGCCAGTTTAAGAACTGGCTACCAAGCATTTTGCATGGATTATAACTTTTTTGACATGGACCACGACATATTATGAAATCTCTCAAACACAATCACAATATAAATGTGGTCCCAATAACTACAACAATAATAATAAAAGCATGTTTCCGGGTTAAGAGATCTTGTCATCTTCTCTTGACGAAAGGATGAAAGGGTCCGGTTGCTTTCGAAAGCAACACTGATATTGACCAAAATATCAATGAATCACTTCTTCAAATCATCAACACCCTTCGTTCATTTCTTTGGGTAAAAAGGATTATAAACAAATAATCTAGATTCTCTGTCGTTGGAAATATAATAACGGTCTTTAAGGGATTAAAGCCTCTTAAAAGTTGATCACTATATAATACTATTAGAGAAGGAAGCTTCTTAAAAGTGTGCCATTTTATTTTTGAGCTCTTCTACTCATTAACTTTACGGTATGCATCTGTTAAAAGAAAAAAATAAAAACAGATATATCGTATAAAGATGATGAGTAAATTTTTTTTATTTTTTTGTTTTTACATCTGGTATGAGCCTAGAGCTAATAAAACTTATCACTTGTGAGAGCTTGTAAATGAGGCGAGTCTTTCTATTATCTTTTTTTCTTGTTCCCCTCGTCTGTTATTTTCTTAATTATTGTTAGAGTAATGCTACATACAGTCGTAGAATGCGCAAACGCCGTGCAGTCGCTTTGAAAAAGAGCGGGGTCCACTATTAAAAAATTAATTTCTTTTCATGTGGGTCCCTTATTTATTCACTTTTTTCAAAGCGACTGCACGGCGACTGCACACTCACGACTGCAAGTATCATTTCTCTTATTGTTATTATCTGCTATTTCAGTTCTAGCTGTCATATACCTTATGATCCTTATCTGCTAGAAAAAGTGTACTTGTACTTCAATTGTTGAAAGCCCAATAAAGCAAGGAAATTTCATTGGAATAAAGATGATATATGAAGAGGGGGTGAAATTCTCCAACAAACACTCTTGTATAATAACTACAGTGCAAAAGTGATGGAAATAATGAAAATAAAACCGATTTTGAGACCAATTTCTTGGTCTCCACCCATGCCCTACAAAGAGGGCGCGACACCATCTTAAAAGATGATTTTTAAGTAAACCACTGCTGGAGGCAGTGTAAGCTATGTGTGCACTGCAGTTTGTTGTCTTGAGATATTTTTTAGAGAGATCTGTGATCCCTTTTTCAAGATTATCGATTAGAAAACGCGATAACATAATAAAAAAATCGGCATCAAATTGACAGATTTGCGACAAATCATCTGTCTTCCCGTGCCTCTGTGGTGGCCACGCGCCGATGGTTGGGAGGTGAGGTGGGACAGATCTAAAAGATCTTGAGATGAGGAACCTGCTGGTACAACGTGTGTAGCCGACAAAGTCGTCAGGGCACAACAGCACGTGAAGTTCACGCACAGAAGCAAGCCGAGCATGAGGGTCACGCGTTAAGATTTTTGCCTCAATTTTGCGTAGTCCCAATAGATCAACGGTAGTAGGGTGGCGTGGTGGGGCGCATGTCAACTGATTGTGGCCGAAGTGCAATAGATCTAAAAAAATACCGAACCGATAGAGGGAGGAGAGAAAAATAAACACTACCATGGAAGTGTATTCACACAGTGGAAAGGAAATGGAGATGGAGAGGAGGGTGGAAAGCATATCACAGCTCTCACCCTCCTCTTCAGCGAAGACACTCTTTCTAGAGATTTGAGTTTTCTAGAGAGGATGAAGAGCTTCTCTTTCTAGAGATTATCTATGATCTATCTATTAAAGCCCAACAAACTTTCACTTGGTGTTATTTTGGTGGTCAGCCTCAAGCTGTCAGCTGGCCTCGTTTGTATTCATAGTCCATCTCAACTCATCTCACTACTATTCACTATTATTCAGCAACTTTAACTTACAAATCTCACTACTATTCATAACCTATCTCAACTTATCTTTGAATCCAAACGACACCATCTAATTACCAGTCCATGAACAACCAGAGCCTGAAAAGTTAACTCGCCCTGCTAGCCAATATATGTTAGTTTCCATAGCTTAATAAGAACAAGAAAAGAAGAAAAGATAGAAAACTTGTTAGCGATTGATGAGCCTTTTTTGGTTTGGTACTGCACCATTTCCAGTTAGATCAATAATTAAAAAGTAATAAAATTAATCAATTTAAAAATGGCTCTCTTTCAAATCCAATGACTTGTGGTCCTGAAGAATGCCCCTACAGATGAAAGAAGCCCTTTATAATGACTAAATGCACTCACAACGTTCATCTGGACTTTCTGACCTAACATGTGTGGAGCGATATGATTGGAACCATGGCATATACAACTGAATAGCAATTACAATTGAAGATACTGACATTCTTTTCAATCAATCCCAGACTCTGTATAGAGGTGAATAAAATTATAAAAGCTAATGTACAATGGATTCCAGCAACCCAAATGTGTCGTGTTAACGTGCGACAATAGAGAGCCCTCTGACCAAGATAAATCTTCAGCCCTTTCTCACTATATCTGGTTTTAAGCTGGTGAAGTGTGAGATATGGAACATGATGTAGAAGCCGATAAATAAAGCCAAAATTTACCTCGCTGAAATTTACAAAGTGGTAAGGGTGAGCCATGACCAATCTGGAGAATGAGTTCACTGATGCAATTACGCATCACCGGCTAAAAGCTTGGTAACTAACTTCTTTCACACAAAAAAGTAGAAGAACAAGGGGTAGTCATTCTCAAGAGCCAGTCTGCAGTGGGAGAAGAGACTCTTGCTTGCCTGCAATAAAAACTTTAAGTTCTGTAGGGGCAACAACCAGTTTTAACCACTCTTGTAGCTCTTCGCCTTCAACTTTCTCTTTCTCTGAACAAGAAACACTATCAGAACATCATGGCCAACTGTAGGCACACTTACTATGATATAACTAACACTGATTTAAAATCCCAATCTGCATGTTACCCAGTTGACTAATGAGACAGTCCCAAGACTAAAAAGTGGCCATAAGCTCAGGGTAACCTGAACAACGTTCTTATTTTCACCAGTCCCCAGACTCAGAAGAAGTGGTCACGCACTTAGTATATATATATTTTTTTTATATGTCAACGCACTTAGTATATATCATGAACACAGGTCTTATTCTTATTTTCACCGATCAAATTACTGCAAATACATGGTAGAGAGCTTTCAACAAGTTTCCAAGACTCCTAACTGTGGTTTCTTAGACTTTGAGCTAATCTAAGGCATTGATTAGGTAATTAGTTTCAGTTCAGGATAAATCAGGTATATATGGTTCCTAAATTGCTTGATTTTGGTGATAGATTCTTGACAAGTTTTTATTAGACTTTGGCGTCTATGAAAAGTACCACGGTAACAAACAAAATTCAAGTTTAATCTATTTATTTTTATTTGCGAGTTTTAGGAGACGTTTGGATTCGAAGATGACTTGAGATGACTTGAGATGGATTGTGAATAGTAATGAGATGAGTTGTGAATAGTAGTGAGATTTGTGAGTTAAAGTTGTTGAATAGTAATGAATAGTAGTGAAATGAGTTGATATGAGTTGAGATAAACTGAGATGAGTTGAGATGAGTTGCGAATCCAAACGTCTCCTTAACTTGATTAATAGAAGGGGAGTGCAAGTCGTGGTAGGAATAAAGGGAGGGCTAGATTTGTTGATAAATGAAGCCCAAAATTCTAATTTGGAATGTTAGGGGGTTGAATGAGATTAATAAACGCCTCCAAATAAGATCATTGTTAAGATAATGGAAGATGGACATTATTTGTTTGCAGGAAACAAAGTTGAAGATTATTACAAGAACTATTCGAAATATTTGGAGCTGCCAATATGTAGGATGGACATACTTACCTTCAAAGGGGGCTTCGGGTGGAATTTTGATCACGTGGGACAAAAAAGTAGTGGAGAACATTGATGAATTTGTGGGAGATTACTCGGTGGGATGTTCCTTTAGGAATTCTGTAGATGGCTTTGAATGGGCCTTTGTTGGGGTTTATGGCCCCAATTTGGATAATGAACGACGGTTGCTTTGGGATGAGCTGGCAGGCCTATGTACTTGGTGGGATGTTCCTTGGTGTATTGGTGGAGATTTCAATGTGACAAGATTTCCTAGCGAAAGATCGGGGGAGGGGCGATAAAATCAAGCTATGGTGGAATTCTCAGATTTAATATTCAAACTAGAACTCATGGACTTACTACTCATGGGAGATGACAATACTAGGTCTAACAACCAAGCTTGGTCAAGGCTGGACAGATTCCTCATTTCTCCTTCATGGGAAACACAATTTCCAGAGTTACGTCAGAAAAGACTTCCTCAGGTACGCTCTGATCACTTTCCCATAGTCTTTGATTGTGGAGGAATTTCAAGGAGTAGAAGACCGTTCAAAGTTGAGAATATGTGGTTAAAAGCAAAGGGGTTTGTGGAATCGGTTAGGCAATGGTGGAATTCATATCAACTAGAGGGCACCCCGAGCAAGGCCTTGGCTGGAAAATTGAAAGTTTTGAAGATGGATTTGAAGATATGGAATGAATAGGTATTTGGTAATGTAACATTACAAAAGAAGAATCTCCTTCAAGAATTGCAAAGACGGGAGGGTGTGGAAGAAGAGAATGAACGCAAAGGCCAAGTTGTCTCAGAGGTAGAAAGGTTGATATTAATGGAGGAGATCTTGTGGAGGCAAAAGTCAAGGGCATTGTGGCTTAGGGAGGGGGATAAATGTACAAAAAAATTTCATCGAATTGCAAACTCACATAGGAGGTTTAATGCCATAGAGTCATGACTATTGATGGAGGTTTATCATCAGATCAAGCAGTAATTAGAGAGCATGTTGCTGGACACTTTGAACAACTGTTGACGGAACCGTATGCATGGAGACCAAAAGTAGATGGTCTAGCTTTTGAGGCCATTGATCAAAACAGTATGGTTTGGCTAGAGAGACCATTTGAAGAGGAAGATGTACGACTAGTAATAAGAAAAATGAATAAGGATAAAACATCGGGTCCAGATAGCTTCACGATGGCATTTTTCCAAACTTGTTGGGAGGTGGTGGGAAGGATGATTATGCAGGTTTTTTAGGAATTCTTTTCGTTTGGAAAATTTGAGAAAAGTTTAAATACTACTTTTATTGCACTTGTCCCTAAAAATGTAGGTGCAATAGAGGTGCAAGATTTCAGGCCTATTAGCCTTGTGGGCCGTATGTATAAGATGATTGTCAAGGTTCTTACCAACAAGATGAGCACTGTTATGGATAATATTATTTCTAAGTCCCAAAATGCATTTGTAAGAGGTAAACAAATATTGCATTCGGTTCTTATAGCTAATGAATGCTTGGACAGCAGGCTTAAGTCGGGAGTACCGGGTATTTTATGTAAACTGGATATGGAGAGGGCCTATGACCACGTCAACTGGAATTTTCTGTTTTATTTGTTAAGTAGATGTGGTTTTGAGGAAAGATGGTAGGGGTGGGTGAAGCATTGTGTGACTACAGCTCGGTTCTCGATTTTGGTAAATGGTGATCCTGTGGGTTTCTTTAATAGTTTGTGGGGGCTACGACAAGGTGATCCACTATCACCACTCTTATTTGTGCTTGTGATGGAGGCTCTTAGTAGAATGGTGTCGACTGCGGTAGGGGAGGTCTTTTTCAGGATTTTCAGCGGGGGCTGCTAACCATGGCTCCACCACTATTTCTCATCTTTTGTTTGCAAATGATACGTTGCTGTTTTGTGAGGATGAAGCAAGACATATTCAATCTTTGAAGGCCATCTTACTATGTTTCATCCGGATTAAAGATAAACCTTACTAAAACAGAGATGGTTGCGGTGGGTGAGGAAAGAAATATTAGAGGATTGGCCAACATATAGGGTTGTGTGGTTTCTTCGCTGTCATTGAAGTTTCTTGGTCTTCTGTTGGGAGCAACTTCCAAAGCCAAGATAATTTGGGAGGAGGTGCTAGAGAAATTAGAGTGTAGGTTAGCCGGGTGGAAAATGTTATATTTATCGAAAGGGGGGCGAATCACACTTATAAAGAGCACTCTATCTAACCTTCCCACATATTTCTTGTCTTTATTCCCCCTTTTGGCAAGCATTGCAACTAGGATTGAGAAAACCCAACGCGATTTTATGTGGAGTGGTCTAGGTGATGAGAATAAATTTCATCTTGTTGGTTGGGATAGAGTGTGTACTCCTTTGAGAGATGGTGGGTTGGGGGTCCGTAACATTAGGTTCTTCAATAAGGCTCTATTAGGGAAATGGTTGTAGCGTTATAATCATGAGTGAAGCCTTACGGAAAGAGGTGATTGATGCGAAGTATGAGAGTGTATGGGGAGGTTGGTGTTCTAATGAGGGGAGGGGGGCTTACGGGGTTGAGTTGTGGAAGTATATAAGGCAAGGGTGGGGGGATTATTCGAGTAACACTTGGCTGTGTTTGGGAGATGGCAACAAAATTAGTTTTTGGGAGGATGTGTGGGTGGGAGATTCAACTCGTAAGGATGCTTATCCTAATATTTTTAGAATTGCACAAGATAAGGAAGTTATGGTGGCTGATGTGAGGGCAATTAGTCATGGTTCACAGGTGTGGAATATCAACCTCACTAGGGAGGCACAAGATTGGGAAGTGAGTGTGCTGGAGGAGTTCTTCAACCTGCTGTATAACGTCATTGTTGGGGTTCCAGCTGAAGATACAATGGAATGGAGACCTTCTAAGAAAAGGAAATTCTTGGTTCGCTCTTTTTATGATATACTTTTAGGCCCAATTTTCTGTGGAAAAACATATGGAGGAGTAAAGCACCTCCCAAGGCTGCATTCTTTGTTTGGACAGCAGCTCTAGGCAAGATCCTAACCATTGATAATCTAAAAAGGAGGGGAATTATAATTATGGACTGGTGTTGTATGTGCAGAAATAGTGGGGAATCGGTAGACCATTTACTACTACATTGTGATTTTGCAAGGGACATGGAATTACTTCTTCAGCAGTATGGGACTAGCTTGAGTAATGCCAGGAAGGGTGGTGGAACTACTAGCTAGCTAGAGAGGGATTGCAGGGACACCACAGATTGCAGCAATGTGGAAGATGACTCCTATTTGTATTTTCTGGTGTATTTGGAGAGAACCAAATGATAGACTTTTTGAGGATCATGAACGTTCCTCGAAGAATTTTAGGAGATTTTTTTGGAAGCTTTACATATGGAGGAGTAAAGCACCTCCCAAGGCTGCATTCTTTGTTTGGACAGCAGCTCTAGGCAAGATCCTAACCATTGATAATCTAAAAAGGAGGGGAATTATAATTATGGACTGGTGTTGTATGTGCAGAAATAGTGGGGAATCGGTAGACCATTTACTACTACATTGTGATTTTGCAAGGGACATGGAATTACTTCTTCAGCAGTATGGGACTAGCTTGAGTAATGCCAGGAAGGGTGGTGGAACTACTAGCTAGCTAGAGAGGGATTGCAGGGACACCACAGATTGCAGCAATGTGGAAGATGACTCCTATTTGTATTTTCTGGTGTATTTGGAGAGAACCAAATGATAGACTTTTTGAGGATCATGAACGTTCCTCGAAGAATTTTAGGAGATTTTTTTGGAAGCTTTATTTATGTGGGTCATTACTTTAGAGTTAAATGGTCTCAGCTTCCATAACTTTCTTGTAACAGTTTCTAGTTCTTAATTTGGTGTACTCATATGTATACATCCGGTGTACTTGGGCTATGCCTATCTTTATCAATACAACTATTTATTACTTATAAAAAAAAAAAAAACTTGATTAATAGAGATTTGAGTGTTTTTCTCTTGATCAAGGACCCTATATTTCCTTCCTATGTACCTCTTGAACTCCCCCTATGATTCTACTTTTCCCTGTCTCTCTTCCATTATCTGCTATGTTATGTTCTTTGATAAATCTATAAACTGGCTGGGTTTATTTACTTTCTAAGCCTGATAGCTTTCATAATCAGGAAAACCTTCCCACCACGTTTTCTCTGCCAGACAGACCCAGAATTTAAAATTCTTAACGTCATGTGAATGCTAGCAAGTTGTGTGGTGGTGCAGAAAATATTACCAAGGAAGCAGTAAACAGTACAGACAAGTGTGCATACACACCGATATATGCATACACACACACACACACACAGACCCCTATATATATACCGCACACGCACACGCACACGCACACGCACATGCACACGCACACATAGGAGTGGGTGAGTATCACCTTCCAAATAGGCACCAAGGCCCTCTAAAACAGTAGGATTAGCACGCACAACTGAAAGTGCTATGTCCAAAGCAGATTGCAACAATGCTTTCACCTCTCTTTGAACAAGATCGACAAGATGCCCCTGTTAATGGTCATTCTATATCAGTATTTACAGTAAATACTAATTATAAAAAAGTCTTTACAGTAAATATAATAGGAGCCCAGCAACAAAGTAAAAATCACAGGACCTGATCCCTTCCCCAAGGAACAGCTCCCCCAGACTCATCAATCCCACCACCAGAAAGTATGGTTATAGAAACAGGGCCTATGGTCTCATTAAGGCCATATTCAGCTACTGCCTTGTATGCCATATCAGTTGCTCGCCGTATATCATCAGAGGCACCAGTTGACACACGACCTGAATAAACCACTTCTTCAGCGGCACGCCCTCCAAGAAGAGTAACCAAGCGGCCTCGTAACTCATCAATGAACAACAAATATCTATCTTCATTTGTTGGAGGCGTATAAGTAAAGCCTAGTGCTCCTCCTGACCTTGGCAATATGCTTAACTTCTGATAAAGAAAGAACATTTAGCAATTACCATATGCTGGATTCTGCAGATTCACAATTTCTTTTCAAACATTTCTAGAAAATTTTCTTCATTTTCTACCTTATAAGTAACTTTTGTCTAGTACATAAGAAAAAGGCTAAACAACATTTGTTTATAAACAAAAAGTAAAAGGTCCGTTATTAGTTTCACTAATAGAATGTGTACTGGTCCTAAAATCTCCTACTATTTCAAGCTTGCTAAACTTGACACTCAGATCTCAAAACAAACAATATATAATTTTCAAATGAATGATGTTATGACACAATTCCCCATCCAAATGAGATTCCTTACACCAAACTATGTTCCAGCCCAAAGATAACAGAAGCAAACATGCACAACAAAGAGAGAGAAGCATTATTTTATTTATTTTTTATAAGTCTCTAACGATGGTAACAAATAATATATGTGGTGTTTCCGGGATCAAATGGCATTGAAAGAAACCACTATGTTCCAGCCCAAAGATAACAGAAGCAAACATGCACAACAAAGGAGAGAAGCATTATTTTTGTTTTTTTTATAAGTCTCTAACGATGGTAACAAATAATATATGTGGTGTTTCCGGGATCAAATGGCATTGAAAGAAACCATTGATCAGGATAGCCACAAACGTTAGATGTAGCGGGAAAAGCATTCTAGAAAGAGATGAGCCATCAATATGTTCCATTTTTCAGACCCTACCAAATTATTTTTAATGCAAATGTATAAAGTATGGAATGAGGATAATTAATTATTGGGATAGTTTTAACAACAGGTATTTCTACTAGGTAGCGAGCTATCATTTGTAGGGTTCCAGCAACTCTAGCACTGCCCTTCTGTTTGCGATACCATATTTCAAGGAGCCAGTGTTCAGTATTTTCCAATTCCATAACAAGAGAAAACAGGAAGAAGTATGAACTAAAAACATTCCAGTAAACAATTCCAATGATTTACCTCAACACGTGGTTGTCCAGGAAGAAGACTTGCAACAGCAGTGCTTACTACCGCATGACCAGCTTCATGCCGTGCAACTACAGCTTTCTCACTTCCTTGCAACTTAGCTGTCTTCTTCTCTATGCCCTAAAACAAGGAATTACATTTATTTTCTCCATTAGTTAATCTAGTTATAAGTTTACTTACATACTGATAGATTTTTACATTGCACTAAACATTTTCCTTCAAGAAGGGGCAAAGCCTCAAGTACCAGGACAATGAAATCGAGAGTGCAATACAAAATGCACTCAACTAAAATATCTAAATAAGGACATTCTCAGGAGAAGGAAGGAGAAAGCACAAGTATATGTGATTATATAAGAGGAAAGGAATCTTTAGAAGGTATAAACCCAAGAAAACCCCTAGAGGTTGGCTCAAGTGGTAAAGGCCTTGGGCCTGGGGGTATGCTCCCCCCTAGGTCTAAGGTTCAAATCCCCTTGGGTGCAAACAATCTCTAGGGGCCATCAGACTAGGGGATTTTCCCCTTGAATTACCCGAGGTGCACTTGCGGGAAACTCCTTGCCAAGGGCCTGTGCACCCCTAGGATTAGTCGGGATGCTGTTCCTAGACACCCGGTGCCAATAAATAAATAAACCCAAGAAACCAGATCAAGAAAAGCACTAATGTCAGGACCCAATTTGGAACTAGGAGGAGAGAGAATCACCAATTCAGGTGTGTCATTCCAGTCATAAGTCAGCAAACTACAATCTACATAACTATTTTGCTTAAGAAGAAAAAAGATGATCGTGATTGAGACATAAGCATACCCAAAGAAAGAACTCTCTATCTATCTTTCTAGCAGACAGACAGAGACAAAGACCTAAATACTTACAGCTATTGATCTTTCCACTGCATGAATGAAATCAATTTTCTCCACAATAAGTTTCTTTTGTCTTCCAGCCAACAAAGCAGCTTCATTTACTAAGTTAGCAAGATCAGCCCTGAACAAAAGTTTAAACAAACAATCAAAGATTCACTCCAACGGTTTCCAAAAAAAGGATTTTGTAAAGAAGAAGCAGCTTCTAGATGGATTGGAAAAAGGAGGCAAGTACCCAGTGAAACCAGTAGTCATAGAGGCAATGCCACCAAGGTCAACATCATTTGCAAGAGGAAGCTCTTTATTGGAAACATGTACTTTTAAAATGGCTTCTCTTCCACACCTATCGGGCGGTTCCACCTAAATGAAGACGAAGTAACCATACGAGCATTATTGATGGATAACCGCTAAGGAGCACATGCTTTGTCAGACTTCAACATTTGGATTTTGGACAGATAAGAGAACAAGAATACAAACCATAACCACTCGGTCAAATCTCCCTGGTCGACGAAGTGCAGGGTCTAATACATCTGAGCGATTAGTTGCTCCAAGAACAATCACGGCTGAGTTACTATCAAACCCATCCATCTCCTGAAATATAATTAAACACACTGATTGACATCAGTGACTAAGATAAAATGTTAAAGAAACTGGAAAACTATGGCTCGGTAAGCTTACAGTGAGCAGCTGATTCAAGGTCTGTTCTCGCTCATCATTGCTAACAATTCGATATTTTCCATCACGGCTTTTTGCTACGGCATCAATCTACATTAAAAAAAAATTAAAAATTAAAAAAAAAAAATGTAACCTGAAATGTATTGACAACTTCGAAGATTGAACATAAATTATCCAACACAATAAGAGATTTCTAGACTCTTGCCTCGTCAATAAAGATTATTGATGGTGCCTCCTTCTTTGCCCGTGCAAATAGATCTCTCACACGGGAGGCACCCATGCCAACATACAACTCTACAAACTCACTGGCAGAACAACTAATAAACGGCACTTCAGCTTCCCCAGCCACAGCCTTTGCCAGAAGAGTCTTACCTGTCCCAGGAAGACCCACCTGTAAGATAAACAGTGCCACGTTTACTAATTGCACGTCAAACTTATATCACAGGTAATAATCTACCAACATTGAATGGCATACAAACACTGGATGGAAAGCATTCAAGAGTTCAGCAAAGGAAAAACTCAAGTCTAAGGAGATATCTGGCTTATCTTACACCATCTGGTGCAAATCATGAAAAATGTCAACCAGAAAATTTTGTAGATTGGACAGCGGGAAACAATAACTAACTTCTGGTATAGGACATCTTTACGAAGAGAATTAGAAGGGTTGGCCTCACCCAAGCAGTTATCAAAACTTTCTAGTTACATCATAACTTCATATTCATAGGTTCATAATGAGGCCCACATTCATTATTAGTCTCTGAAAACTTACCAAGAGAACACCTCTAGGAGGACGAGCACCAAGTCGTATATACCTATCAGGATTCCGAAGAAATTCCTGGCAAACAAAGATCACAATAAAAAATTACTTTCTTTATTAAAAAGTGCAAAAGGCACATTCCAAGTACAACAAGATGTATACAAGAAATTTATCCAACTATAAATAGAAAAAGATACAAGAAAGTCATGAATATACCCCCTTAAATGCCCAGGAAGATATTGAAAAAATTACTGAATGAGAAGGAAGCATCTAGGACTCCATATATATTTTGAAAATTTTTTAATGATAATCTGAGTAGTCTCTAGCATACCACGATCTCTTCTAACTCCTCCTTAGCCTCATCAACACCAGCAACATCAGCAAATGTGATTATTTCACCTTGCTCAGATGCTTTTGCACCACTAGAACCCCCAGATTTCCGCTTCCTAATCTGGCCAGCTGTATGCTGCATACATGCCAATATTCACTGCATTAGTTTTGACTATCAGAGGTATGAGAAAAAGAAGCATGTGGTTCATACCTGGGAAAAGCTTACAGGAAACCGGTGGAGAAGCCCAGCAAGTACAGCAACGTAAAACAAAGCTATCTACAAACGAAAATTCAAAGCCAAGATATAGAACTTAGAGCTCACAAGAAACAAACTACAATAAAAAATGCAGTTACAGAAGCGATATTTTATTTTTTACTTCGGTTCTTTTTTTCTCAAGTATTTTTTTTTTTTTACTTCAGTTCTGAATTCAGCCTTGTAGAATTTAATCTCCTAACAAAATAATAAAGTATTATCTTTAGTTTCTTTATTCAAGCACACATATTATGTATTAGCAAAACTTAAATTCATCGTAAAGTAACTTCTTGAAGTATGGCATATTTGTGATTCTGAATAAACTACAATAACAGTTGAGCTACAAAATAACATTGGGAGGGTTGCCCCATTTTTTCTTAAGTCTGCAATTTTTCTGAAAAAAAAAAAAATATTTTGCAAGCGTTAGAAAATCTATATTATGTGCATCATAATAGACAACCGCTAGTTGACGTACCAACAATATAGATACCGTATGAGTCAAGAACATTACGCTAGCAAACTTGTGATTGCAGAAAAGGACTCGTCATTCTTGGCTACCAGCAAAGAGATTTACCTGATACTTGGGTAATTGTCTACATGCCAGTGGAGGAAAAGAAGCGAACTTTTAGGCTATTCTTGCATGTTATGTTTGTTAACTCAGGTTATGATGTGGGATGAAACATAATGTACGATTATACACTTAGGGATGATCTACAATGTATTCAACAGCGTAGGTAAACAAAAATGGGATATAGAACTAAACGCCACGACAGGAAAAGAAAGGGAAAAAAAAACGCTTACCAATGCAGAGTTCAAGAATCCACCCGACCGCCTATCGGGCGACCCAAACTCCACTGCATTCTCGAGCATCTTCTCGTATGGAGCTTTTATATCGCTAGGCCGAGTGGTTGTGTAAACTATCCTCTTCGTTGGCGCCACACTCCTAAGCAAAGACTCGGACTCAAGCAACTTACTACTCGCTCCCCCAACTTCAGTTTCCTGACTCCCCGGCTCAGACTTCAACTTAAACATGATATGAACCCCATCAACCTCAACCTTCTGCACCTGGTCGCTATTTATCTTACTCAGAAACTCACTATACGGCACGCTTATGAAAGTGGTCGGAGACCTCAGCTCCGAACCCGGTAGCGGAATCCCGGGTCGGAGAAGCCGCATAACGAAAATCACAATCCCCAATTGCAAAAGCACAACTCCAATCTCCTGAGCCTGAACTATGGGCTGCCACTGCCATTTTTTCCCATTTGGCCACCACCAGTTCCCTTTCCCTTGCTTTTCTCTCCGCCGATTCGGCGTCGAAGAACCCGAATTTGGGGGATTCTGGCTCCCCTCGCCCTCACTCGCTCCGCTCGAACCGGTAGCCGAATCGCTGTCCTGACTACTTGCTCGAATCCGATTCTTTCTGAACCCGCAGTCCCTATTAAAACCTCCCCAAAGACTGAACCTCTCCGAATTCCCTGAAACACAATTATGTTGTCCGTACAGCTTGGTCGACGGGAAAGGTAAAGAGCTCGGGATATAACGGTTTACGTTCTGGTGAAAAAACCTAGATTGACCGCGAAAGAAGCGCAATCCATAACAGTGATGGAGCTTCCGATACGAATTCAAATGGATATTTTGGTGAAGTATAGGACATAGAGAATCCACCGATGACATTCCGAAACCCTGAAAACCAAAATTAATTTGAAAATTAAAAATATAAATAATATATATCTGTACAATTCTCTCTTTATATATCCTTGTATGTATATGCAGGTCTGTGCTCGAGAGGAAGAGATATTTTACACTACCGAAGGAGCTAGGCCAAGGTCTGAGACAAGACACACACAGAGACGGACGGATTGAATTTGAAGTGCGGCCCGTACGATTACGTCGTCCGTTATTGGTTATTGGTTTGAAATACATTTAGGGGAAATTGTCTGTGACGCCGATCACATGAGTTTAATGCTCGGAGGTCGTGTTTATCCGACACGTGTTGAAAACAGCTTAGCTTAGCTGCGGATCGCAAGTGATTCGGTGGCAGCTTAGCTGCGCAAATCAGGAACACGCCCTTCGGCGCTGACTGAGGACCACATGCTGCTGATGCTTCTGAAGTTTTTAGGCCACGGACTCCGCTGATGTTCGGTGGGCTCACAATATTTTTGATCTATTGGGCTTCCTTCTTGAATTATTTGGGCTTGAATTGTGACTTTAAGGTAGGGCTGCTCAAATCCTACACACTCCGTTCGACTTCCATTCCGATTATAATTCTGTTTGACTTCAATTTTGATTCCGAATCTAATAAAATCGGAGTGTTCAGAATGCAAAATCAAAGTCGGAGTGACTCCAAGATTACTGTCGGAGTCAGAGTTTCACAGAGCTCCAAACTCCAACTTTTTTTAAAATAAAAAATCAAATGTAAAACGAAAATTACATCTACATTTAAAAAATAAAAAATAAACGAAGTCGTTCCACTTAATATGGAACGACATCGTTTCTTCAGACGGGGGTTCAAAACGCAAGATCCATTTCTTCCTTCTTCCCTAAATCACCTCACTCTCTTTCCCTAAATCATGTAATTTTTGTAATTTTTTTTTTTTTTTTTGTTGTTGGATTATCTAGAATTAGTTGTTTTGAGTCTAGTTGTTGGCATTGGCCTATTGGATTGCTTGTAAATGTAAAATGGCACCAGTGTATGCATGGAAGATGTTTGTGAAAATGAAACTGTGAAGTGTGGATTGAAACTGACAAAAATGATGCTTTTATGGTTACAATCATAGGGAGAATTTCAGTCTTGCTCTCCCCCTTTACCCACTAATTTATTAAAAAGAAAATAAGAAAATACAATGTTTAGTTTTTCCCCTGTGAACACCGAGTATAACACTCAGCCTCCATTCCAAATGGACAAATGCCTTGAATTTAACAAAATAATTTTAATCATCAACCTCTAACCAGGTCTCTTACAAGTTTTATTTTTTATTTTTTTCATTTTCATTTTATCTATATCATGAGCCCTGACACTTGAATGGCTCAATATAATGAATGGCTTTGACTTTCACCACCAAATTCGTTTTCTACTATTGGAATAGCGTTCAGCCTTGCATACTAAACTTTAAGGACCTAAGAGCACTTCTAATAATGATTTATGTATCTTATTTTTTAAAATATATCATTAAAATTTATTTTTTTTATTTTATATATTAATTTTTACAATATACCATACATCAGTTTATTTTTTTTTATATTATATTATTTAATAGTTTGTTAGAAAAAAAATATAAGGAGAGAAATTATTGTGAAAGATAAAGTACATGAAAAGAGAATAAATAAATAAAATATTTTTACATTTGTGAATAGTTCATGCTAAATGTAGCTAACACTATAACAAAATGTAAAATAGATTTGAAAATAAATGATCCATTAGAGGCATTTTTGAACTACTTTTTTTCAAATTTTACATAAAAATGAGTTTTACAAAACTCATTGGGGGTGCTCTAACCTCCATCTTGATATTAACTTCTCTTTTCTATTATTATTTTTTTAATTCTTATGTCAATATTTTTGTATTGGTAAGTATCTCTTCACCTTGGTTCTGTAAAGGGAGTTGCTTACAAAATTTTGGCTTGAAGTACTTAGGGATGGGGTGACTGGCATATATAAATGAGGAGCTCCCATATCCTTTCCGATCAATTTTTTAGCTCTACTGAGAATAATGCGCTTCCAATTTTGGTGAAAAATAGAAGATTGAACTCGAATTAAGGGATCATGTGGATATTCTAAGATCTTTTTAGTATTGGACAAATTTTAGTTGAAGCATTCATGAACAAAAGCGTCTGGAAAATGTATATGTTGGAAGACTGGGTTTAGCTGGTCATTTTATCATGAGGACCGTTAGCTGGTCTATTGGTCATTTTCAATAGAAGATTGAAAATGTATATATATTGTCAAATTGAAAATTTGTCAAAGTTGATGATATTAAAGGGCAAGGTATGGGCAAAAGAAATGTAGCTTGAACCAATAGACTGAAAAGATGTCATACATCTTGTGAGGGAGGGGCCATCCCAGAAGGGCCTAGGTCCAAAGAGGTTAAGGCTTCATTTGGAACTAAAACTCTTCTCAATTTATCTCAACTCATCATTACAATTTTTTCAAATTTCAACACAAAATATAATAAACAATTCAACTTTTTCAAATCCCAAAATAATAATAATAATAATAAATAATATTCTAACAATATTTTATTATCTCAACTCAACTCAATTCAACTCACTTTAACATCCAAACGCACCCTAAGTCACGGAACTCCAGGCCCCAAGACAAAACCCTCCCATGGGCTAAAAGTCCGGGCCGAAGGACCACGTGCTGAGCTCATGACCGCAAACCTACTCGGGAAGGCCTTTTAGCGTCGAGCTCGGATATCTCAATCAGATCGTCTCGAAGCTTAGCAGCCTACCGAGCCCTATCGCAGAGCGCCGAACAGAATGCCCAACTACACGCGGACGGCTGAACATGCCCAATCATGGACTCGTCAGACTGAAGGCACGCCACATTCAATGCATGTATCAGGAGACCCAGCACTCAACGGTGCACTCCACTTATGAATGACGACTCGCCCACGACTTGACACACAACCCTGGTAGAAAATGTTGCAGCAGGACTGAACTAGCACGGCTAACACTCCACGATCTCCCTCAGCCGCCTAAGACTCGGATTGACACACTGTGGCAGCAAAAAATGAGTGGTAGCAGGTCTGACACCTGACATGCCACGATCCCCCTCGGCAGCGGAACTCGGATTAGGTATAAATAACGGTCATCCCTTCTACGGGAGGTCTCTCTTAATTTCGATTGTTCTTACTATTCTTCAGAATTGTTCTTATCACTAGATGATTGTTTACTGACTTTGACATCGGAGTGACCCTGGACGTCGCCGAAGCCATTTCTTCTCAGTTGCAGGTAGCGTGAGCTTGGTTATCGCAAAAGTGATCGGACTGCCAAACACAAAATCAACACACTTTTTGTATTTTTTAATAAAATCTTTGAGTACTAATTAAAAAAAAAAAGATTTCATTGTTTACAACTTATAGTAAAGACCCAAAATAAGTAAGATGTAAGATTTCTAAGTTTCCTAAGGAGTTAGCAATCATTGTCGATTATTAAGAGTTTTGAGGAATTTCAACTTAGATGAACTCTTATTAAATATTTACCATCCATATATACATGACTCTTAGTATATAATAACTCTTTTTTGGGTTTTCTTTTTGAGGGAGACAGTAATAGTATTTGATAATAGAAAAATCTGGCAGTAAGAATTCTGAGATGATAAATTTCTTATCGGTGGTTTCTTTGGTTTATAAAGCTGTAGGATTTTAAGAAGATAGAAAATTCTCTCTTTTAATTATTTTTCTTAGTTGGTTTCCATGCTATGCATAGTGATCATATTTAGGGGTGTAACCGGTCCGGTCTGGTCCGGTTTTGGATAAAATCTAGCACCGAACCGGTATGTATCGGTTTTGTATTTTTCAAAATCGATTACACACCGGTTATCCTCTTAAACCGATACTTCCGGTTTTATTGGTTTCCGGTCCGGTCCGGTTCGGTTTTTCGATTTTTTTAAAATGTAAATTTCACAATTTGTTATTAAAAATTTGTTTATTAAAAAAAAATTTTTGATTTAAAAAAAATTGTTTTATACCTTTATTAATATATTAGACTATATAATAGTATTAATATTAGACTATTGGTATAGTTATAAGTTATATATTAGTATTAGTTATAAACTTTTATTGATTTAGTATTTAACATTTTATGTAATAATTTATAAATTATAATAAGAAATTATTTCATATATGAATATATATGTTATATATAAAATTTCACATAAAAATTTATAATTATACATTATATATAAAACTTATATATATTAATATTTAATATATATAAAATATTTTGTATAAAACTTATATATAAAAATATTATTTTTTATTTTTTTAAATCAACCGGTCTGGTCAGGTCCAAAAAATCCCGGAACCGAAACCGGAACCGGCTGGTTTTTACGTTTTAAAAACCGGTTCCGGACCGGACCGGTTCAAAACTAGTAAAATCGGTCCGGTTCGGTCCGGTCCGGTCTGGTTTTCCAGTTTGAATTTACACCCCTAATCATATTAGTCTCATGCCATATGTTTTTACCCTAGTGTAACTTACCCTACCTATCTTGAAATTTGCTTGGATAATATTTTTCATTAGAGATTGACTTTGTGGCAGCAGGCTTCCAATTTATAATTTAATGATTTATACAAATCTTTATGTATTCTTCTTTAGTCATTCACGCTTGATTTTTTTCTACTTGTCAAAAAACAAAAATACTTTATTTTAATCTTTTTAGAAAGCAGCAATGTGTTAATCTTTATTGTAGTGCCACACTTGTTTCCAACTTTTCAGCCATTTCACATATATATATATGCACAATATATTTTTTTAAACTAATTTTTTATTTTTAATTTATTTTTTCAGCTTCTTTGATTGTGATATAGATGTTACATCTAATGGAGACGATTGTCTACAAGGGAATGCGACAGATGCCAGTGCTACTGCTCATACACAGGTGGATACTTCCACCCTTAGAGCCACATTTAGAACAACCACTTCCTGTGCGAGTATTCGACTCCCAGTAGATATAGAAGATGGAGATATGTTCAATGAATAGGAAGAGATGCCCATTGAGTATGATCGACCACCACAACTTTCTAAAAAAGATCGTGGACATTAGAACATTTCACCAAAATTCCTAGTAATCGTGCGAACCCGCAAGCAAGATGCCACCACTGTAAGCAACTTTGTAGTTGCCATTCGAAGAAATAAGGCACCAATGTATTAATAACACATCTTAATTGTTGCCAGTGGTATAAGATCGCGAAGACATTAGCGACCACTTATCAGACCAAGCTCAGTTACGAAACTTTTACGATCACTGATGGTACACAGGTTAAGAAATTAGTCATCTCTCAATACAGTAAGAAGATGTTGAGCGAAATGCTTGCATATATGATAATTACTAATGAGATGCCTTTCACCGTTAACCATGGAGGCTTTCGTTTGCACATAGAATTGGATAAGTGAAACACCCATTGGATTAGATACCGTTGCCGTTGATGTCGAGATATAGGCTTGAATCGGGTAACTTTATATGCTTTTAAATGATTATTTAATTGTTTTTAATGTTTCATTTATTTAACTTATCATGTTTATGATTTTATAGACCTAATTGTTAAATCCTAACATAATTACCGATGACTGAGAGTCTAAGACGAAAGCTCCTTGAGAGGTGGGATGAAATTGAGGGACTATGAGTATGGACTATGGAGAACCCCCCTTATTGGTGAGAATCTACTTTTACCGTGTTCAATTTTTTATTATCAGTTTTTTTCCTTGTATTGATTGCGACTTTATATCTTCATTTCAGGTATGACCATTAAGTGAAATCATTGTTACACAAATGCACATGTTGTTAACTGTTAATAGTGTTTGTTGTTTAGTGTTTATGTAGTTATCTCAAAGTCAGTATTCGGTGTTGTAATAAATGAGACTGTTATAACTTATGGCTACATGTTATTTAGTTTTTAAATTATTGTATATTTTTATTAATTTTTTAATATTTATTTACGGGTTCGAAATTAGGCTTTGGTGTGAGCCCAGAAGTCAAAAAAGGGTCTTGAGTTAACCCAATAAACGGTCATAGCTCCGACCAGAGCTCAGTCCTTCTTTAAGGAATGCAAATGAATGGGCAATTAAGTAAATGATAATATTATTAATTATATTTTGAAAGAATTTATATGCGACTTTGCTTATAAATTGTACTAAATATATTATTGAAGCGGAGATCTATAATATCACTTGGTATAAAATTTTATTTGTGTTTTGAAAATAATAAACCTCACAATAAGTTGTGTGTTTATACAACAACTTGTAAATTATTGCAAAAATCTTCTTTATTATTGGGCCTAAGTTTTCGCTTTGAGTAATAAGAATGAAACGACAACTAAATTAAGGGAACTTACTATTCTTAGACAAATATTTGTTGAAAAAATGAAAATTATTATTATTATAATTTTATATTTTACTTATGGGACAAAATAATTTTTTTTTAAAATATTTTGGCCAAATTGAATGGTATATTAAAAGCATATAGAATAGTATTACAAACTCATAAAGTCATATAGTTCGAAAATAATACACGAGCGAAATCAAATATAATAGAATTCAAATAATGTGTATATCTATCTAACATTAGACCATCCAACTTGATTAAACAATTGCAAAGAGTTAGTAGGCATTATTTGAGGAACAAAAGAAATGCTAAAACGGAAAATTAAGCGTGAGACCAAAAGGAAAATCAACTTTCCATCTAAAGGCTCATTATTCATGAAATAGTAAAGAGTAATGGTAGATATAGTTTAAGGGTGTACAAATTGAGCGTATTCTTTTTAAGAAAAAGTTGGGTCTATTATTAAAAAAATAATTTTAAATAATTTTATGTACAATCGTGAAGTGCATAAATACGACGTAATCATTTTGAAAAAAGTGAAGTCTACTATTAAAAAATTAATTTTTTATATAAATTTTATAATTTATTCATATTTTTTAAAATGATTATGCGACGATTATATAATTTATAATTATAAATATTTTTTTTCATACTGAAAATATCATTTTTTTAATAATAAATATGTGCGGAGGTAAACGTCGATTACTGACAACCACAAGGTCGTGATGGGAGAGACCTTATGACAAATGACAAATACACTTTTTTTTCTACACAATGTAACGACCACTGGTCCTTGCTATACCTGTTTACTATTTTGTCCTTGTTATCCCACCAACATAGGAAGATAAATAGAATGTGAA
This sequence comes from Juglans regia, assembly GCF_001411555.2. Taxonomy (NCBI): domain Eukaryota; kingdom Viridiplantae; phylum Streptophyta; class Magnoliopsida; order Fagales; family Juglandaceae; genus Juglans; species Juglans regia. Next base: position 7,495,162 of record NC_049914.1, read on the forward strand.
ACTACTGAATTCTAGGATCTCCAACAGCTATTAGCCAAACATTAATTTTCTAAAAATGACAGACCAATCCCAGAGCTATGGGGAACAAAGCTAAGCTTTTGACTGCTAAACATTTTCGTGGAAAGCTAACCTCTTTTCTCCATTTTTCTGTTCATTTGTTTCCCACACTTCTTTTAGTTTTCTATGAATAAACTCATCCCCAACTCTAAATTTGTGCAGACAGACTTTTAGGGTGCTCTTCCAAATGTGGGTATTTTTGTTCATCAGTTTGTAGAGGTGGGTCGTGAACTATATATTCAAATTGGTTGGAATCTATTCCTTTTACAGTGTCGAAAGAAGTTGATATGGGTGTTGATGTAAAGGGTGTTGAAGCTTGGATTTGTAGAATCCTTGAGTTTTCTGTAAATATCAGCTATAGATTTATACAGAATCATCCATTTGCTTTTTCGGTTTCTATGTTCTTCTTCCTCGTATACATATTTCTTCCTTTCATCCTCAACTTTTTGGCCTACACTTCCCCATTTATAGTCTGTATTGCTATTCTTCTTAGAATCTTTTGGAGTTCGGAACAGTCCTACATCCGTTGTGTCAAAGGAGATGGAAGAAGGAAAAATGGGATGTTACACAAGAATTCTGGGTCTGTTGAATATGATATTGCTTTCAATAGAAATGATTGCTCTTACTTACAGAGGGTAACAAGTAGGCGAAGAAAGAACAGAGAAATGGATGAACAAACTGGTAAGAACGAAGAAGAAAGTTATTCTTCTAAACATGGAGCCTTTACTGATGTCTCGGCAGCTGAAGATATTCGATGTCTTGATAAACACCGCCCATTCTTATCTTCCGAAGATTTAGAGTCCCAAATCAAGTCAAGTGATGGCACACGACAAGCTTGTAAATTTGATGTTGGTGGTACTAGGATAGAGGCTCCCAACATGGAAGAAGCAGACGATGATGATGATGAAGAGACACAGGAGGATAGGAATAGTGCTGTGAAATGGACAGAGGATGATCAGAAAAATCTTATGGATTTGGGTTTTTCAGAGATAGAAAGGAACAGGAGGCTGGAAAGTCTAATTGCAAAAAGAAGAGCGAGAAAGTTATTTAGCATGCAGGTTGAAAGGGGCTGGGGTGGCATGCGCAGTGTTCCTTCTAATCAAATTTCTCCAATTTTTCTTGCAAGAAACAACACTATTGATCTAAGCATTCTAGACGAAACTGAAGGCTTAGAATTGCCTGATACAGCTCCTTCTATTTTGTTTCCGAAACAGAACCCATTTGACCTTCCCTATGACCCACTTGAAGAAAAGCCTAATCTCAGGGGAGATAGTTTTCATCAAGAATTCATGGCAGCTCATAAGGAAACGCTATTCTGCAGGCATGAAAGTTTCAGTTTAGGACCTTCTTTCCCATTGGAATCCAAGCAAGATCGTCGCGGCAAAAGCTTTAACCCTTTTTTGGTTGCAGAGAGGAAAGGGGTATTGGAGGGATCGGGATACTCCAAATTCAATAGGCAGCCAAGTAATGCCATTTTGAGATCTTCGTTACTTAAAATGCTTTCTTTCTTCTTCCTTGATTAGAAAACTTCTGTGACTTCTGCTTCTAAATATATTCTTTCCTTGCAGGAATTGGAGACCATGTTCAGCGAATGGAACAATTATTACATAAAGAAGATATTCATGGCACCCCTGGTCTTGTTGAAATTGGAGCAGAAGCTCCCAATCAGATAATAAACTCAGTGGAAATCACGAATGAAGAGGATATTAATACAAAAAATGACCCGAATGACATCAAAGGAGAGGAGGAAATGGAAAGATCTCACGGCATGGAGTCGTTAAGCAGCAGTGATGAGTCAAACTCATTATCTTCATCTATAGAAAATGAACAGAACTTCAATGCTTATGTAGCAGGGGTTTTAGAAGATGTGGAATCAAATCCTGCTCAAAAGTCTACAAGTTGTTTAGTGGTTGAGCCTGAAAATGACCCATTTGATTCTAGCCCATCAGCAAATGAAATGAACAGAAGGGGTGACCGGGGTTTATTTGTTGGTCAGTGCTCTTATCAGACTTCAAACTGCTCCATAGCTTCCGATTTGCAGGTGGAGGTCTCAGAAGTTGGTTCACCTCCACTAACAGTAGATGGCTCCAATTCAGCCACAGATGGAGAATCATTGACATATGATGAGGAAAGTGAAAAGGAAAACACTTTTGGCAGTGAAGAAATGTGGGGAACCTCATATCATCAATCTGGAATAGAGGAAAATGAAGAAGAATCAAGAGGAACACATGAAGTCAGCCAGGGGGATATTGTAGGATTAGAATTGTCCCGACCCAACGAGACTTCTGAGGATGTTGTTGCTATAAATCCACTAAAGGTAGATGATCAAGAATCAACTGATTTGAGTTCATTGTCATCCTCAACAATAGACATATCTGGAGACAGTCAAGCTTGGTCAATAAGCATTGACCCCAAAATCCACGATGATGTCAAACAAGTAGTTGAAGGAGTTTTGGAACCCAAATCCCAGTTTTCTGATTATTCAGATCCGTCTCCATTTGGAAATCTGAAAAAAACAATGCAATTGGAGTTGGTGCCTCATTCATATGAAGTTCATTCTGAAAAACCAGAGGTCAGTGATTTTTATGATATTATAGATATTCTCATATATACTTTGTAACAGCACACAAATTCAAATCTGAAGATGTTCAAATGAAATCATTTGAAAATCAAAGGTTATGTTATGGTAAATTAACAAATAACTTTCAATAATTTTTTTTTCTGAGTATTATTACCTCTTTTTAGTACCTAAACTAATAAAATATTCAATTTAAGAAGTAAAAACAAGAATAGTTAGCTTTTATACTCACCCTTTGGTTTGGTCTCATGAAAATTGATCAGGACTTATCATACCCTCACAAGACGAATGTTGTCTATGATTTCAATCTCACAACAGACCCCGCAATATCCAACATGGAAGAATTGAAGATGAATGAAGACTCAGATGATGGATGGCAGCTACTGAACAAGCAAGAAATTGAAAAGCCTGCTGAGCATCAAGCCATATCTGACTCTGAGAAACCAATTGAGGAGAACTCAAAGCCTAGTGATGATGTTGGAGGAAATCAAGTAAAGCTAACTGAAAATGAGAGCATAAAGCCAATTGAGGCCAAAGAATACTTTAAATCGCCTCAAGAGAGTGGAGGTGAACGAAGTATTGTAGAAAGTGGAGCTTGTAGGGTAAACCAAAATTCTGATGATCCTATTGCATCAACTGCACAACAAGATCTGGTGATTGAAGAGGTCACTATCAACTCAAGGCCATCATCGTCTCCAAAGTCCATATCAATTCAAGCTTCTGGAGTAAACCAGACTTATGATGATCATAATGCATCAGCTGAGCAGCAAGAGCTGGCGATTCAAGACGTCCTGATCAACTCTTCATCCTCATCTCCAAATTCCGTGTCCATAGAAAAGATCCCAATCGATCAAACCTCATCATCAAATGCAAATCAAATGATACACCTAGATATTTTACAATCTCATTTGGAGGACACTGCAAAAACTAGTACACTGGATGAACAACCACCTCTGAATTTAGCTCCAGAAAACTTGGAATCAATTCAAGAGAGTGGAGATGAACAAAGTGTCTTACCAAGAGGAGCTTTTGGGGTGAACCAGAATGATGATGATCCCAAGGCACCAACTGAGCAGCAAGAGTTAGCAACTGAAGATGTTCTGATAAACTCTTCATCCTCATCTCCAAAGTCCTTGTTCACAGCAAACATCTCAATCGATCAAGCCTCATCATCAAATGCAAATCAAAGGATACACCTAGATATTTTACAATCTCATTTGGAGGACACAGCAAAAACTAGTACACTGGATGAACAACCACCTCTGAATTTAGCTCCAGAAAACTTGGAATCAATTCAAGAGAGTGGAGATGAACAAAGTGTCTTACCAAGAGGAGCTTTTGGGGTGAACCAGAATTATGATGATCCCAATGCATCAACAGAGCAGCAAGAGTCGTCAATCGAAGACATCCTTATAAACTCTTCATCCTTATCTCCAAAGTCTGTATCGACAGGAAAGACCCCCATGGATCAAGCCTCATCAAACTCAAATCCAAAGATACACGGAGATATTTTACAATCTCAGTTGGAGAACACTGAAAAAGCCAGTACACTGGATGAACAACCACCTTTGAATTTAGCTCCAGAAAACTTGAAATCAATTCAAGAGAATGGAGATGAACAAAGTGTCATAGCAAGTGGAGCTTCTGGGATATACCATAATTCTGATGACCCAAATGCATCAGTTGCACGGAAAGAGTGGGTGATTGAAGAGGTCACTACTAACTCAAGTTCTTCATCATCTCCAAATTCCATATTAGCAGAAAATATCCAAATTGGTCAAGCCTCATCATATCCAAATCAAAACATACACATGGATATCTTACAATCTCTTTTGGAGGACATTACAAATACTAATTCATCGGATAAACAACAAACTTTGAATTTAACTCCAACTGGACCTCAAAATGCAAAATATGCGGTGGAGGATTCAAGTACTTACCCATCTAATAATCGTGGTTCTGAAAATTTGCTGGTTATTGATCCTATTACAATAATGAATACTTTTGTGCATACATTAGATCAAGAAAGAACATCATAGTTGAGCCTATGAAGCCTAGTCTTATTTGTAACTAGGAAATGGGAAGAGTATATTTATATTAAATAGTGCCTCAATTATTTTTTTAATATGATACGTGTGTATTTGTTTTACTTCTTAGGATTAGTATTTGCTCGCTCTCTCTCTCTCTCTCTCTCACACACACACACACCCACACCCACCAAAACATGCATATCAATGTTGGCGTATAACGTGTCCATTTGTGTTGCTTTCATAACTAGAAATATCAGGATATACAAAGATGCTTCAATGTGAAAAATGAAATATTCTTACCAATATATTTACTTCATACTAAACAGGAACCATGCAATCCTCCAGAGAAGTCAACTGAAGAAACAAGCACTGTTGACAACTTGAATGAACCCAAGCCTGATGACAAGGATGGAAACGAAAATTCAGAATCTTATCAAGCCATCAAAGATGAATCAGAAACATGGATCAGTCACACAGCTAGCACTGGCCTATCAAAATCAATAGAAGACAACAATAACATACTTGGGACAATGGTACGGGAAGGACAGTTTTCCATATTTCCTGAATTATTCACAAGTTTCGATAGTTAGTTCCCTAAAGTTGTTTTTTTTCCCCCGTTTTTGAGATATGCCTCATCTAGTTTTATTCAATTACCATTGGATTTTATCTCTACTTATATTTCTTTGATGAATGATATAATATTTAACATGATTTTTACATTTTCAATATTTTTCCAACTCCAACAAATAATTATTAGGTATATCTTTAAGCATGTAGAAAGAAAGAGGAAAAATAATTAATCCAGGGAATAGTAGAAAAACAACAGATGATTTGTCTAAGATGGGTTTCATTTATAACATCGAACAGGAACCAGGGAAGTTTATTGCAGAAGCCAGCACCATTTACAAAGTCAATGACCCAATTGTCAGTGAGAAGGGAGCCAACGAGAAATTTAAGTCTGTTGAAAAAAGTGAAGGTGAACCCCAACCCTTTATCAAACAGGAGACCGTTTTGGAATCCCCAGAACCAGATGAGCCTACTGGTTCAAAACTCATAGAAGATTTCGATGCGAACTCCAGAAAATCTAGTGAAGGTGAAGCTATTTGCGGTCCATTAAAATCATTGGAGGAGATCGAAGATTCAAGAACAGAAGAAGAAACAGTAGATTCAAGAAAACTACATGAACATGACACCATAATTCACCTGCCAAAGTCTGGTGATACTACATGTAATTCGGAAGAATCTCAAAAGTTGACAGAATGTGAAGCGGTAGATCCATCAAAACTTGCTGTTGAAAAGGAAAATCCGGACGTCCCTGCAACTATTGTAGAAGAGGTTAGTATTTTGCATTTTATATCATCTGACTTTAAACAAGAAAGAGATAGAAGGAAACAATTAGGAGAAGATGCGAAAAAAATAAAGAAAAAACACATATCCCAACTGAACTATCCCTACACCAAACAATAAACCAAAGAGGAAAAACTAATAAACTCCATATGGCAAAGCTAATTCATCAGATGTTATGGCATTAAAGTGCTCTCTAAGAATGAAGTTTCATAATAACAGTTGTTTTCAATGATCATCGACTACCCCAAATCATGCATTTTCATTACTTTGCAATACTGCAAAAAGAAAATGAAAAAAGGCAAAGAAGGCACCATACTTACATTTGACACCTTTGTCTTTGACATTAAACAGGACCCATCTAATCTTGATCTTCCAATTAAGTCTATCTCGGAAAGTTGATTGACCATATATGAATGTCACTGATCGGCCAATTAAAGTTGAGGGCCATGATAGATCAGACGCAGTGGAGGAGTTCAAAGGTGAATCTGAAGACTTGATTAGATCAGAGTATACATAATTATTTGGGAAGATGAATTTGCCAGCTTAAGATCACTGATTCGTTGAAAAATGAAACAACATCCAAAGAGGTGGTTGCCAACCCAGAAGGGCAAATGATGGCCATGCAGAGAGAGCGTCGAATCCAACTTTATATATATATATATATATATATATAGAGAGAGAGAGAGAGAGAGAGAGAGAGAGAGAGGAAGGTAGGTAACAGATCATGCTGGATTTATTAACCAGTTTATAGAAGTGAAGCTGAAATGCCTCACATTTTTTGTCGAGCTGCATTAATATGATCATCATGCCAATTTGAAAGAGGCTTGCTTTGAGCTGAGCTATAGATAAACTAATCTAGTTCATGTATCGGAGGTAATTTATTATAGGTTTCAACTTGAACCAACAGTTGCTAATTTAGTACATATGTTAACAACTACATGATCTTACTCTCTGTGCTAATGCCTTTTTAGAATGAAACAACATGTCTCTGATTCTTCGTATAACTATATATATTTCATTTGCCAGTAGTACTGTAGGGGTCAATTGCACGGTTTTGGTTAATAAAATTTGCAAGGACCTAGATCAATGAGTTGTTTATCATTAAAAATATAATTATGCTATTTACATACAAGCTCGTGGATATATAAATATATCACAGCTTGTTATTCCATTACATTTATAAAAATAATGAAAATATATTGTTGGTATTTTTTTAATAAATAGAGTTTTTTGTAACCTTTTTTTTATTGCTATTACGGTAGCATTTGATATATATTGAGAAGGGTCATTAACGTGTTTTTTAATACGTTAATAGTTTTAATGGTTCATGCGTTACTGTACGTTATGAGATTTATTGCTTGAATGTTATCAAGCCCGCCTTTATTCTCTTGATTTACGGCCAGTAGCTGAATCTCTTGGTTAGTAAGTAGTAACGTTTGTTTCTCACTATTTTCTATACCGTTGCTTTCATACGCTTGAATCTTGATTGGTAGCATTCAATTGCAAGATCTCTTCAACGTTATTTAACGAGCTTGTTATAAAGTAGCCGATTGAAGTTGTTAACGTTGGCTCTGAAGGGTAGTTAAGTTGGCTCTTTTAATTTATTTTATGAGGACTGCTATAGTCACAACGAGGTTACACAAAAGTAATCATGACACAAACTGAAGTAGTTTCATGTGATTTGTTAAATTTACTTTACAATAAAAATAACTTTACAATCTGACGAACTACGAGAAGTCACATCAATTTGTGAGATTACTTTTGTGCAATTCATTTATGATTAAAATATTTCTCTTATTTTATTGTTTTTCATGTTTACGCGCGTCCTTTGTCGTCCAGGGTCATTTTTTGTCTACTTATATATATATTTGTTTGGTCCTTCGGTACGTGTGTAGAATAAATATACTTTTAGAGATAAGGAAAACAAATTGGTGAGAATATATTTTTGAGAGTATTTCCAGGTAAAAGAAATGTGTTCTTTTGGTATGGAGCTTTGAGCTCAATCTCTTGTGAAAACTTAGTTCGGGCTATACAACGATCAGTTGGACTGTTGTATTTTGAAGGAATCAAATCAAGATGAGTAATGCTATACCAATTAATTTAAGACTTTGTACATCACAGAGGGCTTAAATCTTCTTAAAGAGAGCGAGATTTTTGTGTCTCAATCCAAACTAGTTTCGTTTGAATGTTAATTTCATTATAATTTTTATTATATTATTGTGTATTTCATCCACATCTATAAATACTTTTTTATACAAAAAAGTGTTAGGCCTACGAAGAGAATCATCTCAAAGATATTATTGGCTAGCATTGTCTAATTTAGTACATCATATTTAGTTAGTAATAAAAAAAAAAAATTTACAATTTGATGTGTTATATTAAATTAAAGAGAAATTCTACATAAAAGTCTTATACCACACACATTCACCTAATTTGTTGAAGGTTCTCGGATATCCTAGCCTAAATTAGAGGTCCCATATGTGTAATGATTGACCCTTGATCCTAGGAGATTGCTTATTTATTTTTGTACATATTTTCCATTCTAGTTGTAATTACCATAGATGTATACACTTTGTACAACTCTATAAATGGAAAACATTCACCACCCTCAAAGGTATGGTGGTTCTACGAAAATATTCTCATGGTGTCAGAGCAATACTCGGATTAACCTCCCTTTGATCACAATAGCCTCTGATCCTTTTTCCTCTACTCTTCCTTTCAACACCATGATTCACATGGTGACCATTAAATTGTCCTCTTCCAATTACCTACTTTGGAAGAGTTAACATCTCCCCCTTCTTAAGAGCCAAGAGTTACTGGATCACGTTGATGGAACCATTGTACCACCACCCCTCTTTGAACACGCTAGCTCTTCTACACCTAACAACAAACACTTGGTGTGGAGATTGAAGGACCAGTGCATTCTCAGCTTGATCCTTTCCTCTCTCACCGAAGAAGCCATGGTTGAAGCTATCGGACTCTCCACTCCTCATGACGTCTAGCTTACCTTGGATGCCTTCAGCCATCGATCCAAAGCTCGGGAGCTACGCCTCAACTGATGAAGTGTGGAACTCGCATGGTTGCTAAATATTCCCGCGCATTTAAGGCCCTTTGTGACCACTCCATGCCATCGGTCGTCCCGTCAACTGAGCAAATAGGGTACACTGGTTTCTGTGTGGTTTAGGGGCTGATTTTTCCAATTTTTACACAGCTCAAATGGCCATCACTCCCCTCCCAACGTTTGTGGACATTGTACCCAAGGCTGAGAGTTTTGAGATTTTTCAAAAATCTCTCGACTCTTCCTCCCCATGTGTTGTCGTATTCATTACCACGAAAGACTCTTCTCAAAATTGCAGGGAAGGTTCATCTTGCAACTGGTGAAATCGTGGGGGCAGTACCGGCAGCAACCAATCTAGACAGGGGCGTGGTAAGCTGGCCATTACACTCCTCGTTGTCAAATATGCAAGAACGAAGGACATACTGCCGACCGTTGCCGTAACTGTTACAATCGTACCGAACCCTCTACTCAACTAGCCGAAGCCTTCACCAAGGCCTGCTTTATCTCTAGAGTTTCGAGTCTGACTGGTACCTTGACATGGGCACTTCGGCACATATGACAACCGACTCTTCTCAATTGGACAAATCAGAAAATTATATGGGTAAAGATTGTGTAATAGTAGGGAATGGTGCCTCTCTCTCCATTACCCATACCGGTACAATTTCTCCTTCCCTAAATATCCAATTATTAGATATTTTAGTTGTTCCCCATCTCACTAAAAATTTGTTGTCTATTAGTAAGCTAACGTCTGACTTTCCTTTCTTTGCTACCTTCACTAATAATCTTTTTGCTATTCAAAATCGCAAAATATGAAGAGTGGTGGCAACTGGTAAAAGAGATAGTGGTCTATATGTGCTGGAGCATGGAAATCCCGCTTTTCTTTCTGTCCTTAGAAATAAATCCTTACATGCTTCATATGATTCACGGCACACATGACTTCGATATGTAGATCCTTCTATTATTTCTTTACTCAATAAAAAAATGCATCTTTTTCTTACATCTTTGCTGTCTACTTCATCGCTTTGCACTACAAGTCAACTTGCTAAGAGTCATCGTTTGCCTTATTCTCATAATGAAAATAGATCTTCTCATGTGTTAGATCTTATTTATTGCGACATTTAGGGCCATTCTTCTGTTAAAATCAAATTTGGGTTTTGCCTATTATGTTTTATTCATTGATGATTATTCTCGTTTCACTTGGCTTTACCCTATGAAATTAAAATTTGATTTCTATGACATTTTTATTCAATTTCAAAATTTTGTGGAAAATCAATATTCAGCCCACACAAAAATTTTCCAAAGTGATGGAGGTGTTTAGTTTAATTCACTAGCTATCACTTATAAGCTCATCTTTGTAACTTAAGTATTCACTATCAAATCTCTTGCCCATACACTCCCACTCAAAATGGATGTGCTGAACGCAAACATCGACATGTGATTGAAAGAAGACTTGCTCTCATTTTTCATTCACATGTTTCCCTCATTTTTGAGTTGACGTCTTTAACACTGCGACTTACATCATTAATTGCTTGCCAACACCTCTTCTTGAAGGTATTTCACCTTTTGGGATTTTGTACGGTAAGTCTTTGAATTACGAAAATTTTCATCATTTTGGTTGTCGTGTCTATCCTTATTTACATGATTACATGCCTAATAAATTTGTACCTTGTAGTATTTCTTACATTTTCTTAGGCTACAGTCCATCTTACAATGGTTTTCGTTGCCTCGACCCACCACCTCTTGGATTTATATCACTAGACATGCCCAATTTGATGAGTCATATTTTCCCTCTCTAAACACTTATCAAGCCCAACCCATTTCGTCCTTAACTTTCTCAAATTTTTTAGAACCTAGTCTGGCGCATACACCATCTCTACACTCTTTGTCCCAAATTCATCCCCCACCTATTACACGACCCAGTTCTAGCCCATCTAATATATGTGCTGAACCATTGGCTGAAGTCTTTGCAAGTCCATGACTCTCTTTCTCCAGCAAATACTTCAGCACATGGGCGCCCTTGCACTTCAGGAATTCGGCCCATTACTCCTACAGCAGCCCATGGAACTCCCTTGTACAGATCCTAATCCTGCTTCTGCTGAGCATAACACCAGCCTTCCTGCTGCTTGTCCATCTATGCTGCCCTCTGCCATCGCGGCATTTCCGTTGGGCTCCCACCCAATGCTCACGAGAGCCAAGGCCGGCATCTTCAAGCCTCGTCATCCGACTTATCTTAGCATTTTGGGCTTTTTCGGACTTCTTCATGCTTTACTTACTACTACTGAGCCCAAAGGTTTCAAGTCTGCCGCTAAGAATCTCACTTGGCTCACTGCCATGGATGACGAAGTCAAAGCGGGATTTGGCTCCTCGATCCACCAATACCAACATTGTGGGATCTAAATGGATTTTTCGGACCAAATATTTATCCGATGAGTCCATTGAGCGACTCAAATCCCGTTTTGTTGCCAAGGGTTATACGCAATTGCCTGGTCTCAACTACACTGACACATTTAGCCCTATTGTCAAAGCTTCTATTGTTTGTATTGTGATTTCTCTTGCCGTGACCAACAATTGGCCCCTTCGTCAATTAGACATCAAGAACGCTTTCCTCAACGACATTCTTCATGAAGATGTTTGTATAAGGAGCAGCCTCCCGGGTATCTTGACCCTCGCTTTTCCAATCATGTCTGCAAATTAAAAAAGGCACTCTATGGTCTGAAGCAAGTCCCCATGTGCCTAGTTCCAGCAGTTCAACTCCTTTTTGCTCAAACTCGATTTTTATTGCAGTCGTGCTGACACATCTCTTTTTGTTTTTTATAGGAAGCACGATATTGTTTATTTGCTTTTTTATTTTAATGACATCATTATTACTAGAAATAATTCGTCTCGCTTTGACAGCTTTACCCGACAGCTCAATTCTGAGTTTGCCACCAAGGACTGGGTGCTCTGAGCTATTTCTTTGGTCTTGAGGCTTCACCTACTTCTGGCGGTCTCTTCATCAGTCAAATTAAATATGCACTTGATATTCTTACTCGGGCTCAACTTCTTGACAGCAAAACTGTTCACACCCCCATGGTTGTGTCCCATCACTTGTCTGCCGATGGCTCCCCCTTTTCAAACCCTACTCTCTATCGTTCTCTTGTTGGTGCACTGCAATACTTGACCATTATGCATCCTAATATTACTCATGTTGTCAACTCTAACAACCAATTTTTGCACGCCCCAACTAACGATCATTTTCATGCTGTCAAGCGCATCCTTCGCTATGTCAAAGGAACACTTCATTTCGGCTTGACTTTTAGCTCGTCGTCATCCACTGGACTTATTAAGTACTCTGACGCTAATTGGACAGGATGTCCTGATACTCGTCGCTCCATCTCTGGCTATTCCATTTATCTTGGCGATAATTTGGTCTCCTGGAGTGCCAAGAAGTGACCAACTGTTGCCTGTTCCAACTACGAATCCGAGTATCTCGCTCTTGCTCCCATCGCTGTCGAGGTCTTTTGGCTTCCGCATCTCCTTCGTGATCTCAAAGTTCCTATTACACATCAACCTTTTCTCTTATGCGATAACAAAAGTACAATTTTTTTTAGTTCCAATCCAGTTTATCACAAAGTGGGCCAAGCATATTGAGTTAGATTATCACTTTCTCAAGGAACTCGTTGTCGCCGGCACAATTCGCACTCAACATGTTCCTTCTCACTTGCAAATTGTCAATATCTTCACGAGCAACTTCTCTCGGCCTTTGTTTGATTTTTTTCACTCCAAGCTCTGCGTCTGCTCCAACCCGACACTTAGCTTGCAGGGGGATATTGAGGATTCTCGGATATCCTCACCTAAATTAGAGGCTTCCTATATGTGTAATGATTGACCCTTGATCTTAGGAGATTGCTTATTTATTTTTGTACATATTTTCCATTCTAGTTGTAATTACCATAGATATATACACTCTTTACAACTCTATAAATGGAAAACATTCACCACCCTAAAAAATGAGGTGGTTTTACGAAAATATTCTCATAATTAATATATGATTTTTTATTTTTATCATTCTATCTTAATACTTAAATATAAAATTTAAATATAATTTTATTGATTATATTGAAAGAGTAGTGCTAAATATAATTTTATGCATAAATGAGAGATATTAATGGATTGATGATGTATATTATTTTTTATTGATTAGATGAACTTCAACATAAAATATGACATTAACAAATTTGATTGAAATGATAAAATATAAAATAACAATATTATTTATCTGACGTATGTTAAATAGTTGTCGGTCAAACTTGAAAACAACTTTTTAGAGAGTGGGTGAAAGGTTTTATATTTAAATCACATCCGGTATTTATTTATTTATCAATCGTTTCACTTCTCTCTCACTCTGATGGCAAGGGACAACCTTGACTATGCGTCTTTGTTTTTCGAATTGTTAAAACTCATCTCATATATAATTATTATAAATTTTATAAATTTTTATATAAAATATAATAAAATATTTAATTTTTTTAAATTTTAAAATAAAAATAATATTTTAACAATATTTTATTTAATTTTTAACTTTCATATCAACCCATCTCGTCTCTACTATTATCCAAAGCTCTCATTTATGTTATTTTTCTATGAGGTCATCTTTGAAACGGTTCGACTGTTCTTGAGCTTTTAACAGCCCTCGATAAAAACAAGCCATGTATGAAATTTTACATTAGGTGTAATAAAATTATCTAATCTGATAAAACCACGCTCAGTACAATTTCTTTCTGCAAATTTTTTCTTTCCTCATTCTCAGCAAACAATCTCTCTCTGCTCATGCTCAGCACAGTTTCTTTCCGCAAGCTCTCCATGATCTCCTCATTCTCAATAAAATCTCTCTCTCTTCATTCTTAGCAAACTGTTTCTCTTGATTAATAAAAACTTACGATGTTGATTTACGTTTTTTTTTTTTTTTTTGACCTTGAACTTGTAGAAAATTGTTGAACAGATTTGCAAAAAATACAAGAAGAATCGAACCCATCAAGAAGCTGTCCAAAATACTCCACAACCTCCATTAATGATTTTTTCTATAAAAAAAAAATGTAAAAAATGAAAATTGACATACAAATGGTGTCATTGATTTCCGAACCGTTGACAAACTTATTTGTAAAGAAGCTTATAGTTTAGAGAGAGAGAGAGAACTTGAGGATGGTAGAGATGGACTTGCACCGGGAGAGGGAGAGGGAGGCTTCAAGGGGAAGGGGGTGTAGAAAGAAAGGACTAAGGAAAATTTTGTTTCTTTTAACATTTTTATCCATTGTTATGCAGACATATGAGTTGAGTATCGGAAATTTTACGTGACAAATATTTTTAAAAAGCTGTTATTTGGAAGAGATCAGACCAGACCGACCGGTGGTAAGGATCTCTCTTTTTCTACGGAAGCGTTAGCTGCGAAAACTATTTATCAAAGACCAGTGGGCGTGTGGTCCCTATCCACTGAGCTGCCACTGTTGACTCTTGAATTATTTAGTCAAACAAGGACCAAATAATTTTGACTCTTGACTCTCGAATTAAGGGCCGCATGTGGAGCTAGAAGCCTAGAAGAGAAGACAGCACGAAAGTGCAAGGTGGGTCCCATTCCAACGTGGAACACTGTTAAAATAGATATAAGAAAGGGGCAGTGGTAATTGGTTTTTAAGAGAAGACAAGACAAGTACATGTGTAACATGTGGTGGTTGAAGTGTGTGTGTGTGTGTCGATTCAGTATTGCATTGCTGTGGCTAGGTGGAAGGTGTCGTTGAGTTGAGGAGGCACGTAGACCGATCGGAAAAATGAGCAAAGCCGCGGAGGTCGAGGAGTACAGAGATTCCAAAGCACACGTGGAGGCTCGTATCAAAGACCTGCTCCCTCGAATGACGTTGAAAGAGAAGGTCGGCCAGATGACCCAGATTGAACGCCGCGTCGCTTCCCACGATGCCATCAAACACCTCTCCATCGGTACGGCGCTTCTCTCTCTCTCTCTCTCTCTATTCCCGTGGAAGACGTTGCTAACGTTTGTACGTATATGTATGTCGAAAACATGTTTTTCTCTTTTTTCTTTTCTTTTAAATTCCGAATAGGGCTGAGTACTACTCAGCCGAAGTCGGAATTAGAAAATCTGATTGCAATTTGACAGTCTTGTTTGTTTACAGAGCGGTGCTACTCATCGTTTATACCGCTAGTTATTTATTGTGTTTATTTTTTTAATATATTTTTAATATATTTAAATATTTTAAAAATAATAAAAAATACACAAATACACTTAAAATCAATTCTTTAATCATTAAGTAAAAAAAATAAATTCAGAGTGATATACTGTAGCGGTCAACTATAAGCGACATACAAGCTTTTCTTTTTGTTTACATAAAGTAAAAATTAAAAATTAAATAAAATATTATTAAAATATAATTTTTTAATATAATTTTTATTTTATAATTTAAAAATTTTAATTATTTATTAAATGTAACGAAATAATTTATGAAAACAAACTAGACCTTTTGAGTTTGAATTCGAACTCCTACTCCAATTTACATAAAATTTAAATTCCGATTGAGTTGGAGCAGAGTCGAATTTAAAATTTTTTTTTCTTAATATTTAGCTCATTTTTAAACAAGACTTTACGTATTAATATTTTTTTATGGGCTTTCAAGTTTCAAGTTTATTAAAAACATTACAAAAATAAAAATAATAAGAAACAGGTTTTAGATATCCAAAAACAAGAAATATAACTAAAAATATTTCATATGCTATGTAAACCTAAAAAATAAAAAAATAAAAATTTTTAAAGAAATTTAAGTATATAGTAAGTCCTTTTTAGGTTATTCTTAATATGCTATCGTTCATATTAGAGTCTCATACTCCCAAATCAACTAAAAACAACAAAAGAAATGCTCAATCATCTAGCTAATTAAGGCACAAGCTAACACATAAGGCCTCAAAATAAAAACTAACAAGTAAGAGCAACCATAAGTTATCATGGTCCAATGACAATGTCCATCATCTTAATAAATTATAAATAAGAAACACAATCAGCTACTCAACAACAAGCCAAGTATTGTTTCCAACTACAACCAACAAAAATAAAACAACTGAAAAATAAATTAGAAATATGATAGTGATACTATTATATAAATTATAGACTTTTTATATGAGTATATATGATCAATATATAAATAATCCATGCTTTTATAAGAGTTGGAGTCAGCTAGGCAGCAAATCTAGTTCTGACTTTAAAAGAAAAAAAAAAACTTTGACTCTGACAATGATGAGTCGATACCGGAGTTGAGTTTTTTAATTTTTGTACAGCTCTAATTGTCCTATTGAATTAATTTTTCTCCGTGTTCATTCATGAGCTTAAGAATCTTAAGTTCTTGTTCATATAAAATGGGTTCTACAACATTGATTATTATCGATATAAATAGTTTGAATAGGGCTGTAATCGAGTCAAGCTGAGCCGATTTTTGGCTTGCTGATCTCGGCTTGATTCAAAATACTCAAGCTCGAGATTTTTTTTTAATTTTTTGTTCGAACTCGACTTGATAAGTTAAACTCTCAACTCGAGCTCGAGCTCGAAATTTTTTTTTAATAAGATTTAATAATTAATAAAATAAATCTAATATTAAATTTATACAACTAACAAGTAGATTCTCTATTAAATTATAAAATTTTAAAAAACTTATAAATAATTAATATCTAACTAGTTGATATTTATGCAAAATAACAATATATTATATGCTTACATATATTATTAATACATACACTTAATATGATAACATATATCTATTTCATATATGGTTCTCATATATTAGTATATGAAATTATTAAATTTTATCTACTAATTATTACACAAATTATAAAATATACTTACGAAGTATATTCATTATATAGACATAAATAATTAGATTACATATTATATATTTAATTATAAAAGTGGTATGCTTATATTATTAGATACTACATATATATATATATGTGTGTGTGTGTGTGTGTGTATATACATAGGTATGTGTATATATTTATTAATATATGAATGAGTTTTAATCGAGCCGAGCTAACGAGTCGACTCGAGCATAAACCAGCGAACCTTAACGAGTCTTAGCAGAGTCAAGTCGAGTTTTGTCGGGTATGTATCATTTATAATTCGAGCGGGTAACTGCTTTCACGAACGAGTTTTGTTTTTTCACAAGTCGAGTTCGATTCGAGTTTAACCGAGCAGGCTATTAAATAGAGTTTACAACCTTAATTTTGAACATCATTAATTAAGTAATAAATAAATATTTAATGGTCTTTTTGCATATCTATCTTTCTTGCACTTAAAGCCTTCAAGTTCATACAAAGACTTCAGAGAATTTTTTTAATGTTATGTCTGCATGTATTTCATTAGTCACTAATTACTGTATTTTGTTTTAGCTTGGAATTTGTTTTTTTTTTTAAATAATAATATTTGTGTATAATCCATCCATTACAAACCATATCAATCTTAATTAACGGAAAATAGTGTAGAATTGCAATAGGAAAAATTATTTTTTTGTTCTTATTTTAAAAAATAAGATTACAATAAAAATAAATGAAACTACTAATAAGCGTTACCTCCTTGTTCAAGTGCCACATTATTTTTCTAGAAATATATTTGTACTTTAATCCTTTTATGAATATAATGACTCACAAACTTACTCACGATAAGTGATGTGTTACACGCTAGACTTCTAAATAACATAATTCATTAATACTTTAACTATGTTTATAAATATAATGAGTCCAAGAATAAACAGTGTAATACACCTCAAACTTATAAATAACATAATATTTTCGTTAATTAGGATCGGACCAAATTTACAAGCAATGAACTCATATCTAAAAATTTTCATAGGTGTTGTTCCTTCAAAAGTACATTAAAAAAAGAAAGAAAAACATGACGTAAAAAATTTTCGAGTAATGTTAAATAAAAGTCTCGAATAGATAAATTATATACAAGTTCTTTGTAAAGAATTGTTTTTTTTTTATAATTTTTTAAAATTGAATTCATTATTTTACAAAAAATTACGTAGAATTTATTTATTTAGGAGTTTGTAAAAATCATTCCTGAAAAATTCCTTGCATTTGATGGGCTATTTTTTGTAGGGAGCATACTTAGTGCTTGTGGGAGTGGACCTTTTGGGAAAGTGAAAACAGAGTCGTCGGATTGGGCCGATATGGTTGACGGGTTTCAGAAGTCGGCGCTTGAGTCACGGTTAGGGATACCGCTCATATATGGGATTGATGCGGTTCATGGTAACAATAGTATACATCGTGCCACTATCTTTCCTCACAATATTGGCCTTGGAGCTACCGGGTTAGTGTTGGACTCTGACCTTGTCTTCCTGATTTTCTGGTTCAGTTTATGAAAAGACTGCTGGAAACAAAAGATGGGGGGAAATGGTAGATTTTGTGTCTTAATTTACAAGCAAACAGTTGAAGGGAAAGAACAATCTATTAATATCCTTTGTTGGGAATCGCCAGCTTAGTTTATGCTTTAGTAATCGAAACATGGGTATAAAAAATAAAAAAGGATTTCATTTATGGGGTAGTTAAATTACAAAGAAATATAACAGCTAACTTTAGGGCCGGTTTGGATTTATAGATGAAATGAGATGGTTTTAGATGAAAGATTAAATTTTAAAAAAATATTATTTTTTAATATTATTATTATTTTAAAATTTAAAAAAATTGAATTGTTTATTATATTTTATATAAAAATTTAAAAAAATAATATTCGTTTGCTGACATTTCTTATAAGATTTTTAGCAGCCAGTTGTAGCTTCAGAACCACATGTACTTTAAAACTTGTGACAGGGATGCAGAATTAGCTCGAAAGATTGGGGAAGCAACTGCTCTTGAAGTTAGAGCAAGCGGCATTCATTATACTTTTGCTCCTTGTGTGGCTGTAAGTGTTATAAAAGTAATGTAACGTTTGGCTGGTGCATTATTTTTTTGTAAGTGGTTCCACTTGTTGAATTTAACTGATAAATGATGTTTACAGTGCGATACCCATCATGGGTAAAGCTTCCTCCAGCAACCCAACTACGTTTAAACACATTGTTGCTTGAAATTTGGCAATTGGTATTTAATTTTAAGAAGATTGCAGTTCTTTGTGCTTGGGAATGTCTGTGGACGATATTGACTGAGTTTTATCTATGAATGTTGTTGCCATTTCGATAATTTGGTTCATTCTTGTATTGTAAAGAAGTTAACAAACTAGTCTGAATGTTTAGAACCTCTGTATGTAAATTGTAAGCAAGATCCTTGCTGGTAAACCATCTCCTAATTTATGATAAAATCCTATTACACTGAACACCTACTGTTGGCTATGGAGTTGTGTCTTCTTGTCATCTGCTCTGCTTTTTTTCCCCGTTTATGGCACTACTTCTGTTAAATTTCTTGGCCAGCACGTCCTTTTTGATACCCCATGACCCTTAGGTCTTGTGTACAAGATATGATCAAGAGAACTTAATTTACATGTGTTCTGACAGGTTTGCAGAGATCCCAGATGGGGAAGATGCTATGAAAGTTACAGTGAAGACACTGAAATTGTTAGAAAAATGACTTCCATTGTCACAGGCTTGCAGGGCCAGCCACCTCTTGAACACCCAAAAGGCTACCCTTTTGTGGCTGGGAGGTAGAGAAAAGTCGTTGATATTGTTCTATATGCATTTCTTTAATGACCAAATTTTTGATATATTTACTCATTATCAAGTTCATTTCTACATTCGCTATCATTTGAAACGTTTGGTACTGGTGAGGAAAATAAATATGACAACTGAAGAACAGTCTGATTTTGCTGCCCCCTTTCCTCCCTAGTTGTACTTTTGTTGTATCTAAAATTATATTTTCATGTCTTCATATAAGTTGATTCTTAAATATTTGAACTACTAAACTCTTCATAGTTCCAAGCTTTGTACTCCCCTTGTCTCCTTTTTTCTGCACATGATGTAGACATACCTACCCATAATATAGCATGCCTACACATAGTGTAGACATACCTAGGTTGTCAATTCCTCTGTAGCAGACATCCGATGGACTCTTCTCATAATACCACTTTTGATTCCAGAAACAATGTCATTGCTTGCGCAAAGCATTTTGTAGGAGATGGGGGAACTGATGGGGGAATAAATGAGGGTAATACCATATTATCATATGAGGAATTAGAGAAGATACATATGGCACCATATCTGGACTGTATTTCTCAGGGAGTTTCCACTATTATGGCATCCTATTCTAGCTGGAATGGGCGCAAACTGCATGCTGACCATTTTCTCCTGACAGAAATTTTAAAAGATAAGCTAGGTTTCAAGGTAAAAATCCTGGTATTGATTCTGAGACGAACTGATTTTTATTTTTTGGTCAATTTACAGTATCATAATTGGTCATTTGGAAAATCACCAGAAAAGTAGTTTGGCACATTTAGTCGATTATACTCTAGCTTCTCAGTCTCCAAATTTTCTTCTTGTTGATCAATCAGTTGATAAGTTAATCTCTAGGTCTGTTTTCTCATCTTCTTTCTTTAATTTTTTTCTGAATTGAAAGTATGTGGGTCTCTGAGGGCTGGGGAAGCAATGAGGGAAATTGCAATTATAGTATCGAAGTCCTTTATTTTTTTGAGTTCTGAGATTAAAGTTGTGGTATGTCTAGATAAATTTTGGGGCAATATTCTGCTGCAGGGTTTTGTAATTTCTGACTGGCGTGGACTTGACCGACTTAGTGAACCTCGTGGCTCAAACTATCGTTACTGCATTTCCTCTGCCATTAATGCAGGAATAGACATGGTATAGGTTGAAATCCAATTCCAAAGCCTAAACTAAAGTTGCATCCATTATTTTATCTTTCTTTTCCTGACAAAGAAAAGACGCAGGTGATGGTGCCTTTCAGATATGAACTACTCGTGGAGGATTTGACATTTCTGGTTGAATCAGGGGAGATACCAATGGCCAGGATTGATGATGCTGTTGAACGTATACTTAGAGTGAAGTTTGTTGCTGGTCTTTTTGAATTTCCTTTCGCTAGTAGATCTTTGCTCAATACAGTTGGTTGCAAGGTAACTTTTGAAAAATTTAGACCATGGTGGTGTTGACATTTTTGGCAAGTTTAAGTGCATCTCTCTAAAAAATACAAAAAGCTTTCCCTCTTTTCATCAAGATGAATTAGTATCTCTCTCTTGAATGTGGAGAAATGATATTTGCAGTCCTAGGGTTTGCAAGCCCCGCGCATTCCCTTGAATGTGACCCTTCTTCTGCCCTTTAATCTGTGATAGATATAAAGAGGGGGAGACATTTTTTGAATCAGAAAGTAGATTCTCTCTCTGTTCTTTTCCCAATAAATGATGGGAAATTGGAAAATTTATAGGCCTCTCTTCAAACCTACAGTATAATTTTTATGAGTGGTACATTTCAACCAATTAAACTATAAGCCCCTTCTCGTATTCTAATCCCCTGGAGGATGGTGTGATGGCCTGAACTAGTTGCTAAAAATTCTATCACTTTAGTAGATAGTTATTTTGGCTGCCTCAAAAATTAACTTCAGTATCACCTGAAACCTTAATCGTGCAACAATAATGAGGACAAATATTGTCAGAAACATTTGTATTGCCACTGTTTTCATTGAAATAATGTAGATCATATCATAATGCATTGTGGCAATAATTGAATGCTTGTAATTAGCATCTAACTATGGTGTGTGACCTCAACGAATTTAGTACTACAAAACTGAGAAACAGCTTTGGCTTTGAAATATTCTACAGTTGCACAGAGATTTAGCACGTGAAGCAGTCCGCAAGTCTTTGGTTCTTTTGAAAAATGGAAAGGATCCCAAGAACCCTTTTCTTCCATTAGATAGGAATGCTAAAAGAATCCTTGTTGCTGGAACACATGCTGATGATCTTGGATATCAGTGTGGCGGGTGGACAGCTGATTGGAAAGGAAGTAGCCACAGCATTACAATTGGTATGTAGTTTCAGTGTTATACATTAAAAATATCAAGCAATATTTTTTGGAGCTCATACTATTGCATCTTTAAACACCATTTTTGTAGACCAGTGCATGAACATAGGACGATTGAGGTATTTTGCTTTGCCTGGTTCTTTTGATTTTGTGTTTGGGACACTGCACATGCTGCTTGACCCTAAATATTTTTGCTGGTGTACAGTGGATTTGCTATTGCTCATCAACTGTTCAGACCATAATATTAGACTATGTATCAAGGCGAGATTTAATTTTTGTGGGTTCTTGTTGGGTTCCTTGCTTGTGTTTCATACGTGGATTAGCTTGTGAGATAGGATGGTGCCATCATGAAAAAGCCTCCCAGGGACAAAAACTGAGTGCATTGGTAATATCAGTTTGTGAATAACATGCTTGAATTTGGTGACGATGATTTAAGAGATGATTTTGTATCTCACATTACAAAGACTGTACACCTGTAATGGTCGACTAATGTAGAATTTTCTATTTTGGGAATTAGAAAAATTTTGTGGTGCTTTACTTCCTTTGGAAGATAACCACCTCAAAAGAGTGATAAAATTACTTCAAGAACATCTTGATTCACTCTCTAATGGTGCTTGAAAAGAAGGCGATGATTCGGTCAAGCCCCTTCATTGCATCCATATTGTCCTAAGCAGAGAATATGTCTTCTTTCTCCAGGAAAGGCACGGAACACTTATGACCTACTGCATTTGGCTTTTGGAAGATGATTGAATCAGTTTTTTTTTTGGTTAAGTAATAAAATTTTTTAATTAATAAGTAAATAGACATAGTCCAAGTATACAGGAAGTATACAAGAAAAAACACTATAAGCAATCGAAGGCTTATTCAGGTTCATTCTGTTTTTTTAGTGATATATGATCAAAAATCTATCTTGAGTAGTCAAATGAATCATGCCATATGTTACTCTATAAGCATCTCTTACACCCTCCACAACCCCAAAAAAAAAAAACAAAATAATAATAATAATAATAATAATAATAAAGCAAAGAAATAACCTCATAGTTAAAGAAGGAAAAAAGTATTTTGCTATGTCAGTCAAGCTCTTTCTCTCTGTCGTCTTTTTTGGAGAACTTTATTTTGCACCTTAAACTACCGAAACCAACATCCATCTGCAGGCTAATTGGACGGAACCCAAAAGCCATCAGGTAAATTATCTAAAACACCTTCTTTCTAAATGTAAAAAATACCTGATTACCCTTAAATTATAATTAACATAATAAACAAGGAGAATAATAAATAAAAGTCATAAATTAAATAAAAAAATGGTTTGTGTCAGCCACCCCTTGGTCCACAGAAGGGCTGGCCATTATCGACCACCCCGTGGGTGGTCCCTTTATTTTTTATTTTTTGTACTTCTAATAAATTTCAGCAAAGGCATTTCAGACAATTTGCTCGAATGTTTTTTTTTATAAGTACAATTTGCTCGAAAGTTTTAGGGTTTTGTCATACATAACGTGTGAATTGGATGGAGGATGCAAGAAAGAAATTGGTGGTTTGGGATAACAAATTGTTGGGTAGTTTGGAGTGCAATTCAAAAAATGGGTGGTAGTCTAGGGGTGCAAAGTAAATTTTCTTTTTTCTTCTATGGCAAAACAAAAATCGATGTTTTATTGGATATTTGTTGTGAGAAAACATCTATGGACGAGACGCAATAGGAGAAGAAACATCTATGCATGCTTTGCTCTTTTATTTCCTTTTAACATAATGCATTGGATGTACACTGCCATTGTACTTATGGTGTCATTGCGCTTTAGGCACAACAATCTTGGGTGCCATTAAAGAAGCAATAGGAGAAGAAACAGAAATAGTTTATGAGCAATATCCATCAGTAGAGACCTTAGCACGTCGAGATTTCGCTTTTGCAATTGTAGCTGTTGGCGAAGAACCCTATGTAGAGACCCTTGGTGATAATTCAGAGCTTATAATCCCCTTGAAAGGAGCTGACATAATAAGTGCAGTCGCTGACAGCATCCCCACATTGGTGATTCTGGTATCTGGAAGACCCCTAGTTTTAGAGCCATGGCTTTTGGAAAAGATATATGCTCTGATTGCTGCTTGGTTGCCTGGAAGTGAAGGCGGAGGAATTGCTGATGTTGTCTTTGGGGATCATGAATTCGAGGGTCGACTCCCAGTGACATGGTTTAAACAGGTTGAGCAACTACCTTTGCATGTGGGTGTTGATTCACATGACTCTTTATTCCCACTAGGCTTTGGGTTGACATGCACTAAGAAGAAGTCTCCGAACTGATTTAGTTAGGTAATCAAGGCCGGTTCAAAAAATAAGATTTTCTCATAAACACTTGAGGAGAAACAGCTGGCTCATAGATTTTCCACTGGTATGAAAGTTGTCTGTACTCCATGTATTTCTTATTCTCCCACAGGCCAATTTCTACTGGCTCCTAATTATAATTGTTGTCCTGTATAGAGTGCATGGGACAGATCCATCCTTTTTGTGGAAGTTATATTATGGTTTGCTGAATAAGCGTAAGTTGTTTGGCCTTGTTCATCTGTTTATATGTATGATGGCCCTATGTGGCTGGATACTTCATGGCAGGCTTTTTATTGGCTCCAATCTATTATTGTCTCGTATTCCCCACTAAATTTCTAAACTCAGTAGATGATATTAACAAGGTTTTAGGAAGATAAATATTAGCAATCTCTCATCTTCCAGTAAAGCCTTGGTATAAGATATCAAGACCTCATCTAATCCAAAAACTTAAGTGTAGGTATGGATTAAATTATATGGTTACAAAATAGCTATATTATATCTAGAAAAGAAAAAAAAAATGTGGCATAAACCCATAGATATCATTTCTATTTTAAAGTGCTGGAGTCTTCTTGCTGTTAGCATGGACATGTTTTACATCTTCCTTGTTGCTCAAGCATTCCTCGCAATGCTATGCTAGATGCAATCAGGGATCTTCTTCTCCATAGCATGGATCATGGTAATGTGTCCATTTTCCATCTTAATGCTGTCCGGAAAAGAAAAGGCGGAATTCGAATTGATGAAATAAATGTAAGAGCATGGAAGAAGCATTGGTTTTGGATGAGATACTTTGCTGGTGGGTATAGGGAGAGCTGAAAATCCAAACTAAACCAGGGGAGAAGCAGCTTGATTAAGACTTTTGATCGTTTTCTATGGAGAAATTGAAACAAAAAGAAAGAGAGAGATTAGCCACAGAAAATAAGTAATGTTGTTTAGCCATACTAACCCATTTCATTACAAAGCTTAACCAGCCACAATGTTCTTATACGCAGGTTGGTGAGAACCATTTCTTTCCCTATTCGAAGTTTAATTGAAGTTCATACTATCTTATCCTTAATTTGAAGGTGAGTCTGAATGTCCATACAAGAGATTCAAGAAAATAAATAAAAAATAGTTTTGTGGCTGTTGATCCCTGGTCTTGTTGATTCTCAAAGTTCCCCATCAATGAAGCCCAATTTAATATACTTTTGGTGGTTCATTTTTGCTTTGATTAAGTGGGTGATGAAGCTAGTACATTGCAACTATCTGTAGCAAATTTCCTTGGAAAGATGGTTCTAATTGTTGAAAGTCAAATCATCATATATGTATAAAAATAATCATACAAACTGACGTGATTTTATGTAATCTGTCAGATCTGTTTTATAATAAAAATAACTTTACAATCTAACAAACTATATGAAGCCACATCACTTTGTAGGATTATTTTTATACAATCACTTTGTGATTAGAATATTTTTCAAATAGAAATGATAGTTTTTTAGTGCAATGAAAATGCTCCATATATGAAAATGTATTGTTATTCAAAATGTAGGAGTTAATAGATCTCAAGCTTGACCATCGACAAGATTTTGCCAAAAGTTGTTCGATTAAATGGGGATTTTACGCGGATTGCGCAATCTTACAACAAGAAAAAAAATAATAATAAAAAAATTAAAAAAAAATATTGACTTTATAACTTTGAGATTGAATTGGCTTATTAATGCCTAATTTGAGTGTGGGATATTTCATTGATTTCTTTGGAAAAAAAAATAATTCTCAATCCAATCATCTAAATTCTAAACACAAAAACAACCTCAAAAATATTTTTTTACCTAATCAATTACATCTTCTTCTTTTTTTTTGTGTTAAAAAACATAAAAAACAAAACTATTTTCCCACAAATAAAAAAAAGGCTTCGAACAAATTTTTTTCCCCAAACATATTTTCAATCAAAACACAAGAAATTTTTTAGATCCCTTAACATTGTAATACTTTTTCACATATTACAAAATCTTTTTAGAAAAAATTAAGATCTATTGAATGTATATAACTCCACCACCCATTCCGATCAATAGGCAATTGGCATTGAAATGGTCCCCATCATACAATTACTCTACTCACATTTATGCGACTGGCCGACTCCCAAGGTTCCTTCTACCCTCTTCACCTTCCTCGTGTCGATTTTGAGTCATAATTTGATCTCAGCCCCATTATTGGGAAATCGATGACATTGTTACGATTTTACATCGAGTAAATATGAGATTGGTTGATAGTTTATAAATCTCTAGACACACTTCCCTTGTAAACTAATTTTTAATAGTGAGTTCTACCTAGTAGGTTTATAACAAATAGTATCAGAGTCACTCTACTTCTAACATCATGATACGACGGTTGCAATCGTGCAGCATAGGAGGTGATACTGGCATGGCAGTGTTCGCCTGGAGCTAAAAAAGACCTAGGGCACAACCAGCCCGTGTGTGCGCCGAAACCACCGTAAACGTCGGCTGCGGAGCGTGGTGGTTGTTATGATCCCATATCGAATAAGTATGGGATTGATTAATGGTTTATAAGCCCCTAGGCACCCTTCCCTTGTAAATTAGTTTTCAAGAGTGAATTATACCTAATGAGTTCATAACAAACATGAATAATCAATATAAATCTCCATCTTTCTTAATAATCATGTACATAAATATCCAAACCCATGACTTCTCATTTATGAGCAAGGATGTTATTATTAAGCCAAGATAAATGTTTGTTAAAAAAGAAGAAAAAATCTCATAAAAGTAAAACTATAAACTAATATAACTTATCGTATTACATTAAATTGTAAAACTCTTTTTAAAATAAAAGTAAATCAAATAAATTATATCTAACCACATTAGTTTGTAAGCTTTACTTTTATAATATCTCTTTGAAAACCTAACACTTCTCTTAAGTCAAACCATTAACCATACTATGCACTCCTTGTCCTTTTATAACTCTAATTGGTGCATGAAATAAATTAGCATTAAAGTTAAAATATTTTAAATATCCTAAGAGAATAGGTTTATGAAGTTGTTAAAATTATCCTTGTTAGAATTACTACCATTTAGATTGAATTAAATAGTTTGACAAAAGAAGAAAAATATTTGATTGTAGAATTCTCTAAATATGGTTTTCTTTTATTACCAACCGTAAATAAAAAATAGATATAGAAAAAAGAAGACAAAGAATAAAAAAATCATCAGATAATTTCAAATTATTGATACAACTTTCTCACTTTATATTAAATTTAAATTAATTCGTGATCATTAAATGTAAAACTAGACAACTTACGTTTGGATATTATGAGTATTTCAGATGATTTATAAATAGTAAAAAAATAGTTTGTGAATAATAATAAAATTATATAAAAATATCTAAAAATAATTGTGTTTTCAAACAGAAGTAGAACCTAGCTAAGAAGATCAAAGCTCACCCCCTTGGAAAATATGTAACGTGATAAGGGGGAGCTCATATTTTCTGATAAAATCCAACATAATCAATCCAGTCCTTACCCTCGAGAAAGTTAGATTTGACTTTTAATTACCTAACAAGAGCACTTCTTTTTTTTTTTTTTTTTTGCTTGGCACAAGAAAACAAAAATTATAATTTTAGGAAGAGCAAGAAGGACAGGTAAGCCTGCCTGCGCCATGACAGCGGGATAGCAGGTCCCAACCACCATTAACTACCTACCTGTCTTTCTCGCTAAGTACAAGGACACAGACATCTCCGACGCCACCATCCATAAGTCCTCTAAAGTACGAGCTCACTGGCGAGGCTGAATCATCGGAAATGAGCAAAGTAGAGGGCATGGATTGCGTTTACAGAGACCCCAGAGCACCCGTAGAGGCTCGTATCAAAGACCTACTTTCTCGAATGACATTGCAAGAGAAGGTCGGTCAGATGACCCAGATTGAGCGCCGTGTCGCCACCCCCGACGCGATCAAAGACCTCTCCATCGGTGCTTCCCTCTCTCTCTCTCTCTCTCTCTCTCTCTAGTAAACTGAAGAGTCATTTGGACTCCATTGAAAATGAACTTCTGAAGCAACTAACATATAGAAGTTCGCGTTCGGTTTTAGCTACGTAGATTACATATTTATGTATGCGCGTGCGCGTGTTTCAGTTATAAAATTTTCCCTGCAATTGGCGGACACTCTTTGTAGAGAGTATACTGAGTGCTGCTGCGTCTGGACCCTTTGCGAAAGCAGTGTCGTCGGATTGGGCTGATATGGTTGATGGGATTCAGAAGTCTGCGCTGGAGTCACGACTCGGGATACCTCTAATATACGGTATTGATGCTGTTCATGGGAACAATAATGTCTATGGTGCCACTATATTTCCTCACAATGTTGGCCTCGGAGCTACCAGGTTGGTCATGTTAGACTGAGTCCCTGCCTTCCAGGGTTGGTTTCTTACATAATTACTCACTTCTCGACGAAGTTAAAACATGCATAAAGAAAGAAAAAACTGATAATCTAAAAGTCTAGCTTTTTAGAAATGGCACTTAAATCACCATCATTCACGGAAAAATCATGGACTCCGTTATCGCATCAGTATCAATATTCCCGGACTCTCTGTTCAGTTCATGTGAAACTATAGGAAAAAATAATAGAATGAAGCAAACGGGTGAAGGGCAGGAGCAATCAACCAATGTCCTTCGTTTATAAGGCTATAAATGAATCAGTCTATTCGATAGCCTGCTCGGTACTCGCTCGGTTAAATTTGAATCGAACTCGACTTGTGAAAAGAAAGATCGCTCGTGTAAGCAGATACTCGCTCAAATTGTAAATGACACATACCCGATAAAATTCGACTCGAATCGGCTAAGGCTCGTTAAAGCTCGCTCGTTTATGCTCGAGTCGACTCGTTAGCTCGACTCGATTAAAACTCAGTCATATATTAATAAATATATACATATACCTATGTATATATACACATATATGTAGTAACTAATAATATAAGCAAACTACTTTTATAATAAAATATAAATAAGTAATCTAATTACTTATGTCTATATAGTGAATATACTTCATAAGTATATTTTATAATTTATATAATCATTAGTCGATAAAACTTAATAATTTAATATACTAGTATGTGGGAACAATATATGAAATAGATATATGCTATCATATTAAGTGTATGTACTAATAATATATGTAAGCATATAATATATTGTTATTTTAGATAAATATCAACTAGTTATATATTAATTATTTATAAATTTTATAAAATTTTATAATTCAACAGAGATTCTACTTGTTAGTTGTATAAATTTAATATTAGATTTTTTATTTTTTTAATTTATTAATTATTAAATCTTATTCAAAAAATAAAAAAAATCTACAATTCGAATTCGAGCTCGAGCTCGGCTCGACTTGAACTCGTTTGTGGAACGAGCTTGAGCTCGAGTTAAGTGTTTAGCTTAGCGAGTCGAGCTCGAACAAAGAATAAAAAAAAAAAAAAATCTTGAGCTTGGACTCGAGCTCGAGCTCTAATATTTTGAGTCGAGCCGAGCTTGGCAAGCGAAAAATGGGCTCGGCTCGGCTCGATAACAACCCTATTTGTTTTTTCATTTTTTAGTAGTTGATTTAACCATTTATATTTTGTTTTTATACTTGATCTCCTCAATTGTGATCGAGACTCTTTTATAAATGGATTGACGTGTGGAATATTAAATTTAATGGAGTAGAGTGTAGTATTAGAATTCGAATTCAGAATTTTTGTTTTGATACTGTATGATATTTGTACCATTTATTAAAAAAATTTAAACTAAAGAAAAGAGGTGGATTTAATATTTGTATTTTGGCTTTAACTGGTTGCACATGATTTATTTTCTAGGGACGCTGACTGACAAAGAACCATTACAGCAATCCTTTTTGTATTTTGTGTTCTTCTTAGGGTTGTAAGACTACTGGTGTGGATTGGAAAAATTGATCAGTTCGAATCGATAGTTTTATTGGTCTGTCTTGGGGTATAGTTTTTTTGGATCGGGCCAGACCGAAACCAGCCGAATGTGTGTATATATAGATATTTTAAATATTATATATAATATATATTATTTTATATAATAATTGTATAATTTTCATCCAAGAGATCACTATTAACCATATATATAATGGAATTATTTAATATTTATTAATCATATATAAAATGTTAAAGAGATAATTTAATTTAAATTTTATTAATTTAATTAATTTTTGTATTAATTTTCTATAAAAAAAAATATATTTATAAACCGAATGGGCCGACCAAACAGTCCGGTTCGGCAAAAATGATGGACCGAAATGGAAGGTTTTTAGTGGTGTAGCTTCAGAACCACTGGTATTTTTGAACTTGCGACAGGGATGCTGATTTGGCTCGAAGGATTGGGGAAGCAACGACCATTGAAGTTAGGGCAAGCGGCATTCACTATACTTTTGCTCCTTGTGTGGCTGTAAGTATTATACATTTAACTTTTTTCTGGAGACTTATTTTTCATAAAATGGTTGCTATTTCGAGAATTTAGTTAATTCTTGCATTATAAATAAATCAACAGAGTTTTTTGAATTCTGAGAAGATCGCTATATAAATCACAATCAAGGATGATGTGCTAGACCTCTCGATAATATTTGTACATGGGGGTTCTGACAGGTATGTAGAGATCCCTGATGGGGGAGATGTTGACCGATTCTTGCTCATGAAGACGTTCATGAGTGGGAGTCTATCATCTTAAGAGTCCTTTAAGTGGTCCAACACTCCTCCATCAATTTAAACTGATCCCATAAAAATAGGATCACGTGGGACACGTAAACACTGAAATTTGATGGGGATTTTGGCTATAAATACATGTGTTTGGTCCCCAAACTCACTCACTCAATTCCCTTCGGTAATACACCATCTAAATAGAGTAGAGAAGAGTTTGAAAGAGCCAAACACAGTGAGAAACGTAACTTTTTCAATGAATTGCATCAATGGCTGGAGGTAAGATTTCTTGGCATTAAACCCTTCAATTCTCATTTATAAAGGTATTATTCCGCATTAGAGAATTTTATTTAAGTCTAACAGTTGGTATCAGAGCTTTAAAAACCTCTGTCTTGATGTTTAAATTAAAAAATCGCAGTTCCTCTGTTTTTGGCCGAAATTTGAAATTTTTTTTTTTTTGGGTTTTGATTTTTGGACGTTTTTTATTTGAAAGAAGTTTAGAAATCATAAAGAAATATTTTTTTCTAAGCTTTCTGTGATTAAAAACATGATTTTTGATGTGAAAATCACTGTGAAATGCAAAAATCGCGCTGTGTGTGGAGGTAGAAGACGACGCGAACGACATGTCGTTTTCAAGCTTGTTGAAAACGACATGTCGTTTTCAGCAGCACATTATTTCATTCGGTACTGCTAAACGATAGGTCATTTTCAATTTGATGAAAACGACATGTCGTTTAGCATAAGGATGCTTATTCCCGTATACTACTAAACGACACGTCGTTTTCAATTTAATGAAAACGATATGTCGTTTTGTTTCGGAGCCCGTTCAAGTGTAATGACAAAAACGACACGTCGTTTTTCAATTGATGAAAACGACATGTAGTTTTATTCGGTAGTCTTTTATCAAGCATGAAGATAAACGACATGTCGTTTTAAGTTTCAGTAAAACGACATGTCGTTTAGAGGCTGTCTCTGTTTTAAGAAATGGGCAAAACGACACGTCATTTTTTTCCTTCTAGAAAAACGACATGTCGTTTATATGGTGCAGTGTATAAATAAAATAAAATAAAATAAAAGAAGGAATTTTTTTTTTCCCATTTTTAAATGGCTTGAATAGTGGGTTTTTGGGTCTATGCCCTTTGTGCTTATAATTTTTTATTTTTTATTTTTAATTATATGCAATATGGATATTTGTTTATTATGCTCATATTTAGTTTGCATGAATTGATTAATTTTTTACTTTTTACATGCAATTTTTGATGAGTATATAGTTTAGAGCATGAGATTAAATGTTATACATAATATTATAATCTAGATAGTGCAATATTTATGCTTATATTATGAATCTTTTGTGCATAGTTATAACATGTGAGTATTAGTTAAAATTATGTAATTCACAATATTAAGCTAGTCTTATGCAATTTAAATATCTAGTGATCCATATAGTTTTATGTTAATTAGAGAATAGTCACAGCATCTTTAATTAAGTAAAAGTATAATGATTGATTAGGATCACATAAGAAATATTAGACATTAATTGTAATTAATTATACATGAATATAATAAATTTTATCCCACAGGAATTTTTATTATATTTATATTATTAATTAGGATAAAATATCAAATTATTCATAAATTACCCGCAGGAATTATGAATGAAGTAAATAATTTGATAGTTTTATCATAAAAGTTTAAGATAGAATACACATCAAGATCATAATATACCCTTTAGAATTATGAATTAAGTAATTATATTGATAAAATTCTATCATATGGATTAATTGGATCTACTGGTATTAAAAATTTAGTCCACAGGCAATTTTATGTCATTAGATTCAATTTTTAGGCATGATTTACATTGGTAAAACATGAATATTTATTTAGGCCTCAATTTTAACGTAAACATGTAATCTATATGCAGTTACACAACCTACAAATTTCTCTGATATTCGTTATGATATCCCTGAACTTAAGGGAGATAACTATAAGGTCTGGAAGGAGAGAATTCTTCTTCATTTAGGGTGGATGGACATAGATTATGCTATTAGGAAAGACGAACCACCAGCTGTAACTGATACCAGTAATGCAGCAGACATCGCACTTTATGAGCAATGGGAGCGATCTAATCGCCTAAGCATGATGTTCATTAAGACTAGAATATCAGTTAGTATTCGTGGTTCTGTCGATCAGCATGAAAAGGTCCAAGACTTGCTAAAAGCCATTGATGAACAATTTGTCACTTCAGACAAGGCACTAGCAAGCACCCTAATTATGAAGTTCTCATCCCTAAGACTCACCAGTGTAAAAGGTGTGTGTGAGCACATCATGCAAATGAGGGACAATGTGGCTCAATTGAAGAAACTCGAGGTTGAAATGTCGGAGTCCTTCCTAGTGCACTACATCCTGAACACACTCCCGCATCAATATGGACCCTTCAAAATCTCTTACAACACACATAAGGATAAATGGTCAATTAATGAACTCATGACCATGTGTGTTCAAGAGGAAGGGAGACTGATGATGGAACAGGGTGAAAGTGCAATGCTGGCAACGCATGGAAATGGCAAATATCAAGCCAAACTGAAGGGAAAAGACAAAATACCTCCCTAATGTGGTATTAAGAAAGATTTCAAGTATTTCTTCTGTAAAAAGAATGGACACATGAAGAAAGAATGCGTCAAATTCCAGAAATGGCTTGCAGACAAAGGTAATTCGACCTCACTTGTTTGTTATGAATCTAAAATGGTTAATGTCAATATTAACACATGGTGGATTGATTCTGGATCAAACAATCCACATTTCGAATTCCTTGCAGGGTTTGCAAAACCTAAGGAAACCAGTGGGAAGTGAGCGAAGCATCTTATCAGGAAATAAGATGGGCTCGCATGTGGAAGTTGTTGGAACTTGCTATTTAATTTTATCTAATGGTTTTGTTTTAAAGTTGGAAAAGACCTTTTAGTTTCAAGACTAAAACTGATTCTCATACATTTAAATATATTGACCGATTCTTGCTCATGAAGACGTTCATGAGTGGGAGTCTATCATCTTAAGAGTCCTTTAAGTGGTCCAACACTCCTCCATCAATTTAAACTGATCCCATGAAAATAGGATCACCTGGGACACGTAAACATCGAAATTTGATGGGGATTTCGGCTATAAATACATGTGTTTCGTCCCCAAACTCACTCCCTCAATTCCCTTCGGTAATACACCATTTAAATAGAGTAGAGAAGAGTTTGGAAGAGCCAAACACAGTGAGAAACGCAACTTTTTCAGTGAATTGCATCAATGGCTGGAGGTAAGATTTCTTGGCGTTAAACCCTTCAATTCTCATTTATAAAGTGTTATTCCGCATTAGAAAATCTTATTTAAGTCTAACAGGAGAAGCTACAAGAGTTACAGTGAAGACACTGAAATTGTTAGAAATATGACTTCCATTGTCACAGGTTTGCAGGGCCAGCCACCCCGTGAACACCCAAAAGGCTACCCTTTTGTGGCTGGGAGGTAGAGAAAAAGCCATTAAAACTTGTTTGAGATTTACTTGGAATCTGGAAATACTTTTTCCTTCTTCTTTTTCCTCTCTTGGTATACTCCACTGTCTATCCAAAATTATGCTGTCCTGCTTTCATATCTTCTGATCTTAGATGGTTATACAACTAACATACCTCTTGACAATCTCAAGCTTTTTTACTTACCTTGTTTTGTGTTTTCCATTCATAATGTAGATATAGCTTGATTGTGAGTTCCTCCATTAACAGCCATTCATTCGACTCTCTCATAAGTCCACTTTTGATTCCAGAAACAATGTTATTGCTTGCGCAAAGCATTTTGTCAGAGATGGGGGTACGGACAGGGAAATAAATGAGGGAGATACCATATCATCATATGAGGACCTCGAGAGGATCCATATGGCACCTTATCTGGACTGCATTTCTCAGGGAGTTTCCACTGTTATGGCATCCTTTACTAGCTGGAATGGGCACAAACTTCATGCCCATCGCTTTCTCCTTACAGAAATATTAAAAGATAAGCTAGGTTTTAAGGTAAAAATACTCATATTCTGAAGCAAATCTATTTTCTTTCTTTTGTCAATTCACAGTATTATAATTGGGTGTATGGGTATTCTGCTGGCGAAATAGTTTTTGCAAATTTTGGCTGATTATTTGCTATCTCTTTAGTCTCTAATTTTTCATCTTGATTAGTTGATGAAAACTCTCATTCTGATTTTCTTCTTTTTTTTCTCTCTCTCTTTTTCATTTTCTTAATTGAAAAAAAGGGTGGGGGAGCTATTAGAGATATAATATTTACAGTAATCAAACTGCATTTTTGGCTAAAATTACAGTTTTTCCGCATCTGGATAAATTTTTGGGCAAAATTCTCTTGCAGGGTATTGTAATTTCTGACTGGGAAGGACTTGACCGACTAAGTAAACCTCATGGCTCAAACTATCGTTACTGCATTTCCACTGCTGTTAATGCAGGAATAGATATGGTAGGGAGTGAAATACAATTCCAAAGCCTCACCTAAGGTTGCTTGCTTTGTTTTTGCCTTCCTTTGCCTGAATGAAAAATTATGCAGGTGATGGTGCCTTTGAGATACAAACTATTCGTGGAGGATTTGATATTTCTGGTTGAATCAGGGGAGATACCGATTACCAGGATTGATGATGCAGTTGAACGAATTCTTAGAGTGAAGTTTGTTGCCGGTCTTTTTGAATTTCCTTTCACAGATAGATCTTTGCTTGATAAAGTTGGTTGCAAGGTAATGTTTGTAGAATTTTTAAATATTTAATCAAAAGCATTCTCTATTTCCATCAAGCTAAATTAGTCTACTCTCCTTGAAGGTGATCATTATTCTGCCCTTCTCTCTATTACAACCATAGATGAAGAGAGGAAAACAAGTTCTCATCAGGAAGTGGATTATTTTTTTTTTCCCATAAATGATTGAAAAACGCAATTGATTAGGTCCTTTCTCTCAAATTCTAATTCATCCACATTGTCCCTTGGGAAAATAGTGGGAATGGCCTGAACCTGTGGCTAAAATTTGATCACTGCAAACAGACAGCTAGTGATTTAACTTTACTATCACCTGAAACTCCTTAATTTCACAAAAATAATTAGAAAAACAATGACATACCATTATGTTAGAAGAATGGATCATTGGCAATTACATAATGAAAGAGTAGATAATCTTTATTGAAGAGAGAGGCGAAGGGAGAGGTGAAGGCAGGAGGATTTATAAAGGCTGTGAATCTCATTAGAGTTCTCAGAAAAGAGTGGATCCTGATAAAGAAATAGAAACAGTTGCTACAATTTTATTGTCATGATTTACAATGCTTTTAGTAAGGAGTAGGAAGGGGACAAAGAGAAAGAACGCTTTTAGTTAACAAATGGATTGAAAATGGTTTCCTCTCTTGCTTCAGGAAAGCCATATCTCTGTATATTTATAATATTTGTACAATAAGAGATATAATCGGAACAGTCACAGTTGGCCATCATCAGATACAATAACAGTTTCATCTTTATCATTTTGGTTCGAAAAAATTTCTTTATTTTCACTTGGCCTTAACTTTATCTTTCTGTGCATTTTCATCTGCTTCAATAACATCCAACTGTAGCATGCAACCTATGTTTTATTTCTCCAAAGCTGAGGTAAAGCTTTAGCTACCTGCAGTTGCATCGAGATCTAGCACGTGAAGCAGTCCGCAAGTCCTTGGTCCTTCTGAAAAATGGAAAAGATCCTAACAGACCTTTTCTTCCTTTGGACAAAAATGCTAAAACAATTCTTGTTGCTGGTACACATGCTGATGATCTTGGATATCAGTGTGGGGGGTGGACAGAAACTTGGTATGGAGGCAGTGGAAGGATTACAATCGGTATGCAACTGTAACACCCACTTCCCGTAGCCTAGGTGTGTCACGTATTTTTCATGAAAATAAACCCGGCAAGCGATTCTCTAATTTCATAATTGAAAAATAAACTGAAGTAATTTATTCTAAAATAAATTGTCTAATAAAAATTTGTCTTCCAAAAACATTAAAGGAATAAACTGAATAAATTCATGTCATAAAAGACACGTTTTATTTGAGAAAGTCTGAACTAAAACTAAAATGCTCATTCTACTCCTGGCCTGCCTGCTCGTAATCATCATCTTCACCTGGGTGGTTAAAAACATGAAAATAAACTAAAGTGAGTCGATGACTCAGTAAGAAATCTATCACAACGAAAACGAATAAACATAAGATTTTCATAAGAACTTTCATGCTGAGCTTAAAATTCATGACTATTCATGCTGATGCTTATGCTATGTATGACTGATTTATCTGAACTAACTGACTGATTTATCTGACTGGCTAACACACTTAACCCTGTGTGCAAGGTTGTGCACCAGCCCCACATCCCGCTACAGCAAGGGGAACTGCTGATAGTATTCTAGCATACTATGGTGGACCACGACTGTGTTCGTGGCTTGCACACCACCCTAAAACTGAACTGCATTGGTACCATGCATCTGAATGACCATCTTATTAACTGATCTGAACTTATCTTACGCTTGAAATTAAGATGGCTTACGTGTCTTATACACATGAGATGCATGACATATTACATACATAAATCATAATTTCTGAATTTAAACGTGATGCGGAATGACATAATCGTATGCTATGCTGGATGACATGCTTGTATATGACATGAGCGGTTCATAAATAATGGTTATCAAAGAACTGGCTTGAATAATACATGCATATAAGTTAACTGTGATGATCCTAATTTATGATCAAATTTACTTACCTCGATGCGTTTCTTCTTGAATAATACATCGTAACTTGAGACCTATAATCAATAAATAACTATGACTAAATTTGTCTGAAAACAATAAATAAATACTAATATCTTAACTAAATTTGGAATTCTAAAAGATAGTCAAACAAATATTTTGCTTAACACTAAAATCAAATAATTCATAGTATTTAAATTACTTAAATACTAATAACATATTATGATATAGAAGAATACTTGGCTATTTTAAAATAAGTCATAGAACTTAAATTCTTAAAATAAATTTCCTTTCTTAACATAATTATTCAATCTTATAAGAAATCCAATAAATATTAATATTGTTTAAATATTCATAACATACTAATTTTATTAAAATCTGACTAAATAGATAAATGAATATTAATTAAAATAATAGGCTCCAAAATATACTGAAAAACACATTTTAAATTCTTTCAACACTTTCTTATAAAAATGAGCATTTGACTAATATATTCATTTAATAACATTAAACTCAACTTCAAATATAATGACATATTAATACTCATAATTAACATACACTTAAAAATAAAGCTATAAATGTAATCGTACTTAAAACACTGAAGATACTATGGGAAGGGATTAGAAAGGGTATAAAAGTAATATCTTTTAAACACTTGCACTGAGTGAAATAAACCTAAAAAGCAACTAATACATTCTGCAGAGAAACAGAGGCAACGGGAGGGGCGTGCGAGACAGAGGACTCACCGAGAGGAGGTATACGACGAAGATGGGCTGCGCGACGGTCGTTGGCTGTCGGAAAAGGAGTAGGTGCCACGGGGGAGAGCTGGTCGGCGGCTTCTGTGGTGGCTGGTCGGTGGTTCGACGTCCCTCTAGGTGGCTACCGTTGAAGCGAAACAGAGGCTTCGGCCTTCACGTCCGTGGCTGCTGCGGCGTGTCTTCGCGGCTGGGGATGGTCCAGTGTCTTCCAAGGTGGCTAGTGGTGGCATCGGCGTGTTCTGAGCAGCATGGAGTCGCCGTGGTTGATGATGGTTCGCGGCACAACATATTGGGTGCTCTGTTTCGTGAGAGAAAAACAGAGTCATGCTCTTCTGATCAATCCATGCGACGTTAGTTTCTGTTTTGGTCTAACGAAGTCGACAGCACTACAGGTAGCGGGGCTGAGCAAGGCTCGAAGTGGTTCTTGGTCTGCGGCGTGAGGTTTTCTTTATGCAGAAGATCTAGTGTATAAACATATATATATATATATATATATATATAAATAGGTGGTAGAGAACACCCTAAAAATAAAACCCTAGGGAAAGAGACGTGCATGCATGGGAGTGGAGACGTGCGGGGCG
The DNA here is from genome assembly GCF_001411555.2 of Juglans regia. Taxonomy (NCBI): domain Eukaryota; kingdom Viridiplantae; phylum Streptophyta; class Magnoliopsida; order Fagales; family Juglandaceae; genus Juglans; species Juglans regia. The sequence goes on from NC_049914.1 coordinate 7,534,320, forward strand.
GAGAGGAGGGAAAACGTGGAACTTAAAATATGAGAGTAGTTATCCTAATAACAATAAAATCTTAAATAGTAATAATAATCATAATACGATAATAATAATAACAAAAATAATAAATTTATAGCTATATGAAAAAAATTTACATAAAACTTATCTTATATCCTAATCTTAGGATCGGGTTGTTACAAACTGCCCTCCTTATAAAAATTCCGTCCTCGGAATTTGCTAATACCTCAAGTAACCTACAAACTTGTCCATCACACTATTTCTATGTTTCTATTTTAGATCTTCGATCATTTAGTCGAGCCTATCAGTTCAAAATTTTAAACCTCAATTATTAAATCCTAAATCTCTCATATTTTTCTAATCATTTTACTCGTGCACTTACTAACAATAAAATATGAGAGTAGTTATCCTAATAACAATAAAATCTTAAATAGTAATAATAATCATAATACAATAATAATAATAACAAAAATAATAAATTTATAGCTGTATGAAAAATTTTTACATAAAACTTATCTTATATCCTAATCTTAGGATTGGGTTGTTACAGCAACTCTTATGAATACCAAGCAATATGCTGACTTTCACTATCAAAGTGATGTTATTTAGCATTTAAGAATGATTATTTCTTATCTTTTAAGGCTGATTTTTCATTCATTGTGCTACTTGCTAATATTTTAATTTTTACTTGTTGTTCTTTCTATTCACCTTTGTAAGACTGGTTTTTGTTCATATGCATCTAAGTTTATCACCGAAGCCAGTTGTCATCTGTCTTAATCCCAGCCCTACTAGTTCAGAGTTAATTTGACTAAACTGTAATCCATTTTTGGAAGATATTAAAATATGCAAGAGGCTTACTCCGTTCGGTCTGTTTCCATAGTGATATATGATCACACAACTTTCTTTGGTGGTCAAATGTATCATGCAATATGTTTTTCCATAAGCATGCCTAGGTTCACATCTATCCCACCATCCCACTCTCAAAAGAAATAAACATAGAAAGAAAAACAGTATTTTTGCTATGTCCAGTCAGGTTCTTATTTTTGTTGCAACATGGTTTGATCTTTTAACGTTTCAATATGGCATCTATGGACCACAATTTTCCCATCAGAAGATTTTATTTTTTTATTCTTTTTTGAACATAATGCCTTAGATGCAAATTGGCACTCAAAATGTCGTTGCACTTTAGGCACAACCATCTTGGATTCCATCAAAGAAGAAGTGGGAGATGAAACGGAGGTAATTTATGAGCAATATCCATCAGCAGACACTTTAGCACGTCGGGACATATCTTTTGCCATTGTAGCTGTTGGTGAAGAAGCCTATGCAGAGACACCTGGTGATAATTCAGAGCTCGAAATCCCCTTGTTTGGAGACGACATAGTGAGTGCAGTCGCTGACAACATCCCCACATTGGTGATTTTAGTATCTGGAAGACCCTTAGTTTTGGAGCCAGGGCTTTTGGAAAAGATAGATGCTCTAAGTGTTGCTTGGCTGCCTGGAAGTGAAGCCGGAGGTATTGCTGATGTTGTCTTTGGGGATCATGACTTCATAGGCCGACTACCACTAACATGGTTTAAACAAGTTGAACAACTGCCTTTGCATGTTGGAGTCATTTCATATGATCCTTCATTTCCCCTGGGCTTTGGTTTGGCATACAGTAAGGAGAAATCTCCAAACTGATTAGTTCCTCAAAACAACTTACGCAGAGACAGCTGATCTATGAACAGATTTTCCACTGGTATGAAAGTTGTCTGTACTCCATCTCCATGTTTTTGTTGTATCCTGCCACAGTCCCATTTCAACCGGTTTCTTGTTGTTGCCTTGTAAACTGTGCATGTGGCCCATGCATTGTTATATTTATTATAGATTGTGATATTAAATATGTGAATTTATTGAATGTGGGTTATTATTTATTTTAGTGAACCATTATCTCTAAGAGATGCATTGGTTCAATGGTAAGGGTGTGTTGTTTCTTATGAAAGGGTATGAGTTCAAACCACCATAGCTACACTTTGTTTGTTTAATTTTAACAAGGCATGGAATTAGCCTAAGGGGCGCGTGGGCCAGGCCCGAAGAAACACAATGCTTGGTCCAAAGAGAGGTCACGCATGGGCTGAAGAGACACTATGCTTGGGCCAAACAAACACAATGCTTGGCATGGGAAGAGGCACAATGCATGGGCCGAACCGGCCCGTTTGAAGACTCATTTGGATGGGTGCAATGCTTCAAAATATATTCATCAGAAATGGTGAAGGTGGGTTTCGAACCAGTGACCTCCCTTGGAGAAGGGAGGTGTCCAACCACTTGACCAGGCATACCCCTTTGGTCTTTAAGTGAAACAATATGACCTTTAAACCAGTAACTGCCAGTTGAAAAGTCACAAGTTAAGAGTTGTGATCTTTCACATGGTGTCACTTCATTCTCTATAAATAGGGGATGAGACCCACGAATTTCAATCATTCCATTCTCTCATATTTTCAGTCACTTGCACAATTTTGTAGAGAAACTCCGAAGGAAAAACTTCAGAATTGCTATCTGCAGTTGGTGACTTTGTTGTATCCTGGAGGTGAATTGCTTGTAACCCGGTAGCAAACTCTTTCGAGTGGGGGCAATTATCACCTTAAAGATAGTGATCAACACGCCTCAAAGTCGCATTTATTTTTCAGATTACTGTATCCGCACAAATATTCTTTAACAATTTTAAGGTGATAATCGCAATGGGATCAGAATCTGATATGACGACTTTCAAGATGATGAATCAAGACTTTGTCAAACTAGATAGGTTTGATGGAACAAATTTTAATCGCTGGAAAGACAAGTTGATGTTCATTCTTACTACATTGAAGATTGCGTATGTTTTGGATTCGAACTTGCCAGTACTTCCAGAACCCAAACCTGACGATAATGATCAAATCAAGGCAGAACACAAGAAGCGTGAAGAAGATGAAGTGGTATGTAGAGGACACATTCTAAATACACTTTCCGATCGTCTCTACGACTTGTTTACATCAATCAAGTCACCAAAAGAGATTTGGGATGCATTGGAATTAAAATATAGAACCGAAAAGCAAGGTACGGATAAATTCCTTATTATGAAATATTTTGAATTTACAATGAATGATAATACTTCGTTGATGGATCAAGTCCATGAATTGCAAGTTTTGGTGAATAAACTTCGAGATCTTAATGTTGAAGTTTCTGAACCTTTGCAAGTCGGGGCTATTATTGCCAAACTTCCTCCAAGTTGGAATAATTATAGAAAGAAACTTATGCACACAACAGAAGATTTCACTATAGAGCAAATTCAAAAACATTTACGAATTGAAGAGGAAACTCGAATTCGTGATAAGAAATTATTTTCTCAAAATGGCTCTAAAGTGAACTTTGTTGATGAGAAAAATAAGTTTCAAGGTAATTTTGGAGGAAATAAGAGAAAATTTAATGACTTTTCTAACAATGGTGACAAGTCCAAGAAAATAAAAACTTGTTACAATTGCGGAAAGAAGGGACACTTTAAGCGTGAATGCAGGTACAAGAAGAAATACAAGAAAGAAAATGGCAATCCCAATAGTGCAAATCTGATCGAAAAGGAGACTTCAGAAATTGTGGCCATGGTCTCTGAAATGCACATTAGTATGATTACAGAGTTAAATATGGCTACAACAACTGAGTCTTCTGATTGGTGGTATGATTCAGGCGCTACCGTTCATGTTTGCAATCAGAGATCTCAATTCAAAAATTATGAAGATGCAGCAGATGGACATGTAGTACTAATGGGAAATCACAACTCTGCAAAAGTTGTGGGAAAAGGAACTGTGGAAATTCAGTTCACTTCTGGGAAGAAACTTATTCTTGTTAATGTTCTTCATGTCCCAGAAATAAAGAAAAATCTTGTATCAGCAAATTTGCTTTGTAAGAAGGGTGTCAAGACCGTAATCGAGTCTGATAATGTAATTCTTTCCAAAGGGGGAGTGTTTGTTGGAAAAGGGTACTCTTGTGATGGAATGTATAAACTAAGTATTAATAAAATAAGTTCTGATTCTGCTTATATTGTTGAGTCTTCTACTTTGTGGCATAATCGTTTAGCACATTTGAACTTTAAATCCTTAAAGTTTATGTCTAAACATAGTTTAATTCCATATAATTATGGACATGATGCTAAATGTGAAATTTGCATTCAAGCAAAAATGACAAAGAAACCTTTTCCTAAAACAGACAGAAATACACAATTATTAGAACTTGTGCATTCTGATATTTGTGAATTAAATGGTATTTTAACTAGAGGAGGCAATAGATATTTTATTACTTTTATTGATGATTTCTCAAGATATACATATGTATATTTATTGAAAAGTAAGGACGAAGCCTTCAATATGTTTAAATCTTATAAGTCTGTTGTTGAAAATCAAAAGGAAAAGAAAATTAAGATTCTTCGCAGTGACAGAGGCGGTGAATATTTTCCTACTGAATTTTCTTTGTACTGCGAGGAGAATGGCATAATACATCAAACTAGTGCACCCTATACCCCACAACAAAATGGTTTAGCGGAAAGAAAAAATAGGACACTAGTTGATATGGTAAATGCTATGATTTTGAATGCAAAATTGTCTTTAAATTTATGGGGAGAAGCATTGCTCACGGCATGTTATTTGCATAATAGAATACTTTCTATGAAATTCAAAATTTCACCATATGAATTGTGGAAAGGTAGGAAACCAAATCTGGAATACCTAAGGGTATGGGGCTGTTTAGCCTTTTATAGAGTTCCGGACCCAAAAAGAACAAAATTAGGTCCAAGGGCAATCAAGAGTGTTTTTGTAGGATATGTTGAGAATTCAAAAGCATATAGACTTTTGGATTTGAATTCTAACGTTATAGTAGAATCAAAGGATGTGGAATTTATTGAAGATAAATTCTATAATGATTCTAAAGCAGTATCAGATCCTACTCAAACACTAGAATCTAACTTGAGTCGGAAAAGGAATTGTGTAATTCCTGACACATTGACTGAACCGAGAAGAAGTCAAAGAGTTAGAAAAGAGAAAAACTTGGATCCAGATTTTGTGTCATCTCAGGCTATTGTTTTCCTTTTGGAAGGAAATAGAGATGATGTTTTAAATAAGATACCCATTCTATTAAATATAGAAGAAGATCCAAAAACATTTAAAGAAGCTATGACTTCTAGAGATGTTTCATTTTGGAAAGAGGCAATAAATGATGAAATGGACTCAATATTGTCAAACAATACTTGGGTTTTAGTAGACTTGCCTCCTGGATCAAAACCTATTGGTTGTAAGTGGGTATTTAGGAGAAAATACAATACAGATGGGTCTCTTCAAACTTTTAAAACCAGATTAGTAGCCAAAGGTTTTAAACAAAAAGAGGGCATAGACTATTTTGATACGTATGCCCCAGTGGCTAGATTTACATCCATTAGAGTGCTTATGGCACTAGCTTCAATATATAATTTATATGTACACCAAATGGATGTTAAAACTGCTTTCCTAAATGGTGAATTGGATGAGGAGGTGTACATGGAACAACCAGAAGGATTTGTTATGCATGGGCAAGAAAAGAAAGTTTGCAAATTAATTAAGTCATTGTATGGATTAAAGCAAGCACCAAAACAATGGCATGAGAAATTTGACTCAGTAATTTTATCCCATGGATTTAGGCATAATAATGCTGATAAGTGTATTTATTCTAAATTCACAGATTGTTATGGTGTTATAATATGTCTTTATGTTGATGACTTACTTATATTTGGAACAAATATGGAAGGAATATCTGAAACTAAGAAGTATTTATCTTCAAAGTTCAAAATGAAAGATCTTAATGAAGTTGACACTATTTTGGGTGTCAAAGTAAAGAAACGTAGTGGGGGTTATGCTTTATGTCAATCTCATTATGTTGAGAAAATGCTTCTTAAATTTCAACACTTAGGAATTAAAGAAGCAAATACCCCATACGACTCTTCATTTAAATTAACTGAGAATGCTGGGAGAGCGGTTGCTCAGTTAGAATATGCTAGTGCAATTGGCAGTTTAATGTATGCAATGCATTGCACTAGGCCAGATATTTCCTTTGCCGTATGTAAACTTTCTAGATATACGGGTAATCCTAGTACGGAGCATTGGAAAGCAATTGGTAGAGTCCTTGGGTACCTTAAAAGAACTAGTTCGTTAGGACTGTATTATACCAATTTTCCTGCTGTACTAGAAGGATATTGTGATGCTAGTTGGATTACTAGTGCAAGTGATAATAAGGCTACGTCTGGTTGGGTTTTCACCCTTGGTAGTGGAGCTGTTTCATGGGCTTCTAAGAAACAGACATGTATTTCACATTCTACAATGGAATCTGAATTTGTAGCCTTGGCGGCAGCAGGCAAAGAGGCAGAATGGTTGAGGAATTTGTTATATGACATAAAGTTGTGGCCACAACCGATGTCAGCCATTTCTTTGTACTGTGATAGTGAAGCTACTATGTCTAGGGCTTATAGTAAGGTCTATAATGGAAAATCTAGACATATTAGTTTGAGACATGAATATGTCAAACAATTAATAAGTGATGGTATTATCACTATTGTATATGTGCGGTCAAGTAAAAACTTGGCAGATCCTTTCACAAAGGGACTCTCGAGAGATATGGTGAATAGTACATCTAGTGGAATGGGTTTGAAACCTTTCTTTTAAAAGTCACCTGTAATAGGAACCCAACCTTACACTATTAATAAATAGTCTAAGGTTTAATGGGTAATAACAAGTTACAGTTATGTGGCTGGGATAGCACTGAAATTTAATTTAATATGAGAAACCCTTCCAGGATGGTCAGTGCTGGCTGTTACGCTAAATGTAGGATGAGTATTATACTCTTAATGAAGTTCAATAGTTGTATAAATGTCTGAAGTAACAGAGACACAGAAAGGAACTTTACCTATGTGAACATAAGAGGTGGGGACAACTTCTAGCAAAAGTTTAAGGTTTACTTTTGTAAATGTTCATGAATGCCAGGATGGAGCACGTGAATTAGTGCAAATATTTGGTGAGTTATCTCGCTAAAATTGGATAGAATCATGTGTGTGGTATTTCCGTTCTTAGCGTATAGAGTCTTGGTTTAAGCCTAGGCCACCATTGACTTTGTTAAGAATTTGAGATACTTACACTAATTGAAGGTTTAAGTCGAGAGATACCTTCTCGTATGCATGAGGATATCAGTATTTGACTGAAAATTTAATATCGCAATCTAAGTGGGGGATTGTTATATTTATTATAGATTGTGATATTAAATATGTGAATTTATTGAATGTGGGTTATTATTTATTTTAGTGAACCATTATCTCTAAGAGATGCATTGGTTCAATGGTAAGGGTGTGTTGTTTCTTATGAAAGGGTATGAGTTCAAACCACCATAGCTACACTTTGTTTGTTTAATTTTAACAAGGCATGGAATTAGCCTAAGGGGCGCGTGGGCCAGGCCCGAAGAAACACAATGCTTGGTCCAAAGAGAGGTCACGCATGGGCTGAAGAGACACTATGCTTGGGCCAAACAAACACAATGCTTGGCATGGGAAGAGGCACAATGCATGGGCCGAACCGGCCCGTTTGAAGACTCATTTGGATGGGTGCAATGCTTCAAAATATATTCATCAGAAATGGTGAAGGTGGGTTTCAAACCAGTGACCTCCCTTGGAGAAGGGAGGTGTCCAACCACTTGACCAGGCATACCCCTTTGGTCTTTAAGTGAAACAATATGACCTTTAAACCAGTAACTGCCAGTTGAAAAGTCACAAGTTAAGAGTTGTGATCTTTCACATGGTGTCACTTCATTCTCTATAAATAGGGGATGAGACCCACGAATTTATTCATTCCATTCTCTCATATTTTCAGTCACTTGCACAATTTTGTAGAGAAACTCTGAAGGAAAAACTTCAGAATTGCTATCTGCAGTTGGTGACTTTGTTGTATCCTGTAGGTGAATTGCTTGTAACCCGGTAGCAAACTCTTTCGAGTGGGGGCAATTATCACCTTAAAGATAGTGATCAACACGCCTCAAAGTCGCATTTATTTTCAGATTACTGTATCCGCACAAATATTCTTTAACATGCATGCCGTTCATTGAAGATGAATTATGGTCTGTTGAATAAGAGTAAGCGGTTTGGCCATGTTCAGCAGTCTGTATATATGGGATGCGTGGCTGACAGGCTGAGGATGGATATCATGTTAGGTTTTCATGATCTATTATAGTCTTGAATTCACCTCTAAATTTCAAGAAATGACTGATGTTTGGTAACAATATGAAACGATAGAACAAGATCACTGACGTAGAAGCCTGCCACGTTAGCCATTATAAAATAAATAATTTTTTATTTTTTTTTATTTTATAACTATAATGTTTTCACATCATTCAGAAATAATGAATAGAATTCCTTTGTCCTCTAGCTAAGTATTTTTTCTTATATAAAATTTGGTCATTTTCAATAAGCAAAAGTGCATCCGGACATGAGGCATGAGGCCTAAAGGCATTGATGGCATGGCAAGAGAGTGCGAAGTGATCATCTACATCCCATCCAGAATAAAGTTGGGAGACCATCTAGACTTGCTAGACTTTGATAATAGGCTTTCTTCTTGACTTAGACATGTTAGGTCTATTTCGTGGATGCATATGACTATCTTCAAGCATCACCATGTAACTTAAAATAATAATGATAAGATACATGGACACTTGGTCGGAAGAGATGTGGCTCCATTTGCGGCCGCGAAGTGTCCGCGTATAACCTATCATTATCCAAACACAAATAGAAATGCTTTGGGTCCATAATTCGGAATCCAAAAAATATCCCGAATGTTTTTTTTTTTTTTTACTTAGTGATTAAGAAAGTATTTTTTAATGATGTTGTGAATTTTTTATTTTTTTTAAATATTTATGATGATTAAAAAAATACTTTAAAAAAAAACAAAAATAAAAAAATGAAATTAACTATTCGGTAAAATGATTCGGACTACTTTTTCAATAGCTCTAGCAGAACTCAAACACAAATTCTAGCAGAGATTATTCAAAAATCTCTGTAAAATAATAAAACAGTTTAAAAAATCGTGTGCATTATTTAATTACCATTCCCTCCATAAAATTTATAAAGCTTCACTCCAATACATATATTTGAGATATTTGATTAACTGAAAGCAGTTAACGAATCAGAATATTGTTGAATAATATTTCATTTCAGAAACTAGATGACCGAAAGTGTGTAGTAATGATGCTATTGTAAATGGTTACAACTTGTTAAGATGTCTATCAAAATTTACGAATAAAGTGGCCAATGTGCTTTTTCAATGCAAGTTGCAGAAATGCTTCTCCTTTTTTAAAAGATGGCGGTTAGCTTTGTCATCTACTGTAGAAAAAAAAAAAAAAAAAAAAACCTTGTTGGAATAAACCATATTGCTCATTTTGTCCTGAATTCTTTGCTTAATGGATGGGAATGAATATTCTATATGCAAGTAACAGGGGTGGTTACTAGGCATTTCATGACAGCATTGCCACATGCAAAGTGCTGCATGCAGAATAAAGAACTAATTACATAAATTTGAATTAAGAACTGAAGAAAAATGGAATGAGATAATAGCTAGATATAGTCGTAGGAGGGTGTGTAAGTTCTGCGCACTTCTTATAAAAAAAAGTGGGATCCATCATTAAAAAAATAAATTTTTTTTTTTTTTACGTGGGTCACAAATTTAACCACTTTTTCAAAGAGAACGCTCGGGACTTGTGCATTCTAACATTATAAATAAAATTTCTTATAAGAATATTCATGCAAGCCGACCAAATGCCACATTAGCACGCCAAGTCATCAAGTTGCCATATTATCAAAGCGCCACATCATTCAAGATTATGATCCTATATCAAATATCAACAAATTATGATTGATTAATAGATTCAACAATTTGATAACTTTAACTTTGATAACTTTAACTTTAACCATTATAAAGTCTCTAGGATCTCCACCCAAGATGTGGCTATTTTAAATCTTCTAGATATTCCGATTTTACAAGTAAAACCTAAACAGGTTCATGTGATGAGATGGTCTTGCCCTCAACAGGGTTGGATGAAGCTTTATACTGATGGTAGTAGTTTGGGTAATCATGAACCGGCAGGAACAGGGGATGTTATTCGTGACGACTGTGGTAATTTACATGCGGCTTATTCTGTGTTTCTGAGGCAGGGTTCTAATAATTTTGCTAAAATGAAAAGTTTGGTAGAAGGGGTTTGTCGTTGTCATCAGCTTGGTTTTTATCGGATGGAGATTGAGACTAACTCTCAACTTCTTGTTAATTGGATCACTAAATGAAATTATAATATTTGGTATTTAGAGGATTTATGGGATTAATTACATGTCTATTTATCTTGCATGGAGTATACAGCGAGTCATATTTTTTGTGAGGAAAATGATATGACTGATTTTCTTGCCAAGCAGGGAGCTAGGGGCTCAAATTTAGATTGGTTAGGTGATAGTGATTTACCTAGCTAGTTAAGAGGTCTTCTTCGTATGGATAGAGTTGGTCTTCCTTATCTGTGGATCTCATAGTGCTATCCCAGGTATGGTGCTTTGCTTTTATTTGTTTTTATCCTTTTTGAATTATTTTTTTCAGGTTTCTGTTTGCCTAGGTTCGTTTTTTGGTTTGGTCTTGATTTTTGTGCTCTACTTTGTACTTTATAGGTAATTGATATTTTGGGTGGATGTTTTTAGTTTTTTTTTTTTTTTATGCCAGGGTTTTGGCCTTTTAGTTTATCTGTATCCCCTAGGCGTCGAGTTCTAACCACGTTTTTCCTTCGCCACAAGTGAGGGTTATCAATAAAATTTGGGGTACCGTCCTCTTTTTTTTTTTAAAAAAAATGACTAGAAAATGACTTAAATTTCATTTTAAATTTAAGTCAAGCTGGGGCAACCCGAAAGGCCCAGGAAGGAATGGCAATGATCCACGCACGAAGCGTGGGTCTTCCAAGTCAGAAGGCCTGACACCTCTATTGGCCAAAAAGCCGTGTACACAAGGTCAGGGATAACCACTGACCCAGGCTACCAACGACTGGTCAGATAGAGAAAGTGGGCATGCCAGGACAAGAGCGCACTGCATTTAAAGACTAGCAAAGTGAACGCGCCACAGCATGGACCCAGATCTGTCATAATGACCATGATCCAGCATGGCCAACTTGTTGGATGGCAGAAAGCAGGAAGACAATACAACTCAAGTACAAGGTAGCATGACACGATCGGCTTGGTAGGAGATCGCCCGCCACCAAGGCCTCATCCAATGTACCAACACGCTACCATTTACAGTTGCTAGGAACCACCACAATCAGGTGTGTGTGTGTGTGTGTAATCAGGTGGGTGTGTGTGTGTGTGTCTATATATATATATATGCTCTCCCCCCTCAGGGGCTAGCTCTCTGAACATTTTTCTTTAATTTCAATCTTCTTTCTTAGAAGTTAACTCACAAGGTCTGCACTCACTTAGGCATCGGAGGTGACCCTCACCACCCCGAGCCCCCATCCCTTCCATTCTTGCAGGGCGACCAAGGAACACAATAGAGTTGTTCGGGTAGCGAAACATGACATCAGTAGTGGCACCGTCTGTGGGATCCATCCTATAAAAGTGTGTCCTTCGCATGCTAGCAATGACGCATTCCTAGACCACACGGAGAGAAGAAGATCAGTCCAAGACTATGGAGGCAAGACTAATCGAAATGGGAGATAAGATGGCAGAAGTAAGAGGTCTCTGACAGGAAAACACAGCGTTGTAAAGAGCGAATGAAGATTTGGCAGGAGGAATAGAACCTAGCCGCAACGAACAATGGCCTCTGTTCTCAAAGGGGCAGGCTCCCCCGTGGAGAGGGATTGCGGCACAGCCTCCTCTAGAACCAAGTAAGAACCACTGTTTGGATCTGAAGAATGGATGTGGGAAGGCGACGAGATGGAGACACGGTCGTTGCTAACCTCCGCGAAGAAAGAAGGGCCCGCCTCAGCCTCGTCTCGGCGGCTGGGGACCAGCAGTAGGAATTGGATCTTCAGGTACCATGAGTTAAGGAATGTGGCGCGCTGACGGAGGTGATTCTTCGAAATGAGAAAACGACTCCACCTCCATTGGGGGCCACGAGGTACAGGTTTGAGGAAGGCATTGAAGAAAGCCATCTGAAATTCATCATGACCATCTTCCCCAACAGCTGTAGGCCCCGAAGGTTGACAGAGCCACTGTCGCCACAAATAGAGGGCGCGACACCTCCTAAATAGGGGCCCTTCAAGAGGAGGGTAGCAGGACCTCAGGGCAGGCAACCATCCCTCGGAAAAGAGTGGGAACAGGAACCACCAACCTCACTCTTAGAGGCCTCACCAACGGCACCATGGCTTGCCCAATGCCATTTCTTCTTGCCACCGGCCGCGGGAGGGTGTCAGGCGTGTGCAAGGGAGAATTGGTCCAAAAGGGACAATGGGAAACAATTTGAATTCTCGCCACATGTGCGTGGTGGGAATTTGTGGGTACTATGAGGGGGTTTTCCTCCCACAATGGGCTGAGACGCAAGGGCCCGGCCCAAGGGCACAAACAAAGCCCCATGGTAGCCCAGCAGTAGGGAATAGAATAAGAGGATAAGACGGGCCGACCCGAATGGCCCAGGGAGGAACGACGATGATCCACGCACGAAGCGTGGGTCTTCCAAGTCAGAAGACCTGACACATCTACTGGCCAACGAGCCGTGTACACAAGGTCAGGGATGGCCACTGACCAAGGCTACTAACGGTTGGTCAGACAGAGAAAATGGGTGCGCTAGGACAGGAGCACGCCTCATTTAATGAGATGCATTGGTCGGGCTAGAGCATCCCGAGCTCGCCCACATGGCCAGTCGGACACAAGTCCCTTGTGCCTACCTTCGCAACCAGACAAACCGAGTCCCAAACTCGTCGCGATGCATTGGCCAGGCTAGAGCATCTCGAGCCCGCCCACATGGCTAGTCAAACACAAGTCTCTTGACTTGCTGACCTTCACAACCACTAGGGGTGATACTCGCATGGTGTGGGGCAGGGGGTACCCTCCCCCGCACCATGCTTGGGTTGAGGATTTCTTCCCCGCCCCCGGGAGGCAGGGGCGGGGGAAAAAATCTCATCCTCCCCGCCCCCCGCCTAGCCCATCACATTGTGTTTAAAAAAAAAAAATTGGTCTAAAAATATTTTTTTAGACCCAAATTATAATATAATTTAAATAATAAAATAAAATTTTTAAATATAAAAAAAAAATGTAAACTCATTAGAGTTAGATTTTGGATTGATTTGGCTTCCTGGGCCAACCTTTATATAAGAGGCCAAGGCAATACAGCCGCAAGCGTCGTCCGGCCTCCAAGGCGCATTGCTTAGCTACCCCCTCTCTTCCCAGAGCTCTACAAGCCCCCTCCATGCCAATTCCAAGTCCTCTTCTCGCCTCTCTAGGTCTTGATGGAGCCTGGTGCACTCGTCCCTAAAGTGCATGAACTCCGCGACAACTTGGGAGAGCTCTTCCCTCATCCTGCCCAGCTTGCCCTCCGCAAAGACCTTCTAGTCCCAAAGCTCCCTGGCCTTCTCCCACAAGAGTTTGTTGTGCTCCCTTAACGCGTCCAAGTCCTCAACCAGGACGTTGCGTTTGAGAAACACCACCTCCACTTCCTAGTTTGCCTTGCAAACCTCAAAGCGAGCAAGCTACGCTAGGGAGCGAAGCGCTCGGCTTTCCTCCTCAAGCTCCCCTCGCTCCTCCACGATCGTAGCAGCCAGTTGATTCGTGGCGTGCACCAAGAATCGTGTTAAAAGAATGAAAGATTTGGGAGAATTGGATGGAGTGCAGACAAGAGATACCTGGGCAAAGAGAAACCTTAGCTTCTGAGCTTCCCAATCGATCGCCTCAACCCGAGCCCTCTCAAAGCCCAGGCCCGTCGCCTTAGGCCCCTCAACCCCATCATACAAGGATGGCCCCGCACCCCCTAATTGCCAGGAGGGCCCAGACCAGCCCAGGAGGAACTTGGGGGAGGGGACTGAGTTACAGGCCTCTGGTCGGCTGCCCTCAGCGTTGACTTCCCTTGGCTCGATCGCTGGCCCCTTGAAGGCAGCAGCCCTCGAGGAGGGTTCTTCAATCCTCATCGGCACTTCAACTTGCGTCGGTGCTCCCTCGATCTTGACAATAACCTTTGTTCTAAAAGGGGCAGGCTCCCCCGCGGAGGAGGATTGTGGCACAGCCTCCTCTAGAACCAAGTAAGAACCAATGTTTGGATATGAAGAATGGATGTGGGAAGGCGATGGGATGGAGACACGGTCGTTGCTAACCTCTGGGAAGAAAGAAGGGCCCGCCTCAGCCTCGTCTCGGACAGGTAGCTGGGGACCGGAATTGGATCTTCGAGTACCATGAGTTAAGGAACGTGGTGCACCAGTGGAGGTGATTCTTCGAAATGAGGAAACGACTCCACCTCCATTGGGGGGCCGCGAGGTGTAGGTTTGTGGAAGGCGTTGAAGAAAACCATCCGAAATTCTTTATGACCTTCTTCCCCAATAGCAATAGGTCTCGAGGTTGACGAAGCCACTGTCGCCACAAATAAAGGGCACGACACCTCCTGAATAGGGGCCCTTCGAGAGGAGGGTAGCGAGACCTCAGGGAGGATAGCCATCCCTTCATCCCTCGAAACAAAGTGGGAACTGGAACCACCAACCTCGCTCCTGGAGGCCTCACCGACGGCGCCACGGCTCGCCCGATGCCGTTTCTTCTTGCCACCGGCCGCAAGAAGGTGTCAGGCATGTGCAAGGGAGAATTGATCCAAAGGGAACAACAGGAAACAATTTGAGTTCTCACCACATGTGCGTGGAGTGAATTTGTGGGGTACTATGAAGGGGGTTTGCCTCCTACAACAGGCCGAGACGCAAAGGCCTGGCCCAAGGGGCACAGACAAGCCCCGGGGTAGCCCAGCAGTAGGGAAACAAAATAAAAGCATAAGACGGGCTGACCTGAAAGGCCCAGGGAGGAACAACGATGATCAACGCATGAAGCGTTGGTCTTCCAAGTTAGAAGGCCTGACACATCTACTGGCCAACGAGCCGTGTACGCGAGGTCAGGGATGGCCACTGACCAAGGCTACCAACAGCTAGTCAAACAGAGAAAGTGGGCGGTGCGCCAGGATAGGAGCACGCCTCATTTAATGACTGGCAAGGTTAACTCGCCACAGCATGGACCCAGGTTTGTTAGAATGGCCACAATCCGACATAATCGACCTATAGGATGGCAAAAGGCAGGAAGACAGTACAACCTGGGTACGAGGTATCATGACTACGATCAACTTGGCAAGTGATCTCCCGCCACCAGGGCCTCACCCAATGTACCAACACACTACCATAGCCTAGTATATATATATATATATATATATATATATATATGCTTCTGCCCCCTCAGGGGTTAGCTCTGTGAATGTTTTTCTTTACTTCCAATCTCTTTCCTCATAAGTTAATTCACAAGGCTTGCATTGACTTGGCCATTGGAGGTGACCCTCACTATTCCGAGCCCCCATCCCTTCCATCTTGTAGGACGACCGGGGAATGGAGGAGTTGTTTGGATAGCGAATCATGACATCAACAAGTTAGATGATTAATTTGGGTAATCAAAATCAAAACTCCTATTTTGAAAATTATAGTTGATAATAGATAGATGTGCACTCTATCCAAAACCTAACTTGGTCCATAAAAGAATTATTGTGAATAAAATATCATTGGACTTTTGCAGCTGATCTGAAAAAGATGGGATTTGCACTCTATACAAAACCTAACTTGGTTCATCAATCATTATGCTACCATGTCCATATTAGATGAATAACCCTAAGTTCAATGCTGCAATCCAGTAGTAGCACGACTTAGCGTGCGTGCGTGCGTGCAACTTCACTTAATAAATATTGGGCAATAATATTACTCACTCTGTCTTATTATATGATCATCATTAGCTCAACACAGCACTTAATTAGGAGGAAGATTCTTGGTCTTAGGAAAAACAACACAGAGAAAAGAAAACAAAACAAAAGAAATGTGAGGTCAAAGAAATTTCCCCCACCAAAAAGAGAATCTCGAAGCCCGTATAGAGCTAGTAAAGTGTAATCTACACTGATTAAGAAAAGGTAAAGAACTCTTTCCTTCATAATGAAAAGCTATGTGGCTTGTCTCCATGAAAGAGATCACACAACTTGTCCCAAGATGTAGAGAACAGTGAAACCATTAAAAAATTTTGGCTCGATTGGTTGTTGGTTCCGTACATTCAGAATCACAAAAAAAAAAGCTGCTTTTTTCAGACTCAAAATAAAAAAATTATTAAGTACTCTTGAAATATAAATTAATAGTATTTCTATCTTAAAATTATTTATATGATAGTATCCTATCACATTTGTGGTTTGAGATTACTTAATGATCAGTTCTTAGAACATAGAGTCTTGCACTGTTGCTACTGTTTTGCCACCAGTAATGAGTATTCCTTGAACTCGGAGAGAGAGAAAAAAAAAAAAAAAAGGCTTTTAATGGGTAATCCAACATGAATCTGTTACTTTATACCATATGATTATTGTACTTTAATCATTAATTAATGGTTCTAGGAGGGATCTTCTTTCTCTCTAAGAGGATCTCTTGAAAAAGATCCCTATATGAAAGACAGATTACCAAAGTAAAGAAAAGTAAGGGGGGGGGGGGGGGGTTTGAAGCATATGATGCTTTGGTGAGTGCATGTGGAGTCAGCATCGACTATGGTTAGGAGGTCAAGCACAGTCCACTAGGCCATTTTTAGGGGGCGAGAAAGAATTAACAGTCTTGTAAAGAAAAGTTGGCTTTTGGGAAAACCAAACCGAGTGCCAAGTGACTCGGTTAGCTGCCGACAATGTTTCATCAAATTCATTAGATCAGCTTCTGCTCGTGTAGCTGCAGATTTTGAGATTCAACAATTTTAATACTGCCCATGAAGGATTTTCGGACAGTGTGTGAACATTAGATCATCTAATTCGGTCGAACAATTTCAATTATTTGATCCAACTCGGTTTATTTTTAGGCATAACTGGTCACGTTAGACAGATAGATAAGTTGCATAACAAAATGGGCATTGAATTCGATGAGCAACTATGGAGTCTGAAGTAACTTTATCTCACTATTGCCTTTATTTCATTCCTCTTGCAAGCTTGGGGCTTCCATTTGTTTGCTTATTGCCACAATTTATAATATTATTATTTAATATTATTATTATTTTATAATTTAAAAATATTTAATTATTTATTATATTTTATATAAAAATTTAAAAAAATTATAATAATAAAATAAGACAAGCATCACGGTATCCAATAGGCCTTAAGGTATATCAAATGGACGGTCAGCTGTGTAATCCCCCTGTTTGCTTCAAAAACGTTTAGCATATCTTTGCATGATAATGGTCTCTATCAGAGTCATGCACCATGCTCATCATTAAATGCCTTCTCCATAAACTGGCCACTCCATCCTTGACAACAGTACAAGAAATGTGATCCTGCCAAAAAAAAATAAAAAACCTGAAAACTTCTATTGAACCACTGAGACTTGTACAAAGCAACCCAAGTACTTTGAGACTCTCCTTCCGCTCAATTTCAGAGCTCAGAATTTGAAGTTCCAAGAGAAACCGAGAAAACACAATCCTCATCTACTTCTTCAAATTCATATACTATGGACTAACCCCAGTTCTTTGAATAACATATTCACATAGAACCAGCTAGAAGCACAAACAAAAAGCTATACTAGAGAACAGAATAAGGATATGGCTTGAGAATACAAAACAACTGGTACTCTCGTGATCATCCAAGGGGGTAATGCTGTGCAGAATGCATTTGGAAAACCATATTTGGAGCTCCCATGTAAGATTCATGGGAAACACCTCTTTGCAGATTGTGACCCTGCATTTTTTGCCCATAAGAGCTAACAATCCCATATGGAGAGGTCATGAACACATTCCCATGTGTTGTGTTGAAAGCCATGGTTGCTCCCCCATTGGACTGGTTCCATTGAAAAGGTGTTCGGGGTGTGGCTGCGGCGGAATTTCTCTGCTGCTGTTGCTGCTGCTGCTGGGGGTGAAGCACCGTAGAGTGCTCAGGGGAAGAGGGTCTTTTACTGTCCGGTGAAGGCATTTTCATGTCAACGATATTGACAGTAGTTATGTCATGGATGCTAGCTCTCCGCTTGTCTTTCCCTCCCGAAAGCTGCCTGATGAAGTACTTCTGAGCATGGCTGGCCACTTGTGTCGGTGTCCTAGTAATAACGAAATTGCGCGAGATATTTCTCCAGTCTCCTTTGCCATACTTCTTCAGCCCCATCAGAAACAATCTGCGGAAGATGAGACCACAGATTAAACTAAATACATAGCAAACTACCTGAAAGAGAATATAACTACAACCAATGAAGTCAGAAAAACCAAATTGGTATAAATGAAAATATCTCGACTTCAATATATATATATATATATGATATGTGTGTGTGTGTGTGTGTGTGTGTGGAATCCATATACGGATTGCGTTTTGGTACATACCCATGTCGTTAAATCTGCAAAAATCCTAGATCAAGTACTAAAGTTTTGTGCCGTACACATTAAGCTTTACCATCACGTAAAATTTAAGCAGAACAAGAATTTGATAGGAAAAACTCACTTATGCTCCTCCTCTGTCCATGGAACCCCTTTCTTTCTCTCCTGCTCGGCAGACCGAGCCGACGAAGACCTCTTTCCGCCGATGCCGTAAGATTGCCTAAACCCATCATAGCCATTACTATTCACCCCATCTAATGTGAATGGCGAGGCGGCATATCCTGGAATTGTCACCAGCCCTGCTTCTATATTGTTAATATCAGCCACCAATTCCTCGTACTGCCTCATCACATCCAAAACTGTCTTTCCAGGGATCATCGCCGCCACTTTGGGCCATCTGTCCGGGGATTCCTTATCGTACACCGCTAGCGCGTTTTCGAACATCTTGTTCTCGGCAGGAGTCCATTTCGTACTCTTGCTTTCGTCAAGAAGCCAATTCGCGTTCGATATATAGGTTGCAGGGGAGAGAATTTCCATTTCCCACTTCATCACTTCTAACTACCATGCAAATTACAGTATCTTACCAGCAAAATATGAACGAGTTCACAGTTCTGCGATTGCTCTTCTGTATTCTTTTGTGATTGTGAATTGAAGAGTTAGCTCAAGATTTTGAATTGGTGAAAAAGAAGAAAGACAGAGCAAGAGGGGAGAAGTAGAACCCAGACAGGAAAATGCAGAGTGGTGGAGGTTTTAAAGCAATAATATCAGTGTTAAATCAAGAAGCATTTTGAAAGGAATCAGAATACCTTTTTGTGCGTAGGCATACCCCTGAGGAATCTAGAAAAGACCCACCTTTTCAAAAATCAAAGAAAATCCCACAAAACAAATTAAAAAGGAAAATAACTTAGGTGCTCCATTCTGAAACCCTAAAACCACTGCTGAGATCTGAACCCAGTGGAATTCCAAGGAACAAAAAACAGAGAAACAGAACTACAGAGTGAAGACCGAGAAAACTTCCATGAAATTGAACCAGGAATGATCAGAAGTCTAAGAGAGAAGGGCTTCTAGGTAAGACTTTCCCAAAAGAAAAAAAGAAAAAAGAAAGAGCTTTATAAGTTGGAGCTAACTAACATTTGTATCTCTGGCTGCAACCACTTCACATCTCAATTGGGAAAGAAAAAGAAGCTGAATCCTCACGAAAGGAACTAAGAAGGAACCATGAAACAAAGCAAGGTAGGAAAAATAACCAAATTCGGAAAACAAGGGAGACTCTGAACTCTTGACGATTTGAAGCAGTTTAAAAAAGCTGGTAAAGATCTGTTCTTTCTCCCTTTTCCTTGTGGCATCAGCAACAAAGAAAAGGAAAAAAAAAAAAGTTGAGTGAAACTACGAAGGGAAAGAGAGAAAATTGAGGGAAGCTGAAAAAGCAGGTTGGTAAGCTTCAAGGAATGAATCTAGTTCTGCTTAAGAACTTTAGCCAGTGAGAGAGAAAAGCTGTAGGTGGTGGGCTTTGATTGGTGGAGATGGTGTCTGGAGATAGTGCAACTTATGGAAAAGTTTCCTCTTATAATAATACAGACATTCTCTCAGTTCTGTATTTTCTTTTTTTTCTTTTTTTTTTTTTCTTTCTTCGGAATTTATATTTTGTTTTAAAAATAACCAAATATGGAAAAAAAAGAAAGCCAATTTTTTTTCCTATATGCTAGTATTAATTAAAGACAAAGATTTTATTCACAAAAAGATCTCTAAATCTATAAATTAATATAATTTTATGTATATTATAAGAAGTTATATCAATTTATGAATTTATTTTTATAAAATTATTTTAAAAAAATAGCATTCCACTTAATTTAATCCTAAAATAACAGATACATGAAATTACAGATAAAAACATAAAATTTATAAATATAATAATAAAATCAACATATACTTATTATATTAATATTTATTAAGTGAATTAATAATGCTAGAAATAACATATTTCTTTTAAAATTAAAATTGTTTATTTTATAAATTAAGGGATGCGAAAGAAACAGGGCCGGGTGGCGGGTAGGTGATGATGAAAGATGGAAAGCTCACCTGTACTGCACTAGTCAATGGAGGGGGGAAGGGGGCAACAACAAATGCAACCCATCATTGCTCTCGACCGTGTGATGAGACTACTTTAAGAAATATTGACCAGATTTCATCAAATACTTTTTCCTTCGGTGGGGCCCACAAAGGTAGCCGCCAAAACTACGGTCTAGATCAGTGGTAAATTTTACATTCTGGCTTGAGAGGGGGGGGGGGGGCCCTCCACACTGTTATAACTTACTGGGGCTTCTCATTGGGCAGTCTACCCCCCAACATAATTGTATTGGTTATGATCTTGGAAGATGGGTCCCATCTCCAATGGCCACTGACTATCACCACGTGGCTCTTCTTTAGTGGCCTTTACCATGCAAGTCCAAGGGAGAAGCAGCCAACCAGGGGTTACCCTCCAATTAGCTGGATCCATGTCATAAGGGAAAGAAACATAATTATTGGTCCCAACCCACACATAAGTGAAAACAATTTTGGTAGCGGAAAATTTGAAATGATTTTCTCAATTTATTTATTTTTATATAATTTTTTGAAAAAATATTATAAAATCTATTTTTATTTCTTTATTTTTAAAAATAAGTATTACAGCCGTAATAATATTTTATAAAATTAAATTTACAAACTAATGTATTTTATATGACACGATATTTATAATGACACGTCAATTTATTTTTATAAAATTTGTTAGTTTATCAAATATTTATATTTTTCGTATATTAATCCATTCTTAACCTAATGGCTATCCAACCACCGGCTTTGGCTTTCACATCTCCACTCGCCAAGCCCTCTTATTTATTTTAATTTATTTTAATTTTTTGTTCACATTAGCTGGTCAGTGGAATTTGAGCAGGAGGACAATGATGCCCTTCTCCACAAAGCTTTTTCCTTAGCACGTGTAGTGCAATCTCGAATAAGTTATACACGAGCTGGGTAGGACCCACCTCTGCTTTTCTCTAGGCCCCACATAAACAGTACAGCTGTCACTCTCCGACGAGAAGCAGGAATCCACGCGCCGACCATGTGGGTCGTCCACCACCGTCCCTCAACCAATAAAACCAAGCGGTCCCCTTCAGATGTGACCAACTGCTGCATTGCTCCTGTCCCTGTCTTAACCTTTCCTTTCTTTTCTTTACCCCCCCACCCTTTGGAAAGTGGAAACTCTACACGCCCTGGGTTTTCCCGGTCCCCAACAACAACACTCGTTTTTAAATTACCTTTTGCCTCTTTTACCATCCTATCCCCCCCACGGAATTACCTCAGAGAAGGTTGTTTTGGGTACTGACTGTTTTTCCCACCAAGTTTGAGTTGTCTTCACATGTATCATCGAGGAGCCCATACCTCGTGCTTAACCCGGCCTAAGTTCTAGGCCCATTATTAACAATTTAATACAGTGCGACCAATTTATAAGTGATTTAGATTTAAATATGAATTGAGATAGTTTGTAAATTAAAAAATAAAAATTAAATTATTTATTATATTTTATATAAAAATTTGATAAAATTATAATCATGAGATGAGATGAGATGATCGTTAATTTGTGTGAAAAGTGGATTCTCGGATGGTGCTACATTAACGGTGAAATATTATTTTAAAATGCTAGGACCGCTATTATATTTTTTTTTTAATATTAAAAAAAATCAAAATACACTAGCAATTAAAATCAATTACAAAACTGTGGTAGGATCATTTTTTTATCCCTTTGGGCCTTGCTGCTCGAATAAAAGAAACTACACATCCTTAAGTGTCCTTGATGATCCGTACCTAACCGATGGGGTTGTCTTTATGATGCCTTTATTCTCGCCTACATGCAACACCAAAGTGAATTGAGTCCATGCATTATTCTACTTCCAATTTTGGACCGACATTATGAATGTAATTGCTAGCTTATTCTCACTTTTTTCTCAATTTTTTTTTTCCCTCGACGATAAAGGGTTGGAGGGGACGACCAGAGATGGCTTCCCTATCAAGACGTGATCATAATAGCACTCAATTTGCTGGGAAGTCATATAGGAGGAACCTAGCCATAGCCTAACCACAATCCCACGAGGGCATTAATAGTCCATAAGTCAATGGGTCACCAATAATACTGAGCATTTCCCGTTACGAGAGTTGACACCAAGACGTAGTATCCATTGACAAACTCATGGACCACTGAGCCACCACCCTCAATGGTTACTTTTTTTCTCTCTTTAGTTTTATGGGAAAATTATTAAGACTTCAAAATTAGATAACTATTTGGTAAAAACTTAAAATAATTGATAGAACAACAAATGGGGTGGTTTAAAAAATAAAACAAAAATTTACAAGATATATATAACTTCTTAAGAATTATAGACAAACATCCTAATCTATTCATATGCTTGTGTCTAAGAAGAAAGAAAACAAAGAAGGCAATACTTGTTTCGGTGGTTCACAAAAATTGGAATATGTCATCATGATGTCGGGACAATGCAAGGAGTTTGATCATTTTTAGCATTAGTAAAATCATCTTAACTTATTTCATCTAATTATTTTATTTTTTAAAACTTTTAAATAAAATACAATAAATAATTTATTTTTTTAAAATTTTAAAATAAAAATTATATTCTAACGATATTTTATTCAACTTTCATATCATTTCATTTAATATCAATTCACTGTTTAAACCAAGCCTAGACCATTCATGTACTCTTTCATGCTTCTTTGTTTTGAACATTTTGGTTGGTGGAAATCGAAGCCACCCATACATGCACCATTCAAACCCCGAATGTGCATAATGAACTAAAGATCAGACAAGTTGCCTTGTCTTCTTCCCCAAAAAAAAAAAAATACTCTTATAAATAGATTATATAAAAATAATCTCATAAATTTATATAATTTAATGTGATACGTCAGATTATTAAGTTATTTTTATTATAAAATAAATATAACGGATCTCATAAAATTACGTCAGTTTATAAATTTATTTTTATATAATTTATTCGTGTCTATACCAGTTCTCTCTTCCAAAGCATTGGGCCCAAAAATTAAAAGAATATTGGGTCTATAAAAATTATTTTTCAAATTGCTGTACTTTGAGTACTATTATACATCTTATTTAATTTATAACTAAAAAATTACTAACCCAATATAACAAATAAAACGATATGAATTTAGAAACTTTTTTTTATATATATATATTTTTTTCCGATATATAACATTTCTAAAAATCCAAAAATTCCTTTGTGCCATGCATAACATGCTCTCTTATTACAACACTAGTTTTATAACAAAATGAATAAAACTATTTTGCCTTCCCACTTTGACTGTTGGTCAAAAAAAAATTTTTATTTGGTAATTAAAGAAGTAATTTTAAGTGTATTAGTGTTTTTTTTATTTTTTAAAAATATTTAAATGTATTAAAATGTAAAAAAAAAAAATAACTGAACGGTACACCCAGCAGTAAGAGTGGGGTAGCATAATAACCTCACTCTAACAAAAAAGTCTCAACAATGATCTCTATAGCATATATGCTTTTGTGTCGAATGTAACACGTTTTTTTTCTTGTCGACCGGACATGCCGCCAATTATTTTAAATAGTTGTACAAATTACTATAGTTTATACTATGTTAATTTATAATTTTAACATAGTATGAAGGAATACATCATTGTATCATATGGTGGACCTAATTTATTAATAAAAAAATGTTAGAAATCTTAATAATATGAAGGAAGGTAAACCGTCAAACAATATCAATTTACGAAATTTTCTTCTATTAAATATTTTGAAGAATTAAAAAAAAAAAAAAAAAAGATGTTTTTAATCACATGTGACATTCATCCATGTTGAAAAAAATAAAAAAAACTCATGCATGTTCTGTCTGAATGGACCACATAGGCCACCAATCCATCGTCATTAATTTGCAATCTCGAATATCGCACCCTCTCTGTTTTCAATGGAAACCACTTTCGTTGAAACAGCTTAGTTCCTGAATTGTCTTGCTTGCCCTTCATTGTTATCAACGTTCCACAATAAGTCCATACTGCTGGCGTCACGCGTCACTATCGGAGTCTAATTATAAAAGTGATGGAAAAAAATAAAATAAAATAAAATCACAAATGATAAAAAAATGTCTGTTTCCATGTAGAGTTATGCTACAGCTATCGAGAAGCAGTCCGAATCATTTTTAATTTTTAATTTTTGTTTTTTTTTATATATTTTTTTAATCATCATAATAATTTTAAAATAATAAAAAATTCACAATATTATTAGAAAATATTTTTTTAATTACTAAATAAAAAAAAATCATTTGAAATACTTTTTAAGTCTCAGACTCAAAGCATTTATGTTGCATATATTTGAAAACAACAAAAAATTATTAAAAAATATTATATACAATTATGGTTTGTGCAAGATTCATTTTTTTTTTTTTTTTAAAATATGATTTATTATTAAAAATTAATTTTTTTATAAAAATATTATATATATTTATTTATTAAGAATCTGACGTAATCATCATAATTTATTGATTTTTAATTTTTGTTTTGAAGTGAATATGTCGTATGCCCATTGATACAGTCGTGGGGGAAGGGAGACTTTGATGCATTCAAAAGCGTAATGTGCCGTAAATAGACTGAATAGGGTTGGAGATCATGGCTAGTTTTGTTTCTATAAATGGAAAGATGCGGTTTTAAACGTCGGTCGTCCTTTACTTTCCCAAAAAGTCAAAAAAAGCCGCAAATGTGTTGTGACTGGGTATCGATTCTGAGACCACTCTCCCAAGGAGTCGGTAGCCTCGTAGTCAGCTCGCCTGCAATTGGAACGAAGCGTCCTCTGTTACACATCCACTGCAACAGCAAAAAGAATAAATAATGGTTTGCTCACTTCGCTCGCGCCTTCAAAGAAAAAACTGGGATTTTTATCCTTTTGCTATTAGATTTCCAGATGCTTTACAGATTATTCCTTGTTGCCAATATACTACTGATTCGTCTAATGCTAGGCCCTAGGCCCAATAACAACAGAATAAGGAAGCCCATAATGCAGATATAGAAGTAAACGACAACGGATCGGGCTATTAAGAGTCCAACCCATTATATGACCCAACCCAATTAAATAAAATTGACTCAAAACCCCAAACCACTAAACTGACTCAGTTGAAGGCCCACGGCCCCCTAACAGACTAATTAGTAGTATATTCTCGAAACCCTAAAAGTGAAGTACTTCACGGAAGTTTCTGGGGTCTCCCTTCCGATCTCCGTGTCCTCCTCGTGCTTATTCTCGAAACCCTAGGCCATCTCCATACACAGCTCAGGTTCCAGCATTGTTACATTCTGACAAGAAGCAGATCAAGGCTACGTGAGCGCGACAACGGCGTACTGCGACGTATTCACATTCTAATTAAACTCAATTTCTCAAAATTTATAAAAAAAAAAAATAGTATTATTTGATTATCTTAAATTTATCACTTAATGATCATCTTGATGTGTGATGTCACGTAATTTTTTAAAAATAAAAACAAATATAAAAATGATAGATAGAATCTAGAATTTTAATTTTTATCTTTTTATGTTTTTCAAATGCTCTTTTATTTTGAATATATATATATTTTTTAATTTTTTAATAAAGTATGTAATACTACATGACTGTGCTACGTCAAAAGAATCATATGAGCGACAAATTTGAAATAGTCCAGTAGCAATGCTTATAGATAAAAACTTTCTCAATAAATGATATTTATGAAAATAAAATAATAAATAAGATTATAATATGTTAGATTATTAAATATCGTATCACACCAAAGTAGGACACGGTAATTTATATAGAGTAATACAGATACTAAATGCAGTTTCTATTTGAGGATTTTATTATAAAATTAGTTAATTTTATTTTAAAATTTTTTTAAAATTATAATAATATATTTATTAAAATTATATTTTTTTCTATTTAATGAATGGTTTGTATATGCAGTCTCTAAATAAAAACTACAAATAAAATTTCTCATCACTTTATAAAAGATCATACACTTTCCTAAACAAGTTTTATCCTAAAGAGTAAAGAAGGATATTTAAAATATATATAAAAAAAATTCCTTTTATAAATAAATAGTTTTTTCATTAAGAGACACGACCGTTCGTGAGATCTATAATAGTACTTTTCTACGATCATATAAATGAAAATGAAAACAAGACAAACAGTAATTTCCCTTTAAATCAAAACTAAATTTCAAAATATATATATATATATATATATATATTAAAAGAGGGCGTCTTACTTTTGCGGAGCTAATATTTTTAATACTAATTTATTTTACATAGTGTATTATTTATTTGCTATATAAAGTGATGCAAAACAAAATTATAATCATAATTTAAGATTAAAAGAATTGTCAATTTATGCATTAACCTGTCGATTGACAAATAAATAAGATTTTAGAGCGATTGAATAGAATTACAATATTATTGATAAAAAAAAATTATTAGTTTTAGAAAATGATATTTTATTCCTTTTAAAACTTTTAGAGTCTTGAGACTTCAAATTTTAGCAAAATTCATTTATATATATATATATATTTAAGGATAAATTTTGGAGTTAAAAAAAAAATTGGGGCTCAAGATTTTTTTTATTTTTTATTTTAATGTTTTGAAGGAGACGTGTGTGGAGGAAGGACCCGAAGGAGGCCTTTTGCAAAGTTTTGGGTGGCCATACCCATTGCTTACGCTTTTCTGTTTCTCTTCGCTTGAAAGGAAATCAAGGCCAAGGCCAAGGCCTAGTTGCTGCCTATCTCCCCAGCAAAATGAATGGCATGCATGCGTATCCCTCTCTGATCAATTCTTAATTAGTTGGGGGGAATTTATTCATTTCGGTTTTTCCAACAGTCACCGTCAATTTAAATTTTTAAGATAAATAATAATTTAATACAGGATCGAAGCATGGATCAGGCTTTTGATTCATTTTTACTCCATATTTCACTCGATTTAAGTAAATATTTTACACGTTGGTTTCATGGGCGGGGAATTTGACTCACAATGAGACAATTCAAAGTGTTATATATAACATAGTTTAAATAATTAAATTTACATCATTTCATGAGTTTAAACTTTTTAATATAATTGATAATTTTAACAAATTAATCCTTCAAAGAAAAAAATTCTGTAATGATTGTTGAGGAATAATCTCACATTATCTGTGAACAAAAGTATTAGAGTCTGTCACAGGACGAATGAGGGTCCACACTACTTATCTTATGATAAGGACCAAAAAAAAAATACAAGTCTGCACGTGCGGGAGGATGTTGAAGAATAATCTCACATTACCTGTGGACAAAGTCTTGAGAATATTTATAAAGAATGAATAATTATTTCTTGTAGAACCGATTTTATTTGATGAGTTAGGCCCATAAAGTTTTTCAATGAAGATTATGTTCGATGTTAGAATATACTATCAGATAAAAAAACCAAGCCATTTTTTTTTCTTCCAAAATATATGTGATGAATTCATATAATCTGTAGCTTGTAAAATTAGAAAAATATTCCTTTGGACAAGTTTAATTACAAGCACTCAAACTGTCAAAAGTAAATAGGTCGGGACAAACAAAATGATATGAGATCAAAACTAAAAGAATTCCAATCTGATTTCTTTTCTCCATGATCTCTTTTTGATCAGTTTTCTCTCTCGTCTCCGATGAGTCTATGCAAAAAAGTTCTTGAGCAATTGCTAGCTAGCACTTGGGAAGGTCACTTGGAGGAGGTAGAAGAGATTCATCAGGGCCTTTTCCGTTGTCCACAACAAATGCCATCTTCAGCCCCCATGTCGTGTGCACTTCCAAATGGCAATGCATAAACCAAACCCCTAACAAAACCATTTAAATTAGCAGTGAATTCAACGAAGTGTATTATATATATAATGCGCAAAATTAAGGAACTTGGAAATTAGAAGCAGAGATCTGCAAAATAAGGAGTTTAATTAATTACCTGGGTTATCTGCCCTGAATCTAATTGCGGTCCATCCACCAGAAGGTACTCCAATGGTGTTTCTCTCCACAGGGTCAACAAGATTGAATTTCTTCGGATCTTTCTTCGGATTAAAGTTACCCAGTCCCCTTCCAACCTCGAAGAAATTGAAACCATGCAGATGGAGAGGATGGTTTTCAGGGGTTATCATCCCAGTGTCTTGCAAAACTAGCTGTACCGTTGAGTTGTAAGCAAGTCTATAAAGCCTCGTCCCTGTCGTGGTCTGGAAATTCGCCGGTTGCGTGCCGGTATAGTTATATTTTATTGATGGGTTTCCAGGGAAATCATCAGTGAAAACACCACTTATGTTGAAGAAGTGAGCTTGGAGAAGTGAAATGGTGGGCATCACAAACGTAACATTGTTGATATCCGCCACCACGCGGCTGCCATTCACACAAGTAGAGCAGGGGTTTACACCGAGTCCAACGGTGAATAGCAGGGAACGATCGATTTTCAAGGGGACTCTAGCGGGATACTTTCTCGAGTTGAGGCTTCGGAGGGATTTGGTGAAGTTTGCAGCTATTTGTGTGGCGTTTCGGGGAGGTGGGGCAGTGAGAATGGTGGCGGAAGAGGCTAAAGTTCCCGAGTAGTGTAATATGGCAGTGGCAGTGACGTTGTCTACTGCAATGGGTGCGTCCATGAAAGGCGAGGCTGCAACCATGTACTTGCCGCTTCGAAGATCAGTGGTCAGGAGGGCGTTTGTGGTCTGGCCTGGTGCAATGAGAATGGTGTCGGTTTTGAAAGGTTTTGTGTACACGGCGTCAACCTCAACAACAGTGAGTTTGTGACCAGCAATCTTGAAGAAAAGTTCTTCATTCAGTGCAGCATTGACGATTCGTAGCATGTATGTCTTGCTGGTATTTACCGGCAATCTAAAGCCTGCTGCAATTGATATATATAAACATGGTGAAAATCCCAACAAAAGTAATTAATATTGCTCTCCACTTTAAATTCAAAAGGTCATAGTTTCATAGTCTAATTATCTATAGCTAGGTGTTTTACCCTGAGAAGGGCAGCTTGAGAGAGGTCCCGGATGGCCATTGATGGTGTGAGCATCGGAAACATTGGGGGCCAAGCCAGATTTTAAAGCTTCATTAATGACAGCTTCAACATCTGATTTCCACCATTCACCTACAAGTTGAAAAACCAGACTGAAAGTTAAAAGGATTGATCTTATGGCCAAGCATGCATTATTAGATCAAGGGAGACAAGGGGCTTTAATTACATAAAAGTGCTATAGATATAAAAGAATTACCTAAAAATAAACTTACAAAATGACGTAATTTTAATTTATTGTACTTATTAGATAAAATCATATTACTTTTTAAGTTTATTTTTATATAATCTATTTGTCTCTAAAATATTTCTCGCCATTAAAAGGGTTACTTTCCAAATTAAGAAAAGAGGAGATCAAGATTGTACCTAATACAACAACGACTTCCTTGTGCGGCGTGGGAAAAGGGTAAGGAACTC
This sequence comes from Juglans regia, assembly GCF_001411555.2. NCBI lineage: Eukaryota > Viridiplantae > Streptophyta > Magnoliopsida > Fagales > Juglandaceae > Juglans > Juglans regia. The sequence continues at coordinate 7,564,411 of NC_049914.1, forward strand.
CACGCTTGGGCAAGATGACTAAAGCGCCATGGACAGTGGCCCTGAGCCAAAGAATGTGAGCATGCCACCACAGCGTACCCCTTTGGCCAGTGATGGTGAAGTTGTATACGTATTGTTGCCCTGGTTGAATTGGGCATTGTGTTACGTACGCTGGTCCATCTGACCAACCCGTCCGAAATTGCCTTATCCCATGCCTACCAATAATCAAATGGATGTGGTATTAATTATTCATCCACTATTTTTTAATTTAAAAATTAAAAAATGAATGAAAAATACTAAATTATCACAATAAGACAGAGTTTACCTATAAAGTTGGAAATTAAGGAACTACTAACCAGTGGATGCTAACGTTGTATTTGACGTGGTTGACCACCTTGACCAGCACGGTATCGCCCTCCCTAGCATAAATGGTGGGACCAGGAGACCTTCCATTCACTGACACAATGGGCTTACTTGAGCACATTCTTGTGGCTTTCTTCATAACCACCTATTACATTAATTAGCCACCGCATTAATTTAGATATTCATGACTAATGCTATTTATCAGCAATTAGTTCCTTAATTTTACACGAGACTTACAAGCCTTAAATCTATCATTTTCCATATATATATATATAATTTAAGTTATTAGTAATGTGACTGTACATATGGCATAGTGCCCGACATCGACCAAATTAAGTTTGGTGGCTTCCTCGACACCACCAGTACTTTGCTGTTTGGCCAAGATTCCCGCTTAAATGGTTTTCATGTTTTATATATTTATTCATCATCTTTTTTTATAATGTAATATTAGATAATAGCTTTACAAATAAAATATAATAAATAATTTTTAATTATTTAATATTATATCAAAAAATGATAAGAAGATGATGAGAATTAAAATGATGATCATTACTTTTTTTTCCAATTTTCGAGCATTCGGCATTGGTTAGTCTTGTTAGTTAAAAATTAATACGGCGTATACAAACAACAAGGACTAATTTGCAAGTTGATAAAAACAAGTACTTGCGCATGAGATAGCATGCAAAATTAATAGGTTTATATTATTTAATTTTATTATTTTTTATCACATCCATCGATCGAATATAATGTATTTTAAACGACATATATATATCAATGATATAATTTGAGGGAAAGCAAGTTATAATATTAAGCAAGTTAAAGTGCATGCATGCATGGCTGGCGGATCAAGTCACAAGCTAGCGTGGTTAATTTATTCATGTATATGCATGGTTAATTGTTTTACTTAATTAACCAATTAAGTAAAACTTCTTAAATTACATGCATGATCATTTAATTAACATGCAGTAGTTAATTTATTCATGTATATGTGTAAAACACGTGATGAAGTGCTGCATATTATATATATATATATATATATATATATATATATATGCATCAAAAACAGATCAAACTCAAGTACTACGTATACATACGTTGAATTTGTAGTGCCGGACCATGCATTCCACTGACGCCGGAAACAGACCACAAGCCGCCACAGCTAGCATCAGTACTATAACTCGGATGATCCATGGCGCCATTTTTATGACCAATTATCTGTATCTCTCTTTTCTCTTGATCTGTTGCAGTTCTGAGATCGATGCGTGGATCATGACAAAGGCGGGAATTGGCTTATAAAGAGATCACCGACGACGTGCATTAATCTCTCTGCTGCCAAGTCGTTTTTGCTAGTAGGTGGATATATGCCCGAGAATACTTGGGAGGAAAGCCATTATATATATATATATATATATATATATATATATATATATATATATACATACATATATAGCCACCCAGATAGCTAGATAGAATTATTTCTGTTATTTTTTTTCTTGTTTATATATATAGACAAGCTTGTGAAGCTAATTAATTAGTTAAAAGTACTAGTACTAGAGCTTTTGTTGATGATGCTGATTTTCAAATGGACTAGGTGATCAGCCACTGGGTTTGGTCCAACCATTTCGGTTATAGTTCGTACACCAGACCCCAGCTAACATTTTAAATAAATAAAAACGTGGATAATCTTAGCTTAATCCACCTGACTTGAGTCAATGAGATGACATACATACATGATGACAACAGAGTACTTACTTCCAGTTTTAGTACTTTTTCAGTTTTCTTTGATTTATTCTAACTAAATACTTAAGGTTGAACTAATCAAAGACTAATTAAATTTGGTGTCTTTAATATTTAATTAAATTGTTTTGAGTTTCAGAAAACTAAGGATCGAGCTATAGAGTTTACGACAATTTTACACAAGATATATATATATTAGAGGTTAGATATTTTGGTAATTTGACATGGGTTCGGTACTGCTAGGAGCTAGAAAACTACCGAATGGAAGAAAGTCATGGACATGGTAGTTTGGTAGATGAGAGATACATGGATCGATGGGTTGTCCGCCACAACAATATATATATATTGTAGTTGAAACATGGTTTTCACGGATTTTCCAGATTCTAAAACTCTGTTTTCTGAAAGCTAAAGGATAACTGCTTATTATGACCATCATCATCATCATCTTGATATATCATCCTAATTCGTTAGAGAATTACATGTTTAAATTCTTCGATCACATGTTTAACGATTGGAAAATTCTATACACCATACTATCATTACACTTTCATCTCATTAAGTATGATGTGGCATATTTATCATTATTAAATAATCATTTATTACATATTTTTTTTATCATCTAATGATAATGAATGTGTCACATACTACTTAATATGATTAAAATAGGATGAGAGTGTGGTGTACAACATAATATGCTAATAATTATGAGTCCCTCTCTCTCTCTCTCTCTCTCTCTCCAACCTACAATATAGATCAGATGGCAATACTAAATATAGAAGGGATCAAACCAGCTTCTTTTAAATACTCTGTAACAAAATGAGATTAGCTTTTGGGCTGCACAGACCTTATCGATTTAAACATGTTTCAATGGGGTTAGTAGTTGTTAGTGATTGATTTTTATTTTATAATTACCAAATCGTTTTTATATATAATGACTGGATTATTTATATTATGGAAAATGATATAGGTACTAAGGAATCCCGCCCACAAAAGCTATTGAAATGTGTTTTTTTAGCATTTGTGTTTGTTTATTTTTTAATTTTTTGTATTTTTTTTTAAATATATAAAAAAGGTGTCCTTCTATATAGCATCAACTGTAGCGGTGCACACAATGCACACAGTACGTAAATGTTTCTTATTCTTTCATTTTTTTTTTTTTTGCAAAGCACACCAGACCCCTCTCTCTCTCTCATCATCTCTCTCCAGTGCTCTCGTAATCTCTCTCTCATCAACTCTCTCTCTCCTCGACTCATCAGATCTCTCGCCTCGACTCTCTCTCTCTCTCTCATCGTCTCTCTCTCCTCGACTATCTCTCTCATCAACTCTCTCTCTCATCCCTCATCTCGACTCCATTCTCTCTCTCTCTCTCATCTCCGCTCTCTCTCCTCATTTCTCTCTCTCAGTCCATTAATTTCAAATTTAGGAGTTGTATAGTCTAGATGATGCCATATAATATGTGCAAAAGTGGCTGCTCCCAAACAGTGGCTTCTCCCCCAAATTATTTCATAATTAAAATAAAAAACACTTTAACACTATCAGTACAAAAGATTGGTAGCTTTTGTTGATAGACGTAGGAGATTCCTTATCTTATTTTATCTCAATGTAATTTTGGTAATTTTCATCCTATATAAAGGATGTATGCTTTCAAGGGTAGAACTAACTTAAGGCTTAACCCCAAAATTTTTAAAATTTGATTAAAAAAAAGATTTTAGAAGGTGTTTTTATAAAATAAATTATATAAAAATTAGTATTTAACCCCCCAAAATTATTTTTTCTTAACTTAACCCCTCAAACTAAATTTTCTGGTTCCGCTCTTTTATGCTTTCATGTATTTAACCACAAGTAATAAAAGAAAATATCTAGCCATAAAAATCTCTTCTGCTCTACAATATTCTTTCATCTCCATTTCAATCTATATTATATTTAAAAAAAAAAAAAAAAAAAGGAGCATCTGTCCAAAATCAGTTGGTCATCAGCTCACGTGGCAAATTATGCGGCAAAGTTGGGACATTTCATAGGACTGTTCATCCAGAACTTAGAAGACCGGATTCTAGTTTCGAGTTGGGATACACTCGATCCGGATACTGAATTTTAAAGCTGGAATTCAGAGTTTTTTTTTTTATATATTTTTTTCAGCATGCTTGAGTGCTGTAAAATTAAAAACCCATTAAAATGGCTCCCAAATATATCACATATAGGGGCTAAGGGCCTTGGATGCATTATCAATACGTTTGACCCTTGGCCTTCGTCTAGAGTGCCGTGTTTGCAGAATTCAAGCAAATTTCAGCCGAAACTTGAGAACTTGCACACAAGGCAAATCACTCATACTCTATTATTTTTTCAATATTTATTTTTATAGTATGTACTGCAAGTTTAAAGTGAAGTTTGAAGCATGCTGCACTCAAGCATGTTGAAGGAAGGAAGAGAAAGAATGAAGAAAAAGAAAATCAACCCAAAATTCGAGTCTGCTCCGACTCGAATTAATCCAATCCAGATTTTGACCCGAGTTTTATATATATATGATTGAAAAATAATAATTTTATAATTTTTTTATAAATAAATCTGAATTTTATAATATTAATTTTTTATTTTATTTTAATGGAGTGACATAATTTCATACATTGTTTAAAGATGTGTTGTAAAATAATTATAAAAGAGTTATAAAATAATTACTCATATGTGATTTATCAACAATCATTGATCATGCAATCTGTTTTTTTTTTTTTCTTTTCTTTTCGGAAAACTCGAAGTAAAATATCAATATCCCATGCACTCTTATCCAATTATAATTAGCCGAAATTGTCATCAATCTTTGATTTTCTTTTTCAAAATAATAATAAATAAAAAAAAATCGAGACAATCCAAAATGATGACAAGTGTCATTTCAATCTATGAAGTGAGGTGAGACTGAGGTAGTAGTGCGTGGCTTGGTCCAAACCCGTGCTCGTGGGCTGGAACCGGAAGAGATCTTCTATAAATCTGTTTCCCATAAGATTTCCGTTGCGACCCCCCTCCTCATAGAATTGTCGGACACCCCCAACTTTCAGTATTCAGCTTCACACTGACTAGTTTCGATGATTCGCAAACGGTATCAAGAAGCCAAGACAGGTAAAACCAAGATATTATTTCAGTTCGCATATGGATATGGGTGAATGCCTTTTCCGACTTGCCTCCCAACTGTTCGATGGAATGTCGAGATCAATATTCTTATATCGAAACGTCTCCTCTGCTTCTTTTTAACCTTTTTCATTCATTTGTTTATTAGAGACGTAAACTAACTTGCCTCCAACTGTTCACTGAAAAGTTGGATGAAACATTTTAAGCCCTTTGTTTTTGGCGTTAATTTGTAATTCAGGTTTCCAACTGATGAAATCGATGAATGCCCAGAAGTACTTGAAGAAAGTAGGACTGGGCAAAGAGGACTACTACTTCTGGAAACAAATTGGCAAAGCTTTGTTGTGCACGTACACGATATTTGGTGCCGCCTGGCTCTACAACGAAACATCACCGCTGGGTTGGTGGACGCTGAAGCCTCGGCCCAAGGAAGAAAAAGAGTTAGCCCACCTCTACGAGCGGCGAGAGTTTCCATATCCGGGTGATGAAGAAGCAATGCAAGAATTCATTGCCAAAGGGGGCATGGTCGGCACCACAATCGGTCCAAAAGGGTATATTGAAACGGATAAGGATGCGTTTAACTATCAGAAGGAGTTGCAGAACAAGAAGTTCGAGCAAGAAGCTCAGAAGCTGTGGCTGAGAATGAGGAATGAGGTCATTCAGGAGCTTCAAGAGAAGGGGTATGATGTGGAGTGAGCTTTTGTTTCGAGTTATATCATGTAAGTGAAGCCTGAGTGAATGCTGAATGGGTTTGTGAAACATTAAGCGCCGTTCTATTTTATATTGTGAAATGAAGGCTTAAATAAAAGTTGAATGGTTTTGTAGAACTCTAATCGTTATATGAAACAACACCCTTTATTTTTCCAAGCACAAGGGTGCGAGAGCAGTCCTGCTGCAGTTAGGGTTATTTCATGTCCGTGAAGAATGTTGCCCCCAAGTGACCCAAAAGTAGAAGCATTGAACCACCACCCCAAGCGAAACCATTGGCTGTAATCCAACACGAGTTCTGCTGCTTGAAGTTGCCAGTTTAATGGGAAAGAGTTTTTTTAGCCATCGAGTCATCAACTTTCGACTCTCTTATTTTTGATAAGTACTTTTCAACTCTTATTAAATACCAATCACACAAGCACAACCTTCACAAAAGCCTCTGGTGCCCAACAAAGAGTTAAGAAAGCGTCTTGCTGCTTCGTGTATTGCTCCACAGTGTAGCGAGTTTGCCCTTGATGTATTTGATTCAAAGAAATCGGGATGCAGCTAGATTAGGGTATAATGTAGATGATAGTGATGATGCCAATATAGAGGCCCTCGACTCCAAAGAAATGGCGCAAGTGTAACATTGCTGAAATTAACCAAGTCATAAATGTGTGAATGATCAGGACGTGATGGGACAACAGTGATGAAGCTGGCTGAATTTTTTGCAGTTCATTGGATGTAGGGGTAGTATCTTGTATCTTTAATGGATTGCCAGCTGATTTCATCTTGATTGATCAGTGAAAGCATGCTTTCTACCTAGTATAAGTTTATTCCACATTTCTACCAATCAATGAAAATGGATTAAATGGAGCATGCAAACAATGTAGAGAACCAGGGAGACCTGAAACAATTCTCTACACATGATGTAGAAAGCATAACTAAGAAACTTGACACTATCTTCAATCATCAGAAAGTTCTATTCAAGTGTTTAAAGTAGACAGGCTTAACCTTTTAAAACTCAATACTACAATCTCAAATATTTAGTTTCTCAGGTTAAGTTGGACGAAGATCAGAGTTAATTTACATCAGTCGTCATAAACTTCCAGGGAGTTTACCTGATCCTGCTCCAGAACGATTTTCAATTCCTTCAATCAAAGTGTCACTGGCACAATTACTTGGATGCATTTCACTGTCCCACTGTCACATTCCAAACCATGATCCATCAGTGACTTCAAAGACATCTAGAGCCGAAATTACATCATTGAAAGTCTCACATATTCCAGCTACGAGAAAAATTGGATCATAAGTTACCATATAAGGTACATGAGGAGCACCTTTGAACAAATGATTCTACAACCGCAAATGCTAAGCTATTTTGCCATGTAAATTCTCGTTGTCAAATGTCATCAAATAAATAAAGTAGTTTCATTGGAATTATTAGATAAACAAGTTCATCAGAGAAGAGATAACAATATAATATGCTTTTATTCCAAGAACAAGAACGAGATCAAACACGTTTATATATGTCTTTACAACAAATGCCTTGGAAGAGCAGATAAAACCTTTACAAGACAGTCCTGGCTATAGAATACGAGTTCCGTAGCTTACTCTTTCCAGATTTACTTCTCCTGTAGCTCCTTAATGGCGTCAAATAGAACCTCAACAGGCCGTTATCAAGGTTGTTTGGAGAATATCTTGCACTCCTACTGTGCTGCAGCATTACCTCCTCTCTTCTCTTCAGACCACTGATTTTGGCTTCAGCACCACCCGAATTACTGAACAATCCAGCCACTTTGCAGGAGTTCCTACAGCTAACACTATAGCTGCGAATAAGCTTCTGACTCACTGACCCATTTGCTTCTCCATTAGCCACCCTCCTCAGCTTCTGCCAAGACTCTCCAAGTTGTCGATCAACCACATTACCTCCAACATACTCTCCTTCTTCATCCCCACATTTACTTTTGCTCTGCCTCTGTTTCAACCCAAAAATATTCCGCATTCTGTGCCACTTGTTCAACTTCTTCAAACCCTTTTGATTAATCCCACCTGCCGCAGAAGTAGCAGCATCTTTCGAAACAGATTCAACATTCTCCAAGCTAACGTCTTTCACGCATTTTGAGTTTCGATCCCTCGAGTCGTCTTGCTCTGCTACCAGCAACTTGGCCCCGTAGAATAACTCCGTGCTCTCCGGAGACACTTTTGCATTTGCATTGGATGTCAATTTCAACTCATCAAACTCGGTTATTCCCCCTCTCCTCTGTGAATTGGAGCGATCGAAGCTCCTTCTCCGCCTCTGAGAAAATGGAGTTTCGGAATAGTAATCCTTCGTCTGAGCTGAACCACCGGGACTCCTCTCCTCCTCCTCCTCCTCATTCCCCAAATTCACCCTCTCCTCCACGGATACCATTCGCGTAAGCCTCGGATACGCCTTCCCTATAAAATACCCGTCCCAGGAAGCCCTCGGCTCGTCGAACGAATACCTCGCCACATCCACCGATAACCTTGGGTCCGTATCGCAAGATCTCCTCCCAAATCTGTACTCCCCAATCTCCGATTGGGTCTCCCTACACCGCCTCCCACTCTGCTCCTCAGCCTCCACGATACCACCACCATTACCAGTATTGTGCTTCTTTATCTTCTGCTTTTGCCGCCATTTCCTCAATTTCTTGCTGAACACTGAAGCCGCCTCACAAAAGCTCGCAGCGATGTCCTTGAAATCCTTTCCTCCACTCTTCTTGCTCCGCCATTCGAGATCTATGAATTCTTTCATCGTCTTGAACTCTATCCCTTCCTCCACGATCCCATTCTCTGGTTCATTGCTTATATCCGGAATAACGTCCTCAGAAGCCCTAATTTCTTCTACATCATCATTCTCGCTCTCATTCTCATTTTCATTCTCGCTCTCATTCTCATTTTCATTCTCGTCCTCCTCCCGCAGTTCAAACCCTAGTCCCCCCAATTCCACCTCGAACCTCCTATTCAGGCCCTTCCGCTCGTCATCGACGTTGAACAGATCCCACAGCGTGCTCCGGGCCCGAACGTCGCAAGACCTACGACGCGGCGGCTCAGATGCCGCAGCAGAGGACCCCTCAGCGGAGAAAGATTTGCTACGGCGGAGCACCGCGGCTGCTGAGGTGGTGGGGATCTCGTGGCGGGTGGCGGGGTCGATGGAAGCGAGACGCTCTCGGAGGCATGAGGCGCAGAAGCCGGTGACCGGTCTGGTGGGGTGGCGGTGACAACTGGAGAGGCGGCATCTGGGTTGGGAGCTCATGGCCGGAGAAGTAGACCGTCGAAGAGTCGTTGCATGATATAGAAAGAGTGGGGGAGTAAAGGGGATAGGACTGTGTGAGGGTACGAGGAGCAGTAGAGCAGAGATGTGGAGTGTGACAAATGGAAACCCTGGATAAACCCCCCCACACCCTTTAAGCTTAGCTTAACTTCTTGTTTTGGATTTTATCCAACTCTTCTTTCTATATTTCCAACCATAAATCTATGGTCGCCAATTGTGACATTTCGTATTAAAAATATTCAAACTTTTTTAAGAAACCAGTTTCTGGGATGTTAATGTTGTGAACCAACCATCTCGATTCTCTCCCATATATTCTAAAAGAGATTGTAAAAGTAAGGTAAAATTCTAATTATTCATATAATATAGATCTTCTAAGATTCTCTATCCAGATTATAAATAAAATAAATTTTTATTATAAAATAAATCTAACATATCATATAAAATAATGTTAATATGTGAATTTGATATGTATGTAGATGCAGTAATTCTCTTATAAATAATTGGTGCAATAGAGAGGATGTGGATCCCACAGTTTAGGGTAGCTACTCTAGTCATCTGCCTCCAATTCGATTAGGGGATTGCAGGGACCGTTGGTTCCATATTAAATGGCACAAAATAGATAAATGAAACAGTTACAACTTACAAGGCTTAACAAAAGTATATACAACTTTATTAAAAAGTTAACAGAAGTCCCTCAAAGAAAGAAGAGAGAAGGTGAGAAGAGTCATGAGTAGGAGTAGTACCACAAAACAAAAAGAACCTAAGGTGGGGGTATTGGGGGGGGGGGGGGCTTTTTTTTCACAAAAGAGGCGCAACACAGGCGAGGCGAGGCGAGGCGACAGCTTTCCTATCATTCCTCCTCGACTTTTGATTGTCAAACACTAAAAGGAAGAAAGCTAATGAGTGTCGCTTGCACTGGAAGTAGATTGCAACGCAAAGCAAACTAGACAATTTCTGGGGCGCTCACAGATTTTGGGCAATTTGGTTGGTCTCCATTTGGTAAAGAATTCCCATTTAACAATCCAAAATTCAATCAAAGGGCTCGAATGTCTCAACCAATACAAGTCAACTTCACAAAGGACACCGCGATTGGCTTTGAAATTCATCCTTTTTGTTTTGGGAGGGGTTCAAGGGTGAGCAGTATGATGCTGAAACAAGGACCAAGTTCGGGAAAGAAGAGCCAAATAATATAAAGTAATTACTTTTAGTCAGGCATCGAACTTCTTTCTTGATGCATGTCATCATCTGCTCTAGCTTCGGCCTCTATAAGACTCTTTCAAAACTCACTTTTCGACAAAAAGCTAGCCCCTTGTCCTATTGTCCTCGTCGGTTCTTGATGGATACCTGGGAGATATCACCCGCATTATTTATTCAAAAATCCGCTTACCCGTGCAGGCTCTTTTTTTTAACAGATTTGCTCTCATCGGGTTTAAAATTCATCTTGAGTTTGCTGGAGTTGGGTCTTGTGCTTTTGCAATGTTGTCCAAAATTGTTCCCTTTTTTTTCCCCTTTTATCCCAAGTATTTCAGATGCAAAATATTTATTAAGGGGTGGAAATTCCCTAAGAAAATCTTCCACTACAACAAGTACAACCCATGAAAAATAGAAACTAATATTTACCCATCTTCACCCTTCTTAAAAGAGTAATGATAAACACATAACACTATTTACAATACTTTTCATAATACATGATGTAAAATGAGAATATTTTTATAAAATTATGTTACTTTTATATGATATTTTATAATAATATCCCTCGTATTAAAACATGATTGCGAAATATATTGTAAAATGATATTTTTTTAGCTTAACTAGCATAATGTGGTATCATTCCTACGTTGAGCTAACTTGGGTCGAATGCCACCACCCCCTAATCCTTAGGGATCGTGAGTTTCATAATCGGGGGTTTAACACCCGAACTACTAGGAAATAATCTTTCAAAGAGAGAGAGAGAGAGGTGGGGTTCATAACCTTGCACGAGTTGTGTATTATTATGCAACGTTGACTGTTTAGAAGCCAGCTTTAGCACTGGGGATATGAGCTTCAACTTGGGTTTGGGTCAATTTCATTTGTGGCTTTGGCATTTAAGCTAGTTGAAATGAAATGAACGGATCATGCAACCATTTTAAAGTCGTTTGTCAAACATTTGGAATTTGGATTTGGGTCGAACCCTTTACAGTAATTGGACCCTTTGGAAAGCAACAAAAAAAAAAAAAAAATCTGGACCTTTCAGTTAATGGGCCTACCATATTTCATCAACATCTAGTCATGTACACAATCCCTCACAATACAACCTTTACATACAAACCTTACCTTGATGCATTTTCGATAGGAGCCATAGTGTTGCTAACAAGTGCCTTGTCAGCTTTGTTTTTTAATTTTTACCGAGGGGCAAGAGTGTAAGTTCATTTTGAAAAAGGCCTCTGTAGTAACGTTCTACATCTTTGGAAAAGGCATCTCTCCCAACTGAGTGCATCTTCTTTCTTCCAAGGTAAGTAAAGGCTGGAACCATCTTTTGCATCTTCTAGCTTTTTCTATGAATGATACTCAAATGATTCTGTATTCTTTTAATCTCATCTCTTAAGAAATTGTAATGATCATTTCATTTATCTATTGCCGCATGTCTACTTAAAAAGACTAAATATTTATTAATCATTACTTCTTTATCTTGTTTCATTAATTGTTGTTTTTTATTAAGATTATTAACTCTTTCCATCAAATTTTTTTTTTAATTCAAGCCCTGAATTATAAGCAAAACATTTTAAATCATAAAGGCCCCACCAACCTTTAGTTAGCCAGTGAAATCTGTAACAAGAATGTGAGTCATTTGATAGTATGTTTTCAAATTTCTTTTATAAACATGAGCAACCATAATCATTTCTTGAAAATGATTTAATATTTCATATTCAAATAATTCATCTATGTTCTATTCATATAATATATCTGGTAAAAAATCAAATCTTACTATATGTTCTTTTTCTTCGAATTACATATCTGGTGAGGTTGGCCGTAGATACCAATTTTGAGTAATGGAAACATGATATTTAGAATCTCTAACAGAATATTCATTAACACAATATCCTTTAATCTTGTTTATTTGGATATCTATATTTTTAAATTGGCTTTTGATATTATTAATTTCATAATCAGATAATAAGGTAAGCGAGTCTGTTTTACTTAATACATTAATATAGGGTTGTTTTAAATAGGGGTGTAGAGGAACCGACCAAACTGGTCGCAACCGACTGGAACCGACAGTCGGAGTCAGGAACCAGCTGGCGTGGGGCAGATATTTGCTCAAATCGAAATTTTTCGATTCAGTCTCCATTCGACCCAGTGAAAAATCGATGAACCAATCGACCGGTTCTGCTATTTTTTTTTTCATTTTATATCTATATAAAAAACGACGCTATTTCACTTAAATGAGTGAAACGACGTCGTTTTAATCCCCTAGTTAGAAAAAAAAAAAAAAAAAGCAAACGGTGTCGTTTGGTCTTAACCAAATGGTGCCATTTCATGATTAGGTTAAGATCTCCTTTCCCCCTTCTCATTCTCATTTCTCTGCGCCCGTTCTCTGTCTCAGCTCTCTCTATCAGATTCTCTCATCCCCTATCGAGTCTCAGCTCTCTCAGATTCTCTCATCTCCCTTTCAGCTCCCTCTCTCTCCGATGTCGTCCCTCCCTCCCACCCTCCATCCATTTGCGCCGTTTCATCTATTTGCGTCGTTTCAAGTTCCCATCTCCAATTCGTTGAGGTTCGTTGATGGGGACCAAGGTTCTTTTATTCTCATAGAGGGTACCGATAGTGTTGTGATAGTGTGATATTTGTTGTGAATCATTTGATATTTTTTGTATATCTTGTAATTTTGTGAATCTGTGATGATGGAGTTCGAGTTTACGTGTAACTTTGTGAATCTGTTTGTGTTTCTCATTCCTCTCTCTCTCTCTCTCTCTCTCTTCACGCCACCGACGATGTCGACGAACCAACCCATAGAAAATCGAGACCGACATCGACGGTTTTCTTCCCCTTCACCGGCCGATTTCGGTCGAGATATTCTTTTTTTCAATGTATTGGTGTGGTCTCGGTTTCGACTCTAAATCGAACCGATAGGTCGGTTTTTCACCCCTAGTTTTAATGAAGTAGAAGCAATATTAGATATATTTAATTTTCTAACTTATTAGAGATTTGTTCCAACAAATCATTTTTACTCTTAGAAAAAATATTTTTTAAATAAGATGAAATTTTATGGGGAATAAATAATGGAGTTTCTTTTTCTTATTTAACAGTAGGATTAATAGGAGATAATTGGGTCTTGATTCTCTCTAATTGTTTACTCATAGTTTGTAAATATAAAGTAGTATAATTGTTTTGTTGATTTATATTATCTAGGCTTGATTCTTTTATCTTATACATTTTTTTCGAAGAATTTTCTTCTTCTTCGCTTGATGGAATTATAAAGATTTTTAATAATTTTCTTTTAATGTTTCGGGTATATCTAATTTTTTAATTTGCTATTTGACTTTACAATTTGACTTGTAGTGACTAATTTTTTCACATTTATAGCAAACAATTTATTTTTTATTTTTATTATACTTTTTTGTATTTTTTATTAGTTTATTATAAATTAGTTTATTATTTATTTTTTTATAAGATGTTTTATATTTTGGTTTATTGTTAGAATAACTCTTATAATTTCCTTTTCACTTCTTATGTCTTCTAGAATGAGGTAACAATTGAGCGTAACCAAATTGTTCACAAAAAATCCTTACTTGATAAGGAAATTTTCAAATAATTAGGATCCGTCATATTATGATTATTATCAGCATGCATGAACAAAAATATTTTCAAAACATAATAAAAATTTGCGACATTCATTGTTCACCCACTTTAACAAATTACAAAAGATCAAGACACTCTCGCGATGATTTTTAATGTGATGAGATTATTATGAACTTGAATCTCTTCTTCTTCATATTCAATCTTAACAAGAAACAACAATCAATGAAATAAGATAAATAAGCAATGATTAATAAATATTTAGTCTTTTTAAGTAGACAGACGACAATAGATGAATGGAATGATCATTGCAATTTCTTAAGAGATGATATTAAAAGAATATAGAATCATTTGAATATCCATGATTTATAAAAAATACAAAGAGTAAAAAAACCCTTGAATTATAAGCTAAACATTTTAAATCATAAAGATTACGATAACCAATGTTATGAGCAAAATTATATTCCATATTAGAAAAATAACAACAATATGAACAATATATATAATATAATACCAAAAAGCCAATAACTATACCAATAGCGTGAACTAGGAATATAATAAGTGTAATAATATCTAGTTTAATAGTAATAATAGGGAACCTCTTATTCTTCATATCCCTCTCCGATAAATTTTTAAGATTTTCTCATCACACAACGATTATTCGTCCATTAAATTATTGTCCACTACTTTTTCTTTTCTTCCTTAAAATAAAATTAAACTGGATTATGAAGTGAGAATATGTTATTAAACATCACGCATCTTTCAATACCATTAAACATGGTATATCAAATCATAAAATTATTTTTATTATATAAAAAGAAAATGTTAATTTGTCTTCTCATTTTGACCGTTTGTGTATTTAATTTTTTTTACTTAATATTTAAGAAATTAATTTTTAATTTTTAATATATTAATGTATTTTTTTAATTTTTAAAAATATATAAATAAAAATAAAAACCCAAATAAAAATATATTTAAATATAGCCTAGCAATAACCTATATAAAATATTGTTATTTATAAATTTATTTTTGTAAAATTTGTTGTTAAAAATATAAGAATTCTCTTTTTATATTTTAAATAATTATCTGAAAGTACCGTACAATAATACAATTCCTCCAAGCTGCGTTCTTGCAGAAAGTCTCGGAGAGCAAGAACAAGACAACCCTCCCCTAAAATATAGACAATGGACAAGGCCAGGGAGTTTCTGGAACTGACCAAAGAAGAATCGGATAGCGTGTCGGGACTCACCATCCATCCTCACCGACCTGGCTTGGATTGGAGTTTCTACGAGGATTTCTCCCTCAGAGGCATTCGACTCGACCGCGTGGAACCCGGTTTCGTGGCCTGCACTTTCAAGGTTCCCCCTCGCCTCGCTGTAAGATTCCGAACCCCTCACTCAGCGATTCGTTTGTGTATTTAGTTTTTTGATCGGATTATTAGAGCTTTATATTTGGGTGTATAACTTGAACCTAGATGTTTGCAGCTATAATATTTGTATGCCAGACGTTTTCATTGTTTGCTAGGAATACTGAAATCCAGAAAATTGTTTTGAAAATTTGATATGGAACTTTTGTTCGAGCGTGGAGGGTGTGAGTGGTTAAAGTCCCATATTGGTAACCGGCTACAATCGTGATTGATACAAAATAATTTGAGTAAATATTTTGAAGACATAGGATTAAGCTTTAAGATTAAGTTTTTGGCTAATCTCTTGTATATCCGATCAACTCCTATGGGTTCAGAAGCGGTATTGTTGAAATCACTAAACTAATTTTGGGTGGGCTATGCCTTTTACTATCAATAAAATCTTACTTTTACTTATAAAAAAAAAAATTGGTGGGGTTTTCCCGAAGAGAGCTGTGAAGTATACTTCAATGTCTGTATTTTTCCTCTTATGGTTAGGATCAATAATAAATGAGCTTGTATGAAAAAGATATGCTCTTTATGTTGGGATTCCAATTTGCAGGATAGAAATGGAAATTTGGCTTCAGGTGCAATCGCAAACCTTGTCGATGAAGTTGGTGGCGCCGTAGTCCATGTCGAGGGTCTCCCAATGAATGTTTCAGTGGACATGTCGATCTCATTTGTTTCTACTGCAAAGGTTAATGTAAGCTAGCCTTCCTTTACAGCAATTTTTTTAATGTTTGACATAATTTTGGGTGTGTTGTTGGTCTTCTAATTGGATTGTCCATGTCTAAGGAAAAAATAGATTGTCCACATGTTTGTCTTCAAGCATGAAGTATAGAAGTGATTCAGAGTACAGTACTCTTTATTTCCTAACACACACTGCTCTAGGCCATAGAAAAGACTCACATCTGTCAGATTTTGAGCTGCCCCCAACTCTTTATAAGGAAACTCCTATATCTTTCGGCTCGAAGTTACCTGACCACCTTCATGCTTGGAACGAGAAGCTTAGCTTTAAATCTTGTTCTCAGCGCCAGGTCTGGTCCTCTAGGGAAAGCTCTTTAGACTTGTTTTTTATTCTGATCAAAAATGAAAAGAAAAATGCAATGGCCAACTTAATTGGCTGGACACATTTCCTAAATTTATGTTATATTAGCTTTCAATATGAAAAACAGCTTGAGTAATTTGAAAATCTTATAGCTTCTTCTCCAGTATTTTAGTTTCTTGTTTGGTGGACCGTGGGAATGAAAAAACAAATCAGTAAAATAGCAATGCTTTTAGTTTCAAAGTGAGCTTGTTTTCATAGATCATAGCTTGAGATCTGTTTTTGCACCTTTTTGGTATAACATCTTGATCTCCTGAGATGGCAAATTGCAGGATGAGTTAGAGATAACCTCAAGGGTTTTAGGGAAAAAAGGAGGTTATGCTGGAACAATCGTGCTTATGAGGAACAAAGCAACTGGGGATATTATTGCTGAAGGCCGGCATTCATTGTTTGGTAGACATGCCAGCAAACTCTGAGTTCTAAATCCAACTGACATCAATGTTGTGAAGGTTAACTTATGTGCATTTTCTAAATCTCACTTGACAAGTGTTTTCTTCGCGTAGTGGAGTATTCAATCTCGTAGTGAAAGGAGTTGGGGATTTGGACTTCATTTTCTTCCTGAACATGTTTAATTGCTGTAGTAATTTGCTGGTAAGCTAAGATATGAATACTGGAAAGCTGCAGAGAGGATAAACATGAATTTTGATTTCGTCTTCTTCTGTTTCGAAAACAGAGTATGAATATGAAACAATGACATTATTTCTTTTACACCCTAAGTTGAATGCGGCTCACCATAATCATGTTCCTTGAATTTCACTTGTGCCTCCACAACCATGTGCTGCTTGTGCCTTTTCTTATTACTGGCTCGGAGGCAGTGTTTGATTCCCTGCTTGGTGATTCATAAAACTCACTTAAAAGAGAGAAATGATATTTGCAGTCGTGGAATGTGCAAACGCTGCACAATCTCTTTAAAAAAAGTGAGTTAATACGAGATTTACATGAAAAAAAAAATTTAATTTTTTAATAAGAGATTTTACTCTTTTTTAAAATGATTGTGCTATGTTTGTGTACTCTACGATTACATGTAGCGTTACTTCTTATGAGAAATTGGGAGTGCAGACACCATTATTGTGAGTTTACGAGCATTAAAGAAGTGTAAATGAAGACAAAAAGAACATTGTACCATGCGTGTTCTTTTACGTGTGATTATATTTTTCACATTCACCATGTTTTCTTTTCCATCACTTTAATCTTTCAATTCTTTTTTCACGTTAGTACCTAAAAGTATAAAAAATGACATTTGCAGTTTTAGGGAATGTGTAAATCTCATATCCTTGTAACATGTTTTTTTAATGAAGCAGCACATGTCAATTGTTTAAAAGTAATGTTATATATAGTCGTGAAATGCTTAAATATCGTACAGTCGTTTTGAAAAAGAGTGAGATCTATTATTAAAAAATTAATTTCTTTTCATATAAGTCTCATATTTATTTATTTTTTTAAAGTGACTACACGATACTTACACACTCACGACTGCAAGTATCATTTCTCATTATTTAAAGACTTGTCATGTAGCTTGTTCTCCCGTTGGTTGTTGAGAATGTAGGAATTTGCAAACAAATTGCAACTTTATTTCCAAGATTAGGAAGGAAAAGCACCGAAACCTCAAGCTAAAAAGGTCCCAAATTCACAACTTTTCCTCTTTGAAGTTTGAACTGAGAGTTTTGTCGGACAGGCAATCAAAAATGCGGTGTAGAAAATTTTGGTGAGAAGTCTTTTGTACCGATTGTTGAGAGCTACATTGTTGACATTGTAACCAATATTTTGAATACCATACTTGTGAACGTTTCGGTCAAATTATTGAAACGAGATATTTCGTTATCGGTATCATTTTGAATATCGTTTTGAAATAGTCTATATATAAATATATATAAATTATAAATAATCTGATCTTAATTGAGGGTCAAAAAATAAATTTACAGTTTAAAGAAATGAAAAAAAAAAAAAAAGATAAAGATAAAGGCCGAAATATCGGCCTCGTACCAGCCAGAACAGTACGAAAATTCAAAATATTGATTGTAACTTCTCAGCTTTAAATATATTTGTGCAATGTAAAAATAAATTAGAAATACGTGAAATTTATGCACTTAAAACTTTATCTTGCATTACTCTTAAATTAATATTTAACCTTCTCATAGAGTCATAATTTTAATCACTTGTTAAGATATGATTGTTAAGATGGATAATAGTACAATTATTAAGATACTAATATTTTCTTTATTTAGTTCAATTCTAACCATCTCCTTTTTATTGAGTTTAAAAAAATAACAATTTCTTTTATTTATTTTTTTCATAAAAATAGGTTAATGATAAGAATAATGATACTTTTACACATTCTTTATTACTGCTTTACTATCCAGCTATTTTTTTTTCTTTTGCCAATTGAATTTGGATTAAAAATATTAGAATATGACTTTCTTACATAATTTAGAATAAAATAAATTCAATTTTAAAAAAATTGACTCAAATCAAAGAGCAAATGAAAAAAAAAAAAAAAAAGGCTAAATGGTAAAACAATAATAAAGAAAGTGTAAGAATATTATTATATTAACGATAAAATCGAACTATTACTATTAAGTCTCGTTTGGATGTTGAGCTAAGTTTGAATTTTTTATGAATAGTAGTAAGTTGAGATAGTGAAATAATTTTTGTGGGGCCCACCTAAGATTATGGCTGAGCAAAAATCTGAAAATCTAACTCTGCTTTAACTCCAACAAGTCGGAGTCAGAGATTTTTTCTCTTAAGAAGTCGGAATCGGATCGGCGGATCGGCTCCTCTTTGATCCGACTCTGATATGCGGAATCTGACTCGACTCCAACACCAATATTATATATATTTTATAAATATATATGTGTTTTCTATATAGTAATCATAAAAATTGTATATAATTATATTTTATATAGTTAGTTAACTCCATACTATAATGTATATAGACCAAATTGACTAATAATAGTTTATATGTAAATATCATACTATCACAATATTACTACCATGTAACAATAAATTACTAATATATAAATATAATAACATGTAATACTAATGTATAATAACATAAGTATAATAACATGTAATAGAAATGTATAATTACTAAAGTATAAAAACATATAATATAATAATAGTAATGTATAATAACCAATGTTCTAATATATAATATATAATCACTAGTGACTAGTATAATAAATTAAATATAGAATACTAAGTCTAGTATATAATTAAGTTAGAAACTAATATAATAATATGTAATACTTTAGTAAAACAATATGTAACTAACTACTAACGTATAAACATGTAATACCATTATACTAATATATAATACAAATTATACCTTAGCTATCAATAAGAATAAGTTAGACACTAGTTATAGTAAAAGTATAATGAGTTAATAACTTGTAATTAAACACTATATATAAAAACTATAGTACAAGTCTATAGACGATAACATGTAATTAATCACTATAGTATAAGTCTATAGACTATAACATGTAATGCTATAATATAATAATATGTAATTGTCAATAATCACCTATGGTACAAAAATATAGTACAAGTCAATTTAAATAATAATTTTCATTAATTAATACTAACAATTAAATTGAGTAATGGAAAAAATTATAAAAACATAATAAGTCGATAATATAATTAGACACTATAATATAATAAATTGTTATAAGTATTATATAAATCTATGATAAGTTATAACATATAATTAATAATAAAATGCCGCCATTTTTTACCCCCCTCCCTCCGGTGCGGCCTCATGCCCTCACCCACAGGCTACACCCATTCAATTTAACTACCGTTGCAGGCAGCGGTCGACATGGTAAGCCTTACTCTCTTCTTCCTTTGTCTTCTCTCTCTTTGTATAAAACGTGAATCTGTGTTAGATGGAAGTGGTTTTTTGTTTGTTGGATGAAGTGTTGGATGGAATTAGTCTAGAAATAAGCATTTTTATTCATTTGTTTGTAACAAAACAGGAAGTGATTTCTCTGATCCCATGCTCCCCTTCTTCTATAATGGCTTCATTTAGGAGACGTTTGGATTTAAAGATGACTTAAAATGATTTGAGATGAGTTGTGAATAGTAATAAGGTGAGTTGTAAATAGTAATGAAATTTGTGAGTTAAAGTTGCTGAATAGTAATAAATAATAATGAGATGAGTTGAGATGAGCTGAGATGACTTGCGAATCCAAACATACCTCCTTAAGTGTAATCTCATCCATAAGTACGACCTCTTGTCTGCACATGGTATAATGGAAACTGAAGTTGCACTATTTTTAACCTCCAGTATGAAAGGAATCTCTATACACTATTCACCTTGTTACTGATATGGGATAAAAACTTAAAACCTCCTATTACCTATGCATCCTTATGTAGGTCAAAAAATAATTTTTTAACTAAAATATTTTCATATTTTTTTTAGGCACAACTTGGAAGTTGGAATGATAGAATGACACTTGGAACATTTAATTTATTGTTGGGCATTAATATTTGTTGTTGGAAACATTTAATTTAGTTGGCACTTAAAAAATATTGAATTTTTTTTTTTTTTGTCAGAATTGAAACTTAAAAAAATGTTTGTTATAGTCATTATAAGAAAATATTATTATCATTAATATGGATAATGGGTGTAGATATTTTAGATGTGATTGATGGATAATGAGTGTTGATATTCATTATAGTTATTAGTTGGATGTGGACTATGGATGATGAGAGTGGATGTTTATTATAATGATTAGTTATTTTTAATTTTTTTAAGTATATTAGTATGTTACTCGTTTTTATTTAGTTTTATTTTTTGTTATGATTTTAGTAAAATTGAAACAAAAGTGAATTATTTATTTTAGATTGTAAATTTTGAAAAAATTTAAATTTAAAAGCTCACATAAAAAATTCTTTTTTAAAAAGTGTGATAAATATGAAGTTGAAAATAGTACAAAAAAAATTCAAAAAAAGTCTAAAATCTGACTCCGACTCCGACTCCAACTTGATGAACATGTCAGAGTCGGAGGATGGACATACCGACTCTAACTTGGTCGGTGCTCAATCTTACTTAAGATGAGTTTAGATGTATTTATAAAAAGTTAAAAAATATTATAGATCTCATATGTAAATATGTATTAAGTTGAAAAAAATTATGAATATTACTTATAACAAAATTTTAAATTGAAATAAATTTAATAATTTAAAAATTAAGTATTTAAATGTTAAATTTGACTTAAAATTAGAGAAAAAGTTAGGTGAGAAATTGAATTCTTGGATAGTCGCGACATCGACGACAATAATTAACAAGTCGAAATCTCAGTTTCACCCCCCTCCCTCCCTCCAAACCACCTTCTAAATCGATAAACGTAGTAACGTACATCTAGCTCTATGGGCAGCTGAGGGGGCAGGTCAGGAATTTCAGCATATATTAGCTATTAGCAAATATAAAGTTTATAACACCGGCGGCTGACATTATTTAATATTTAATATCTGTCTCTCTCTTCACCGACGGAGTCCCCCGCCATGAGCTCTGCAATCGCTCTTCATCGTCCACTTCATCGCAGTTCTCTCACAGCATTCCGAGCCACCGAAACTATCAAACTTTCTTCGCGTTTCGTCCAATTGTCCTACGGATGCTGCCTCGGAAACATTTCATTGACGAATTCTTTACTGAGAATTGGACTTCGGCAGGTATCCTCTGAGCTTCGAGATCCTCACTCGTTCAAACTTAGGGTTTTCTCCAACGATGCTCAGTTCGGGCCTTTGCCGGAAGAGAACGAAGTGCAGGCGCCGAGTTTCGCCGAGTTTATCACTTCGGAGAGGGTGAAAGTGGTGGCGATGCTGGCCTTGGCTCTGGCGCTTTGCAATGCGGACCGAGTTGTGATGTCGGTGGCGATCGTTCCTTTGTCTCTCTCTCACGGATGGAGCCGATCGTTTTCTGGTATTGTTCAGGTGTTTTTTTTTACCTTCACTCTCTATTTCTCTCTCTCTCTCACACACACACACACTCGTCGAGCTTTATTTTTAGTCCTAAATGTTCTCTTTGGTTGCCAAGAAAGAAATTTTTTTGAAGCCAAAATAATCGATATTGTTATTGATATATATATATATATATATATATATATAGAGAGAGAGAGAGAGAGAGAGAGAGACACACACACACACACACACACACACACACATGTCAATATGCAATCTTGAATGCATTAAGTGGCCATTTTAAATGTCATATATATAATGTAGAATAGAATCGAAAGTAAATAACTTAATAGCTATTAAAAATTAGGAAATATTAGTCTTTCAATTTCAGTATTAGACTTGGAATGCAATCATGATGATTAATTTTCCAATGATCTGGTAGAAAATCAAGCAGCTTATGTATATGATTTTTCCTTTAGCCATATTTTCAGTTTACCATATCAAATAGACTCCAAGTACTTGTTAAGAGAAAAAAGAGGAATCCATGTGAAGTGTCGTGCTTAATGTCCAAACTTGGGCTTCATGGATTTTTATATCGAGTAGTTATGATATTGAGTTCTTTCTTCTCATAAAATCTCATTTGCTTTTACTTCCGACTGACTCCTGGATAGACACTTATGGCAGTCATCTTTCTTGTGGGGATACCTGATCTCGCCAATAGCTGGAGGGGCCCTAGTGGATTATTATGGCGGTAAGTTAGTCATGGCTTGGGGTGTGGCTTTGTGGTCACTAGCTACCTACCTTACTCCCTGGGCTGCGGAGACTTCTTTGTGGGCCCTCCTTGCGATGCGAGCTCTGCTTGGCGTTGCTGAAGGAGTAGCTCTTCCTTGCATGAACAATATGGTGGCCAGGTATAGAGGGTTTAAAAACCTAATGTTTCACAATGATTACAATCTATCTATGATAGACATACCGCACTTATGAACAGATTCTTGTAGTTTAAGAAGTTGGTGAAGCTAAAATTTTAAAGAACTTGTGAACTTTTTCTTATAGATGGTTCCCTCAAACAGAACGAGCCAGGGCTGTCGGACTTGCAATGGCTGGTTTTCAGCTTGGAAGTGCTATAGGACTCACACTTTCTCCCATCCTCATGTCACGCGGTGGTACATTTGGACCATTTGTTATATTTGGATTATCTGGATTTCTGTGGGTTTTGGTATGGATATCCGCAATATCAAGTACTCCTGACCGAAATCCTCAGATATCAAAATATGAATTGGAGTACATATTGGACAAGAGGCAAAAATCCTTTCCCATGGAGAATAGACCTAAGACAACAAAAGTGATCCCACCTTTCCGGCGCTTGCTTTCTAAACTGCCAACATGGTCCCTAATCGTTGCAAATGCTATGCATAGCTGGGTAATTGCATTCATATCTTGCACTAGTTTCTTCCAAGGATCATGTTAGAAGTTTGTTAACATGTGCTAAATATATTGTTTAATTTGATCATATTGGCCAGTAGCAGGTCTACTCCTGCCTTGATAACAGCCTCCTCTGTCCCAAAAGTAGTGTTTTTTACCAATTGTGTACCCATCTGAAGAAAGGGTAAAAGAATCCCATATATGTATATCACAATTTGGTTGCCACCTCTTCCCCCAACATTATAGAAAAATTATCCCAGAATTACCATTTTAATTAGGTGCTGGGGGGCACACATAAGACTACCTTAGTATGGTGCAAAGTCTAATTGAGAGAAAAAGCTTATGAGTGTGTGAGGTTAATACGAACTCATTTTCAGATTGTGTGTGGGTGTTTGTGTGTACACTCATCATTGTTATTGTAGATTATAGATTTCTATGCAAACTCATATTTCATCTTTTTCTGCAGGGCTTTTTCGTTATTCTTTCCTGGATGCCCATTTATTTTAACACGGTAAGTCCAAATACTTTGGCTATGATCTATGATTCTTTGTCAGGAGTAATAATGCCTAATTGAACTTTTTACCTATTACAAAATACAATTTGTTGCTGCAGATATATCGTGTTGACCTCAGACAAGCCGCATGGTTTAGTGCTGTTCCTTGGAGTATGATGGCTATCATGGGATACTTTGGTGGTTTGTGGTCGGACATGTTGATACAAAGTGGTATAAGCGTCACTTTGACTCGCAAGATCTTTCAGGTGCAGCATTTTCCTTTATCATCAATTTAATTTGCAGCACAGGGTCATTTCTCACTCCTAAGCTCTGAAGTTTTTTATTTTTAATCTGATCAAGAAATCAGGGGAATGAATCCTATCTACTAGTTTTAACTGTAATGAGGCATTCATTTACACATGCATAAAATAATCTTAAAGGTACGTTCTTTGAAAATTAACTCGAAGAGAAGAAATTAGAACCAAAAAAGAAATTTATTTTATTTTATACGATCTTTTTAAAACTAAGTAGTGTGGTAAATTTATCTTGCAATGTGGAAGTTTCTGGTGATACTGAAGATGGAACATAGGTTGTTGACACCATACTTCATTTTGTACCTTTCTTTAATCAGTTTCTGCTTGTATTTTTTCAATTTTCGATTTTCTCACTTCGTGTTGAATTATATGAAATCTGCATCTTCTATGCAGTCGATTGGTTTTCTTGGTCCTGGGATTGCTCTTATTGGTTTAACCACAGCAAAGCATCCATCAATTGCTTCTGCTTGGCTTACTTTAGCCGTCGGTCTGAAATCTTTCAGTCATTCCGGTTTTCTTGTGAATCTTCAGGTCAATACTGTGAATCCTCTTAATGACTAAGCTTAACTAGAATGGACGTTGCGCTCCCCTCTAACCTTTCACTATATTTTTTTGGTACCAGGAGATTGCTCCACAATATTCTGGCGTATTACACGGTAATATTCTGTTCATCTCATTATTTCTCTGACTTGCTCTGATCTAATTTATTCATTTGAAATGTGTTGTCACCTGATCATATCAATTTGAAAACTTCTTAGTAGTTTGAAACAACATACTATTAAAAAAAAAAAACCCGCTTTACATAAAAACATACTACAGTAATAGCTGACCTCCTAGAAGTATTTTTGTTGTCCTTATGCAGTGGCCTTTTTCTCCTTTTAAAATGGTCAACCTCCAAGTCGAATAGAAAGTTTGATGTTTTTGTATTGTGGTCACCGCTATCTTGAGCTCCCTTGTGTCTTCCTCCATAAAGAGTAGCTTCCACAATGCAATGATTGGCTTTGAAATCAACAATATCTCAGGTTCCCCATATTGGGCGATAAACTTCCAATGTCAGCTATGGAGAAATGGACTTTGGAATAACATATGTTAGTTTTTTTTAGCAGGAACGACTAAACATGCAAAATATGTTTTGCTTCTGAACCTGATGAGTAAAGAAAGTACCTCGTGTCTGACCATTACAATTGAGTACTACATTTCTGGTTTCAGGAATGTCGAATACAGCTGGAACATTTGCTGCGATTGTCGGAACAGTTGGAGCTGGTTTCTTTGTTGAGCTGGTGGGTTCTTTCCAAGGATTCCTATTGCTTACATCACTACTATACTTTCTTGCTACCCTTTTCTACATCCTGTGTTCTACTGGAGAGAGAGTAAACTTTGATGAAACAGGTCAGTATCATATCCAGTTGTGTCGATTTTCTGAACTCGCTCTTTTATCTGAGGTTTTAAATTGATGTTTTGGCTGTTCCAGGGTAGTATTACTTAAAGATGGTTTCTTAAGCATGTCTTGTTTATAATGCAAATAATAAATGAAAATAAAAAATAATAATAATTCCATGATATTCTCGTAAGCATGCGGCCTTGACAGAATGTGAGCATTAAGGTCTGGTTTGGTACACAAAACCAAACCAAATTATCTCGTCTCATCTTATATAATCATTATAACTTTCTTAAACTTCTACAAAATATAATAAACAATTCAATTTTTTCAAATTTCAAAACAAAAATAATATTAAAAATAAAATTATAATAATATTTTATTCAACTTTTAATAAAACATCTCATCTCATCTGAACTGTGTAACCAAACGAGGATTAAATCTTTTAGTTTTGTTGTGCCTAGTTGACCACTCATTCACATTTTAATATTACTAATATTTCTTTTATTACTTTATTGCTTAACAGTTTCCTGATGAGATTGAGATTTGATGCTGTTGCTAAACACCATATGTAGTTGATCGATAGTACGGCCAGCTGTGACTAATGGCAACAAAAGGCTCCGATGCCGGAAGAAAGGCGGAGAAGGTTGGAAAATGGGAATTTTCCTCTAAAAATTAGGAGTTGAAAGAGATGTACAGTAGAGTATAGTGGATTCTAAAGAACTGTCCTGCTGGGATCATCCGCAGTTCTTTCTCCCTGAGTTGTCTTTGTATTCATATATAGATTCTCACCTTGTTCAAAGATCCCTTAAAAGTACTTTTTCAACGGATCAGATCGTTTCAAGGCCATGGATCCAAAAGATTAGCAAAGAAGAATTGGTGGTCAATGGCCTTGCAGACTTTCTCTCACGAGTGATATCTGGAAACTGAGTCCTCGCATCCAAATATCTTTTATAGCTTAAAAGACAAATGGAAAAAAGACTCAAATTGCTGATTCAAATTAGTTGACCAGACCAGCGGTAACAGCTGAGATTTTTCTTGAAGATAACAACACCTGTTAAAAGTCAAACTCACCTTCAATCGAAATGGTTTAAGAAAAAAGAGGTACTTTACTATTTTGAGCAGGCTTGAATGTTGGAGGGCATCAATTAAGCACATGTACATCATGCAAATTAAGTTCGATTTCCCTTTTGTATTTATTTTTTATTTTTTTTAAATCAATAAGACAGGATAAGAATGGTAAGAGGGATGAGATAATTTTAGATTAATTAAATAAAATATTATTATAATATTATTTCTTAATATAATTATTATTTTAAAATTTAAAAAAATTATAATGATAATATGAAATGATTTTTAATAAACCTGAGACTAGGCGAGAGCATCTGGTGAAAAAGATTTTAGAAGTAGAGAGCATATTATTATTGAAAATAACGGGGGTCAAAATCGAGGTTGGAAAAATCTAAGCAGGAAGTTTCTGTATTCAAAGCGGGGAAAACTACCATGGTAAGTTGGTTGACCTTTCCAAATCTGTCGTGCTGGTTTGTAGTATTCGACGTTGTCGGTAAAATCAGCATGAGTTGCTTGAAAAGGTCTCCCAGAAATAAAAATATGAGAAGATTACGAGCAAGCAACATAGTCTATTATTTCCCGTAAATTCTTGTCAGATGATGTGTTAGTTTTGTTCCACAAAGCCAAAAAGGTAATATACGTTCAAACCGGCGAAACTCATCATCACCTCTGCAGATGAAGAAAGCACCAAGTCCCCGCAACTTCCCCTCGAGCCAAAGACAGGAAAACTTCATTCTCCGAGATGAACCGGCCGGCAATAGCGCATCCAATGGAACTCGTTCTGCCTTGAAATATTTCAAGGTTGCAGCAAAGAAAGTTGCTGGAGCTTTCGCCGTTGTTCTCTTCTGGCGGAAGAAGGTCGACTCAAAATATCATATAGCTGATTCCAGCAGAAATATCGTTCGAACCAGAGGGAATTCGGGTAAGTTTTCTGATTTCGTTGATGTTCAAAGGTTAGGAAATTTAGGATCCATAGATCTCCTATTTATCTACATTGGTCAAAGCTCGAGCTCCTCCCCCATTAACGCATATAGCTTGACATCTTCAGCGGCAGTATAAGCCATAAGGCAACCAATTGCGTAAATATGGATGTCAAGTCATGGGGTATTTAACTTGGCTTAAAACACGGTCAAGACATTACTATTTTTAAAGAAGCTCGAATTCCTGCACTTTCAATGTTTATGGTAAATGGGTACCGTGTTACTAGTGTTTCCTATTTGCAGTTTCAATAGATCCTTCTTCGGGGAGCAGCGCGAAGAGTTCATCAATTTTCAAGTCCTCTAGCTCTGGTTATTCTTCCTGTGTTTTCAATGGTCAAGTTGGGAATTTCTCCATTGAAGAGATTTACAAGGCAACCGAAAATTTCTCTCCAGCTAATATAATTGGGGAAGGCGGATTTGGGACAGTGTACAAGGGGAGGCTCCGGGATGGTACTCTTGTTGCAATAAAGCGCGCTAGAAAGGTACGGTATCATGCATGAGGATATTAAGTCTCTTGATTGATAGCTTTTGATTGGTAATTCTGTAACTTGCATGTGATTATGTAAAATCAAAATCGTTGTAACCAGAAAAATGTTGCTTGAATTGTTGTCTGTATACTTAATGGTTTGACGTGGTCAAAGGAGAGGATATAGGTAATATGAGACCAAATAATTTTTAGAAGCATAGATAAAAGTGATTTTCCATCAAGATGCATAATGGCTTGAAAATATGTGGCAGAACAAACATGAAAACCACTTGGAGTTCAAGAATGAAATGCTTACCTTGTCAACGATTGAGCATCTGAATTTGGTAAGGTTGTATGGATATCTGGAGCATGAAGATGAGAAGATCATTCTGCTTGAATATGTCAGCAATGGGACACTCCGGGAACATCTTGATGGTAAGTCAACCGACTATAATTTCTCTAATTATGAAGTATAATAGCCTTATTTTTTACTTACAAAAAAAACTATGAGATATAATAGTCAGTAAAATCTAAAAGCTGAAACAGATGTCAGGTATATATACGTGAGCTGTATGTGCTAAATTCCCCTGAAACCAAAGCACACAACTAAATCCCTGATTTTTTTCCATTCCATAAAGCAGAAGAGCTAGATAATGTATTCTAAGCATATGCTGAGGTTTGGAAATAGCAAAAGACGAATTCTAAGAATAAGATTGTGCTATAAATAACTAAATATTTCTTTCATTGTCATTAACCGAGAAGCTTTGTAATGTGGGAGAGAATTATGAGATCTCAAGCCCTTCCTTCTCTCTCCTTCTCAGAAAAATAGAAGTTTTTCCTTCACTCTCCATGCCAAAACTACAATCCATTTTCACCTGAAAATTTAGAATCTGCTAGTTGAGTAATTGGTTGGCTCTTAGGTAGGCATGGTTAGAAATCAGAGACCACCTCAATGGTATTGGCTACTTATTTCTTTTAGTAGTAATTGCTTGAAAAGTTTACCTACAAGCAGAAAGAGTGGGTGCTCAATTTAGTGGCTGAATTGATAACAAGGAAAGGAAAATGAAAACATTAGTCATCTTTCATTGCAGGTACCTTGGGAAAAGGACTCGAAATTGCAGAGCGGCTGGAGATTGCAATCGATATTGCTCATGCAGTTACCTACCTTCACATGTACACAGGTATGTAGATGATTTCAGTCAAAAGTAGGGCTATGTTCTAACTTCAGGCAACTTCCTATTCTCATAAATAATTCGAAGATGTCTAAAAGAGTGTAGTAATATTACTTTGCATGAAGTTCAAATGCATGGACTTTAATGTACCGATCCAAATGGCTAAATCATGAGAAATTTTCCTCGTGTGTTCTGGAAGTTAAAAAGTCATTTAAAGGTACAATGTATGCCAGTGTTGAGAAGTAAACTCCTTAATCAACAGCAAAACTGTGTCACCATTTTCTTATTGGAAAAAGCATTTGGAGACGTATAACTTTTTTCATGTATTTAACAGATCATCCAATAATCCACAGAGACATAAAAGCATCAAACATTCTCATAACAGAGAAACTGCGTGCAAAAGTGGCAGACTTTGGGTTTGCACGATTGGGCTCAACAGATCCTGACGCAACTCATGTTTCAACTCAAGTCAAAGGAACGGCAGGCTACTTGGATCCTGACTACCTCAGGACGAATCAACTCACCGATAAGAGTGATGTTTACTCCTTTGGTGTGTTGCTTGTAGAACTGATGACTGGAAGAAAACCCATTGAAACGAAGAGATCAATCAGTGAGCGGGTAACAATAAGATGGGTATGTATTCTTATTTCCTGGAAACAGTATAAAGGAATTAACCTGGTAACATTCTGAATTAGCCTCATTGGAGTAAGATTACCTAATCTGTTTGAAGTACACAACGAATTAGTTATTACTCAACTTTAGCTTTAAACACCATGCAAATCCATGTCTG
This sequence comes from Juglans regia, assembly GCF_001411555.2. NCBI lineage: Eukaryota > Viridiplantae > Streptophyta > Magnoliopsida > Fagales > Juglandaceae > Juglans > Juglans regia. Next base: position 7,594,856 of record NC_049914.1, read on the forward strand.
GTCATAACATTTTAAGAGTTAAACATAGTCCAATTCAGACAATAAAATCTTCCAATTCAGTTATAAGTTGAGAACCTGACATTATTCTATTTCCCATTTCATTTCACCTGTGCATAATCAGCAGTACAAGTAGTCGGTGCTTTTTGTGTTTCCCATTGATTCATATATTGCGCATCTACATTGGTTAAGTAAGAATTGATGTCAATACTAAAATACCGGCATTTGTGCACAAGTGACTCAAAATAAAGTAGATGTAATCAATCTAGACGCATTAAAGTGCATATAACCATCTTGATCCTCTTTTGAAAAGCTGAAAATTGGGCCTAAAATCATAATGCTAGAAGGATGTATATGTCAGATGGTACACTGCTCAAGCAATCAAAATGGCTTGTGGATTCCATTCATCTGGAAGATGATGATTGATGGATTATTTTATATCGTGACTATACCAAGTCCAAGTCCAAGTCCCACTTCCAACCAAGTCTAGAGAACACTCCCAGGCAAATCTAAATCCAAGCCAGACCATATCAAATCCAGGATATTATTTGACATTGTCTGAGCTACCTGAGAAAATACTTTTAATTGTCCATTTAACTTATCATATTATCACCATGACAAGATCAAACTTTCCAGTCACTTTGTTTTAGACATTTTGCGTGAAACTGGAGTCACACCATTCCAGCCCAACATTTTACACCTTGTTCTGGTATTGCATATAAGACAGTCATCACATAAACTTGTCATAGTTGCCATGACCAGTCACATCTTCCACTTCATATAGCCTGTTCCCATGTATCAGAGACAAGTATCACTATGGTGTCACCCTAACATTGTTGAGAATGGATTAGATAGTTGTCAAATAAAAGCTGAGTATGTACTCGATTTTGAGAACTAACATCCAAGATGAAAAGAGATGATAAATGAAGAAATTCATGGTCTTAACTCATCTCATAAAACCGATTCTCCAAGAGAGGATTGTTCATTCCTTATAAACATGCCCAATACCTTGTCCACAAGCAATGTGAGATTATTTCTCAACACCCTCCCTCATGTGCAAGCCAATATTTTTTTCTGGTCCTTGTCACGGGGTAAGTAGTGTGGGCCCTCATTCGTCCTATGGCAAGCTCTGACACCATGAAGAAATTAATGGGCCTAACTCATCTCATAAAACCGGTTCTGCAAGAAATGATTGTTCATTCCTTGTAAACATGTACAAGACCTTGTCCACAGCCAATGTGGGATTATTCTTCAACAATAAGGGATTCAAGTAAAATAAACATTCAAAGAATCAGTGTATAGAGAGGAAGTGTAGAACAATGAAGCACTTGAGCAAAGTCTAATAGCAAAGTCTAAATCCTTCTTTCTCAGCCATTTAGAACGGAACAAACTCCCAATGTTACCCCAGCACCCACTACCTTTATATTCATTTCATCTTGCATGTCTTCACTATTTACACCAAAAGATAACTTTTAGCACAATTATTTCAAACCCAAATAACATAACTGAATAAGTATGCAACTTGTTTTGAAGAAAAAAATGAAAGGGGTCTCATGGTAATTAATAAAGGGACTAAGCTTTCATAGCATTGTTTAATTAGTGCACCTCGTAGGTATCTTGATGGTTATGTGACGTTATACATTTCAGTCCAATCAATAAATTGGCAAGACAGATGAAAACATCTTTTGTATGCAGGCAATAAAGAAACTGAACGAAGGAGAGGCAGTAATTGCCATGGATCAAAGGCTGCAAAGGAGCCCAGAATCAGTCATGGCAGTGGAGAAGGTACTCAAACTAGCTCACCTGTGCCTTGTACCTACGAGAAAATCAAGACCTTCCATGAAACAATGTGTCGAGGTATTATGGAATATCCGAAAAGATGTTAGAGAAAGATCCAGTTCTCATTCTCTCCCTCCTAGTTCTCCTCAATCTGCAAACTTTCCCGAGAGAGATGCTAAGAAGAGTTTACATATATCTTTTGGTGTTGAAGATGGTGACAGCTACAAATTTATCTCTGCATGATTGAGCGGCAAGCGGATTTTAAGAGAAACATCATTATTTCATCTGTAATTTTTTCTTAATGTAGAAATACAAAATGATATATTCATTTGTTATAATTCTTGTGAGTTTGTGCTCATTCTTTTGAAATCTAAGAAGACATGTAGATAACGAGTTGTTTGTGTTTTTAGTAAATATAAGACTAGGTGGAAGACAAGATTATGAATTTTAAGTTAATTGCAGTCTCTCTCTCGCCCCTGGCTTTGATTTCAGTTAATTGCATTCTTGTAGCCTTTATGAATCACTAGACTCAGAATTTGATGGTCACTGGATGAGCATTACTGTAGTGCTCGCAATCCGTTAAATCACAAAGTGCCGAGACATGCATACACGTGGTGCATGGAGTGCATGATCTCAAGAAGTTGCGTCTGTTCATTGAGATATCTAGTGAAAGTGTTTAGGGGATGTACGTCGAGTTCGGTTGATTTTCGTTTGTTTCCGGAAAGGAGAGGAGATGAGAAGAATTGAGATAAAAGTTAAAAGTTAAATAAAATATTATTAGAAAATAATTTTTTAATAGTATTTTTGTTTTTGAATTTGAAAAAATTGTATTTATTTTATTTTGTGTGAGAATTTAAAAAAGTTATAATAAATAGATGAAATGAAATGAGATGAGATGAAAAATTTTGTAAAAGTGAATTAGACAGTTAAAAACGAGTCGAGCTTGAAATAAAAGATTATATAAATAACTCCTTTTTTTTGGGACGAATTCGAACTTATTTCGGATACTTGTAAAATTTCTTTATATAGTTTATACATATATATATATATAAATATAGTTTATTTTTAAATATATGATAAAAATAATAAATATAAAGTTATTTAAGTTGACAATAACAAGGTCCAGTCGTAGATGGAATCTCAATTGTTGGGCTCTAATAAAAATTCAAATAGCAAACAGAGCACCAGTTATGGGCTCAACAAAGTTAAATTATAGTTAAAGAATAGTTAAAGTGCAAGATAACGTGTTACAATTGGCTCAACAAATCAACAGTGATTTTAACTTCAAGTTAAATCACTAGCCAAATTTGTTGAGCCAAAGGAGCTAGCCAAATAATTTTTTTAGATTAAAATATTCACTTGAGTTGAAGTGAATAATATTATTGAAGAAATATTATGTTTTATAGTGAAATAATATAACCGTTGAAGAAATATAGCCATTGGAGAAATATATCGAGAAATATAAGTTAAAAAAATATATCTGTTGAAGAAATATAACCATTGGAATAATATGAACGTTAGAAAATTAATAGGTAGTTTTTTAACAACGAATAAATATTTAAATTACAATTATAACTAAAATAAATGAAAAGTTCAAAAATAATATTTTATTAGAACAGTGAAAGATTTGTTGAGCCTGTTATTTAATAATGATAAAAAATAGTTAGCTAAATTTATAAAAATGAATTTCTTAGTCAAATTCTGGCTAAAGTTTGTTGAGGCCATAACTAATGCTCTCAGCAATGGGTTTGGTTTCAATAGGAAATGTTGGCCAGCCTCTTTGTGTAATTACAGAAGATGTTGATCCATTTTTAGTTGAGTCAGCCTCGTGATATCAAAGAGAGGCATTATGATATGAACCATTAGCTAAAATCTTTTTGTGCTTGAACGCGACCACGTGTCCTTCCTCCCTTTTTAAAATAGGTGGCTTGTATATATCCACCACCAGATGGTAAGCCAGTTTTTAATTTTTAATTTTTTTAACTAATGTATTTTTTATAATAAAATAATATGTTTTAAACTTACAATTAAATAGTTTGATGAATTGGTTTTGAATGTTTGAAATTAAGTTTTTGGTCTCGAGATTCAATTTCTTTTCTATTTTAGCGTTGTTGTAATTGATTATTTGTTGCGAAAATTTATCCCCTATAACATTATCATTAGTTTCATTAAATTTATCTTTAAAATTTGATGAAAAGTATATATTTTTTATAAATTTAAAATTTCCTTATTCATAACTTCATATTAGATTAGTTATTAGATTCATCAAAATAATAATATAATACTATTTTTTAATAATAATATTTTTTATTTTTTTTATTTTTTACAATTACACTAACTATATATATATTAATATAGCCAGAAAATAAAACCATCATGCAATAGTATTAGTAAAAAGGGTATTCAAAAGAAAAGATAAAAGAATTATATTACACAAATTATAACAAATGTAAGAAATATATTTTATAATAAAAATATAGAATGAATAGTAGATTTTCAAATATAAAAATAAAGATGAAAGTACTATAGCTCAAAGCTTGAGCTTTGATAGTATACCAAATCCAATACCAGCTCAAATCATCAAATTTTGATGAAAATTTCTTTTTGATTAGATGAATGCTGATGCTCTTAAGGAATGGAAAAAAAGAAAAAAGAAAAAAAATAGAGAGAGAAAAATGATCCAAACACCGGGCGTCGCGTGACACTTCCACTACCCGTAGCTCCCTCCCATGATGACCCATCACCCCTTGGCTTCATTCCCCTGTGATCGTCATTCGTCACGTTCAATTCAATCTTTTCTTCCTTCTCTGTGATTTGTTTTTCCTTTTTTCCTCCAACCACTCCAAAAACTCCCTTTCACACACAGTCTCTCTGTCCTCTTCCCCTTTAATATCAATCAACATTCAGCAGAACCTCGCAACTCTCTCTCTCTCTCTCTCTCTCTACTCGGATATTTTTCAGTTTATCAATACCTCCCTACCTCTCTCTCTCTCTGTGCTCTTGCATTTTGAACCTCTTGTTCGCAACTGCAAGCTCTACTGGGCTCAGTACTTTGTATTCTTTTTTTATTTTTTTACAGATTATATTAGCGAGTGTCAGACATGGCGGCTTCCACAGAAGCTAAGGGTACCCCTGGTTATGGCGTTTCTGCTAAAGTCCCGGCTGTTGCGTACCCACTGGCCGAGGTGCCAGCGGAGATCGCATCGAATATCAATTACCACGCGCAGTTCAGCCCTCATTTCTCTCCTTTCAAGTTTGAACCTGAGCAAGCGTACTATGCGACTGCCGACAGCGTTCGCGATCGTCTTGTACAAGTAATATTTTTAAGCATGTTTAGAAAGTTTTGATATCGTGCTAATTTCCCGAATTGCATTCCTCTTTTTGGTGTACATAGCGGTGATTTTATACATGTAATTTGGAGCTCACTTTTGTGATAGTGTGTGGACTACATCTTTTGGAGGTGCTACCTCTGCTGTTGATGTTAAATTTTAGTCTCAGATTCGATCCGTGCTCGTTTTCTGTTGTTTCTTATACGTAAAATCGGCTAAAAGGCTTGACTCTATAGATGATTTCAACATAAATGCAAGACAGGACGTTTCAAAGCAGACTCATTTGTAGATATTTCTACATGATGCTTTTAGTCCAGTTTGTAACGTTTGACTGTATCTGTATGTAATTTGTTTCAATCAAATTAGCACCATGGGGTTGCACAATGTAATTGTTTAGAAGTTCTGTTCGGAGAAGTAATGACCTACGCATATGTAAGATTCTTATGTAACCTAGAAAATTTGAGAAATAATCGCTTGGTTCTATTTTTGTGTTAATGGCATGCTTTTAAGTAAGAAATGATCTTATATTGTTATTAGGATAATACCATCAAAGTGTATATGGAAGAAATGAAGGAATTTGCGCATGGTTTTGAGTTTAGTGATATGATTACATTTATTCTTAGTACTAAGTGTTGGGCTACTTGTATTCGGTTATGCACAAAAGCTGGACTAATGGTGTTACTGTTGATTGCTTGTGCAGCAATGGAATGAGACCTATCGTCATTTTCACAATGTTGATCCCAAACAAACATACTACTTATCAATGGAGTATCTTCAAGGACGAGCTTTAACTAATGCTATTGGGAATCTGGACATTCAAAATGCGTATGGCGGTGCTTTGAAAAAGTTGGGACATGCCCTGGAGGAAATAGCCGAGCAGGTAGTTCTCTTTTTTCTCTTGTTACTAAGCTTTCATTGGCAAAAGAACATGTAAGACTTGTTTTTTGGAGCCTCTGTCTATGTTCTCTCCATTCAACAGATTCGGGAATTTTACACTCCCTAACTGTCAATACCTATAGCAAGCATTCCACATAATTTAAGTGGTTAAATGAGATATGACTGGTCTTTTCAGGTTTTGGATAATCCTGGGCTCAAAAAATCAGTGGGAATGTAATCTTTGTTGTGAAGATTGAGTCCTTAGTATTCCACCTAATTAAAACAGTTTCCTCCTAACAGTGTGGAGAGAGGAATGAGATTAAAATGGGTCCCACTTTTCACAAACAGGAAGTGACACTAATACCTTGTGGTTGAGAGCCATCAATAATCATAGTGCCTCAACCCAATTACACGGGCTTCCAAAACATAAATCTGATTTCACTTTATGGGTTTTATGCAGTTTATATCAGTAGGTTTATGGTCATTAGAAATTCATCTTTGTAGGAGAAAGATGCAGCTCTAGGAAATGGTGGTCTTGGAAGGCTTGCTTCATGCTTTCTAGATTCAATGGCAACATTAAATTTGCCTGCATGGGGGTATGGTTTGAGGTACAAATATGGGCTGTTCAAGCAGCAGATCACTAAGGAGGGCCAAGAAGAAATTGCTGAGGATTGGCTTGAGGTTTTTATTTCTCATGAAAATTCTGTCACATATTTCATAATTCATGGAATGCTCGACACTTTTTGTGGAAATTATGCAGAAATTTAGTCCTTGGGAAGTTGTTAGGCATGACGTGGTATATCCTGTCAGATTCTTTGGCCGTGTTGAGGTTAATCCTAATGGATTGTAAGTTTTAATTGCATAATTAATTCATAGTTTTATATATTTTACTCTATATGATGTTTGGTATGACCACTAAAACATGAACGTTTAAGGATGGCTTTCCTTTTGAAGTTCATATGCAACTTGGTTGCTCTTAAAATAAACAAGCTCACTGAAGATGCTTCTCTGTAAATTACAGCCGAAAATGGGTTGATGGAGAGGTGGTGCAAGCTCTAGCTTACGATGTGCCAATTCCAGGATACAAAACCAAGAATACTATTAGTCTTCGTATCTGGGAAGCAAAGGCTTGTGCTGGGGATTTCAATCTATTCCAGTTTAATGACGGACAGTATGAAGCTGCTGCACAGCTTCATTCTCAAGCTCAACAGGTTGGTCATCAGTTCTGACATTTTCCTGAAATGGATTAGTACTAAGTTCTTCATTTGCAGATTTGTGCTGTTCTTTATCCTGGGGATGCCACAGAAAATGGAAAGCTTTTGCGGCTGAAGCAGCAGTTCTTTCTCTGTAGTGCATCACTTCAGGTTTTCTAATTCCTTCTTTATTTCATTCTTTCTTCTGATCACTCTGACTTTTCTCATTGTGATTGTACTGACATGGCACCAAATTCTAAGAAATGATAAGATACTTTGAAACTGATGCAAGAATAAACCATTTAGCTTAGATAGAGATTCAAACTCATAGTATGTTGCTTATAGTGCATGGGGTTGCATAGGTAACCTCTATTGAACATAAAAACCAATGGAGGTCCTCAACTCAAATTATGCTCCCAGGGGATTCTACTCAGACGATGTAAAGTTGTTGCATAGTGGATGCCTTGAGCACTTTAACACTTGGCTGTCGGCAATGACATCCTGTTAATGGAAATTATTACTGGCTAATTTTCCTTGTATTTACTGATAAGAAAGCCTCATGCAGTTGCTTGTCTTGTATTCAGTTCTCACAATCTTTGGCTCTAATCTTGTAACCACTCACAGGACATTATATTCAGATTTAAGGAGAGGAGGCTAGGGAAGGGAACATGGCAATGGTCTGAGTTTCCTAGCAAGGTTGCAGTACAACTGAATGATACTCATCCTACACTTTCAATTCCAGAGCTGATGCGATTACTACTGGATGATGAAGGACTTGGATGGGATGAAGCTTGGGATGTCACAACAAGGTGCTCTGTGTTTTATGTTCATTAGAACTTTTTTCACTGAGTCGGAGCACAAGCTTCTTTCTTTTGTAATCTTTCAGCATGCTTGCGGTGCAGTTTTGATTGTAGCTCAATTTTATGAATTAATGATTGAACTAGGACTATTGCGTACACCAATCACACGGTCCTTCCAGAAGCACTTGAGAAATGGTCACAATCTGTGATGCGGAAGCTTCTTCCTCGCCATATGGAGATCATAGAAGAAATTGACAAGAGAGTATACCGCTTACCCATTTAATTCACTCCCTTTGTACCATCTGTTGTATAGATGATATTTGAGTTTTGACTCTTGAATTGTAAATACCATGCAGTTCGTAGCAATGATATGTAAGACACGAACTGACCTTGAAAGTAAGCTTATGAGCATTCGCATTTTGGATAATAATCCCCAAAAGCCAGTTGTGAGGATGGCAAATCTATGCGTGGTTTCTGCACATACGGTAAGAGGTCCATTCTTGGAAATCCACAAAGAGCGTATCTCATTTAGCTCATGCAACACTCTATTTAGCTGTGTACAGAATAATTGTTCGTTAGAATTATTTATGTATCTGGCATAAGTGTCATCCATGAACTTGCTGCTTAAAGCTGCAATGTTTCTGTTGTCTGATTTTGTCCAAAGAATGCTTGTCATTATCACCTTTGCTCTTACCTTTTATTGGCTGTGTATTGTTACTCAATCCTTCATCTTCTGGTTTTGTTCTCTCTCTCTCTCTCTGGAAACCACGTCTCCCCCTATTTGATCTGAATTCTTAATTTGAAATTTATCGTTGGCCATCCCTTTGCAGGTAAACGGTGTTGCCCAGTTACATAGTGATATCTTGAAGTCTGAGTTATTTGTGGACTATGTTTCTATATGGCCAACAAAGTTCCAAAATAAAACCAATGGCATTACTCCTCGTCGATGGCTCCGATTTTGCAGTCCTGAGCTCAGTAGTATCATTACCAAATGGTTAAAATCTGAACAATGGGTTACCAACCTTGACCAACTTACAGGTCTTAGAAAGGTATGTATTAAAAAAATTATTTAAAATATATTGAATACTTTTCTTTTTCACCATTATTAGACTGTTTCCTGTGGTGTATAAATTTTACATTCATTTATGATGCTTTTTCCAAGTAGTTTGCGGACAATGCAGACTTTCAAGCTGAATGGGCTTCTGCAAAGATGGCTAATAAGCAGCGTTTGGCAGAGTACATAGAAAGAGTGACTGGGGAGAGCATTGATCCACATAGCCTATTTGACATACAAGTCAAGCGCATTCATGAATATAAGAGACAGCTGCTGAACATTCTGGGAGCAATTTATAGGTACAAGAAGTTAAAGGTATACATCCCACACACAATCATCCTTGATTTGCATAATTTTTGTACCATCTTTGAGAACTCCCTTGAAGCCGAATTATTATAGGAAATGGGCCCCAAAGAGCGAAAGAACACTACTCCACGCACCATCATGATTGGGGGAAAGGCATTTGCAACATATACAAATGCTAAAAGAATAGTGAAGCTGGTTAATGATGTCGGTGCTGTTGTTAACAATGATCCCGAAGTCAGTAAATATCTGAAGGTAATTTTTCAAACACAAAGTTAATGATTCATAAATACAGGATTACGAGTTCCCATTGTACATCAGGGTCTGTGATTCACTGTTGCCTACCATCATCAACTGACACAGAGCTTTGCCCATGAACAAAAGTTTGTTCTTTCTGTTGATGGAATTGCTATGTATGTACAGCTCTATGGCTCCAGAAGAAAATGTTAGCAATTAAATAGACAGAATGGGATGGGCTACCATGCATGCTACTTTCGTTTTACCTTGTATATGTTAATGGGATGGATTTGCTGTGAACCTGTTGAAAGGCAGGTTCATGATGCTTCTTTCTTATACGTACTCAAGCTGGTCATTGATATCAATGCATGGCAGGGAGGTGTAGAGTTTCAGGTTGAATATCTTCTACCCGAGGCTATATTCGGAAAGAGTTGAAGTAGAGAATCTTTATTACTTAGCCTCTTGGGATGCTATTTCTTCTCCCTTTAGTCAAAATTATTACTCTCTCTTGCACATGTACGCGTATTATCTGCATATGCCAACATTGCTCGTAAGGTTTATTATAGACTTATCTGCTCAAAACTTGCAAAAAATTTCAGGTAGTTTTTATTCCAAATTACAATGTATCTGTAGCAGAGATGCTTATTCCAGGGAGCGAGTTGTCGCAGCATATTAGTACTGCAGGCATGGAGGCAAGTGGCACAAGCAACATGAAATTTGCACTCAATGGCTGCCTCATCATAGGTACTCTTGATGGAGCTAATGTGGAAATCAGAGAGGAAATTCAGGAGGAGAACTTTTTCCTCTTTGGTGCAACTGCAGATGAAGTACCCAGGCTGCGCAAGGAAAGAGAGAATGGACTGGTATTGACGTTTGAGATTTTATTATATTTGGTCAAAGTCAATTTCTTTGTATTCACCTTTTCCTAATAGGGAAATGACATTAGTGCTGCAGAGCCTGAATAGCTGCTTGCCAGAGCCTAATCAATATAAATTAAAGCCAGGGTTACTATGACATTATTATATACGGGTTCCATAAACATATAATTCTTTTATACATAGGTAAAAGGAATTTTATAAATAGAAATTAAAATAGGCAAAGCCCAAGTACACAGGACATATAGTTACTGCAACTAGTCAAGAACTAGAACTAGATACAAGTAAAATAGTTACCACAAAAAAATTGACGTGTACTTCAAAAATAGACCTTCCATTTCTATAGTTGAGCTAAAACTCTTGTAACTTACTTCTTCTTAAGTGTTTTCAAGCGACAATTTGCAATGAATTGACATATAAGATGGTAAAGCTAGTGTTTGCTTATCCTTCTACATTCTCCCAAGTTAATGACTTTTTCTTATCACATTTTTCCTAGTGTTCCTCTCCCTATTTGTATTTGAATATATAAGCTTACCAGTTTGCTGCAAATTTTTCCTCATCTGAGATCAGCTCTTCTTGTGAATGACAGTTCAAACCAGATCCACGATTTGAGGAGGCCAAGCACTTTATTAGGAGTGGAGCATTTGGAAGCTATGACTACAATCCACTCCTTGAGTCGCTAGAGGGAAACACTGGTTATGGACGTGGTGATTATTTTCTTGTTGGTTACGACTTCCCAAGCTACATGGATGCTCAGGCAAAAGTAGATGAAGCTTACAAGTAAGCTATCAGCACCCCTCAATCATAAAATCACACTTCATGCTACCTACACTGAAATTTGGGCTTTGTTAACATGCAAACTGCTAGTAAACAGTTCAAACTTGGCTTTGGCAGCTCCTTCACCATCCCAAATAAGTCAATCTTACCAAATAAGTCAATCTTTGCCCTTGATATGAAACTACCACCTAGCTTAGACAGCCCGCTCTTTTCATAAGTAGTTAGACAGCCCGCTTTTCAGCCTAGTCAACCCAAGTTCAAGAATTAAGCATGAGCAAGCCAATAATATAATTGCGGCCTACCTTAGATACCCCAATTAGCGCATGAGGACTTTGCACATAATTAGTTTATTTTTGGACAGAGAAGTCATGGGATTTAATCTTATATAGCAAGAGCTTTATTTTTGTTCTTCTTACTTAGTTATTGCGTGGAACGGTGATTTATTATTTGAGAACATTGTTGAAGTAGGATCTTAATGCTATTTAATTGAGCAGTACCGTAAATATTGAACTTTGCCAAAATATATATATATATATATATATATATATATATTTATAAAGTGGTGGACTCCATGAAGTTTAGTATATTAACTTTGATCACCATTGAACAGATTGGAATTTCGAGTTATGGGGTTAAATTAGAACATCTAACAATATGCCGCTGCACTTTGACATCTTAAATGATGTTATGATATATTTGCCTGCAGGGATAGGAAAAGGTGGCTAAAGATGTCTATACTAAGCACTGCCGGGAGTGGCAAATTCAGCAGTGACCGGACAATCTCTCAGTATGCCAAAGAAATCTGGAACATAGCAGAATGCCGTGTACCATAATTTCCTCAACAGTACTGCTCGTTTTAGCCTTCATATAATACGTTGTGTTATAAGAAATAAGCAGAGCACATAAAGGAGAGGGGAAATATCAAGCACAAACCCAAAAAAAAAAAAAAGGATCTGTATCCGGTGCTTGCCAAATAAATTCATAGTTGTTCTGCGAAAACCTTATTGCTATTATATGTTAAGAAATTTGTATAAGGGATCAGTAATGTTATTTTATTTTTTGGAATAATGTGGTTATCATGTGGTGTATAATGCCGTGAGCTATACTGCTATACTCATTTCCTTGTGTTAATGTAACACTACTCATCTACTCTTAATATTAATTCTTCTTCTCTAAAAGGAAAAAAATCAATGGTTATAAACAATATCAACGACATCAGAACAGAGATAGGCCAGTGTGCCATAACATATCTCAATTCCTTTCAAGTCCTCGGTATTTTCTAAAACCATCAAATAAACCCGTGCATTTTTTCTATTTCAAAATTGAAATAGAGCTACACAACGTAATGGATCTGTAGATGAATTGTTGTGCGTGCAGAATATTAGCTACAAGTTCATCGACCTAACGAAAGTTGTGTTCTACTTAAATAGTTATTACACCCATCCCCACCGTTTTTAATGGTTATTGTCACAAGCAGCCAATAAAGAAGGGAAGTTACCATTCTCCTCCTAATGTTTGTTTATATGAGCATAACCAAATGTAATCAAGTGATGGAAAAGGCACGATTAAAAGTCAAAAGGCTTATTTGGGTTCGACCCACTTGGCAGTGATGTCTTCACTTCCTAAATATAACAGAGGATCAAAACGAGCAATCATCCAAGCACATATCAGTTTCGACAAATAAACCAAACACGGCAGCAATCACACACAATTTATAATAGAAGTCGACTGTTATTATAAGAAGACAAACCATAAGATTCTCCGATATACAAGGTATACTACTTGTCCATAGGACCAGAATCCCTAACTAGCTAAAAGAGTAAGATAGGCAGAGAGAGAGTTTCTCACTCTAAATCAGACCTTGAACTAACAGACCTTGAACTTCGACTCGGACTCCTAGAATAGCTTCTCGAGTACCCACGCCTTGATGATGGCGCCTTCCTAGAGCTCTTCAGTTTGGGAGAAATGCTTCGAGAGTAACTCCTCCTCCTGGTGCTCCTTGCTCTAGGGGTAGGGCTTCTTGAGTAGCTTCTTCTAGAGCTCCTTGGCCCGGGTGAGACACTGCTCGAGTAGCTTCTCCTTGACATCCTCCTTGGCCTTGGTGACACACTTCGAGAGACAGATCGGTAACAATAGCGGTGCCTCCTACTGTATCGGTCATCCGGTGAGTAAGACCGATCACGCCAGCTGACAGGTGATCTGCTATGAGGGGATTGTGACCGTGAGTATGACCTGCGTCTGTAGTAAGATGAGTATGACCTACGCGGGTCATAATAAGGGGAGTATGACCTCCTCCGACGGTAATAGGGGGAGTATGACCTACTCCTACTACGTTCATATGAGTACCGTGGCGATCGGCTCCAGCCCCTTGGGTAAGGAGAATAACTGGGAGATCGCCGAGGGGAGTAGCTGGGAGATCGACGAGAAGAGTAGCTGGTAGATCTATGGCGCACTGTATGAATAAAATTGTAAGAAAATAAGACAAACAAAAACAACTGTATTTTCAAGACAAACAAAGGCACACATAAAATAATGAGTACAAGAACATTCTTACCGTGAATTGTTCTCAGTCCAAGATACCTTCCCGGAGTAGGTGTTCGTCCTCTTCGCCTCCGAGCCTGCAAGAAATGAAAATTGAAGCATGAAAATGCAGAATTACAAGTCAACTCAAGAAATAAGGGGCGCAGCTAGAAAGAATCTTTTTCCAAACATAATGCATTCCAAATATATATATATATATATATATAGAGAGAGAGAGAGAGAGAGAGCAATAAGAATCTGTAACATCGTTTGAGATTAAATAGCTAGAGAAAAAGAGAGGGAAATTCAGGGCATACAACCCCATGTCTGATACTTGATGTGTTTGATTTGTTTGTTTAGTTGTGGTTTGATTTGGCGAAGAGCTGCTACACACAGCTAACCTGCTGCCACAAAAGCTTCAAGTGGAAAGAAGCAAACAACTTTCAAACTCAAATAACTGATAGCAAACCATATAATATTCTCATACAGTTGAATGGATCACAGTAACCAACAATTAATAAAGCAGCCATTAGTCAACAAAAAAGAAAAGCCAGGAACTACTACCTTCTCCACTGTAATCACACGGCCTTCAAGTACAGAATGGTTCAAATACTTAACACAGCGTTCAGCCTCCTCAAGACTAGCCATTGTAACAAACCCAAAGCCACGAGATTCTCTGGTCCATGGATCAACTACAAGATGAACTTCCATCACCTAATAGACCACATCGAAGAATTCAGATTCCAGTAGATTATGCACAAAATTCTTTTTCTTTTTTGGTAGGTAAGCTTATGCACAACATTCTACAGCCCAACAAAATAAAATGACCAGGAATAGAAACACAACAATGCCTTACCGTCCCATCGAACAATAAATGAAAACTAGAGTGAATTTGCCAAGCCACGATCACTGGAATTGGCAAATTTAGCAGGGGTAAAGAAAGCCTACGATGAATATGAATGGGCATACCTTTCCCTCACTTGCGAAATGCTTCTCAAGCTCTCTCTTTGTGATTCGAGGTGACAATCCTGTCACATACAGATTGTTACCAGGATTTTCCACATCACTCGAAAGACTCCTGTCAGAGCCAGAAAAGAAGCATGTCAAACAACCACAAATAAAATAAAATAAAATAAAGAGAGAAAATTGAATCTAAAAGCACAGATAAAGGGTAGTTTAAGGCACTACCTCGACCTTGACCGTGACCTTGACACAGACTTCGAGACAGACCTCCTGTACCGCCTGTGTGGTGTAGGAGAGCGAGAATACCTGGAAAATTTGAAGAAAATGCAAATAAGAAAATTTCGCGTTCATACAACTACACCAATACAAAAATCACCATTGCTTCTCAGAACAATATGCACCTTGACCTTCTGGACATCTGTGACACCATCAAAAAGAAAATAGTTAGTACTAAGACAAATAATGCGAACAAAATTTTTTTGATAAGTCGAAAAACTGTTAACACATGTGGCATCATTTACTGAACCTTCAGTCACTAAAACCTACAGAGGTTCACCCAATAACAATGCAACTACAGAGGTTCACCCAACAATGCGAACAAATAAATCAGCCAAAGAAAAGAGACATTTACAAGCATGTAAATCCACAGCATACATCATAGTGTTAAAAAAAACATCATACATTTCCACGAACAATTTTTTTATTAAATCAAACAAAGCCTGAATTCTCAGTTTTCTTGGCATCGACCACGATTGAAACCAATTAACAAGCAAAGCATTAATTGCTGAAACACACTAATTTGTCTTTTCGTAAGTTAACATGTTTTCGGTAAGAATACACTATCCTCTAGGAGAAACCAATGGTCAAAAAAGACCAACCTATACATCTGAAACCTTGGAAAAACCAATTTAATCCTCTCTTTTAAAAAATCGAAAATACTTAGAACGTGAAATCAATAACTTTTTCTTCTAAGGGTTTTATTTCTCGTGACATAAGTACCAGGATCAGCATAGAAATATTACCTAGAAAATCTCTTCATTTTCTTTCTTTTTTTTGTTTTTTTGTTTTTTATAGAGAATGCGTCTTCATGACTAAGGCTTATTATCCTGGCCGTAAGATTTTCGTTATTAAATTTTTATCAGTATGGAGAATCAGAAATCAATCCATAGAACAAAGAATCTTCGGTATAAGAAAATCAATAATTATTCTCGTAATCAATCTTTACCAGAGGTGCCGCACGATTTGATCGAACAGAGAGGATCAACAAGCATTCCTTAATTTATCCGGAATAATGGAAAAACCCTAAATTAAAGTTCTCGGAGAAAGAACAATCTAATACTAAAAATTCTCAGGAAAGAGAAAATCGAAACTGAGAGCGCAGCGACGTCCAGAAAATCAACATCTTCAGATAGCCTAACGATCGAGAACTTACCATAGCAACCGATGGCACAGAAACCTCCCCCTTCGAGTTTTGCACGCAATCGCAGAGACCGGTATCACCCTCGCTATTTCACTGCTAGTTTATGTGGATTAAATATTATTAGTTTTGAGAGCGGAAAGTATTTATAGGGAGGGCCCTGGGGAAGCTTCTGGAGAAGCGGACGCCAAACTACCTTCAATTCGATTGAATTCCACTTACCACCTATGTGAATACGTGGAAGCATCCATCCGGTTGGGCTCTCTGCGGTTTGTGTGGGAACCAGCAAACGCTCGCCAAGTGGTAAAACAACGAGGGAACGTGAAGAACTGAAATGCGGGAATTAGCACGTATGTGTTTTTTTTTTTTTAACAAATATGTTTCATTCATAAAGAAGAACAAAATATACTAGCGCAAGCAACTTCATTAGAACAAAGCATCTAATAGAATCCGAGATTGAATGAAATCTGGAGATAGATGCTACTGTTGTATAGTGTCCCACACGAAATAAGTATGTTTTGCAAGTAAATGAGTAGCTTCATTCTCTTATCGACCAACATGGAGTACTTCATACTCGAGATTGAAATAAGGGTGTCAAATTGTATTAATGGGTCATATTCGTGTCGTGTCAAAATATGTATATTATACTATATAGGTCAATTCTAACCCGAGCCATTAAGCTTATAGTGTCAAAATCTCAAATCTTAACACAATCCATTAATATAATAGGTCGTGTCGTGTCAACTTGTTTTGACCTGTTTATGTCAATAGGTTTAACAGATCCAAGATTAACCCATTTGATCTAATTAAGTTTAACACAATTTTATATAAATATTAAAATCATAATATCTATAATAAAAAATATAAAACTAATAACAAGTCCAAAATTACAATCCAAACAATAAAAATATCGAAATTAAAATCCCAACAATTTTATTTTTTAGGTATAAGGGTATAATTATAATTTTAACTTTCTTAACAGGTCTAACAAGTTATAATGGGTTAACCCATTATCAATATGTTAAGCTTTCGTGTCTTAACAAATCAATCTATTTTGACCCGAACCTGTTAAGACTAAATACTAACAAGCTTTTATCGTGTCGTGTTCGTGTTAGGTTAACGGATCGTGTCACATATTGTCACCCCTAAATTGAATGAAATTTGTGGCCGTATGTATTTTATGTGAATTGTTGCTAGTAGTGTTTGTGGCTTAAGAGACTCGATGGAAAGGAATAGTCATGTATGGCCCGTCTAGCCCTAGGTGATGGGATTGCCCGCCCATGCATAAAGCGGGAGGTAGGTGCTGGCCCCAGGCGGTGGGATTGTCTGGCCATCCATCCAACCGATATATATATATATCATATATATTAAAAAAATAACTATAAATACATCATTTTTATATCTCCTCTTATTTATCACCATTTATCTGCCAGAACCCCCTCGGCCCATGACACGACCATCGCTATCTCCCTCCTAGACACTACGTCATCACCTCCCTCACCCTCCAAATTGGGCTTGGTCGAGACAGCCTCGACTTTAGGGGAATAAACAATTGGAGAATCTGGGATAGAAACCCGGTCAAGAAGATCCTCACTCTCGGCAGGACGCTCTTTAAATAAGGGTGAAGGAACCCTCTCAATATTAATGTCTGGGGACGGGGGCACTATCTGGGACTCTCAAATAGGACGGTCCAAAAGGACCCCATCATGGAGAGTAACTCCTCTCCAAGCGACAGTTTCATAACCCTCACATTGCCCAGCATGGTCGGAGAAAAAGCCTCTGAAATAGTTGGGAGAACCCCCTAGACTGTATAAGATTGGTCGTCAAAGGATTAGCCCAAACTTGCTGAAGATAATCAGAGCCACTCGCCCCTCGTGGGGAAGAAGAAGAAGGCGTGGTGTGAGAAGGCGGTACGGTCACCACCACCTTATTCGGCAACGATGTCTTTGGCCGCGGAACGAGCACCTCAATAGAAGATTGCTTTAGAGGGGGAATGGACGTTTCGTCGGAGTCTACTTTGGCAGGAGACTCCCTTCTGGGTTTCTTCCCCTTTCCCTCCACTAGCGGGCTAGGGGAACCTCTACAGACATAAGGCACAATCGCTTACATCGGTACGGTCCAGTTGGCTAAATGCATGTTAGTCAAAGGATGCAAGTATTGTCGAAGGTTGCCCTCGTCTAGCAAGACCTCGAAAAAACAACGTTTGGATGGGCTTTCACCCAAGCACGAATGACCTCGATCCGACTCACTTCCTCGAGAGTTACTGATGGTCTGAAGCTCCTGTCGTCACCCACAACCCCCTAGATGGCGCAAACAGGATAGTCATGCTGGTTAACGTGCCTGACTGAGAACTCCCACCCTTTGTTGGACAAAAAGAAGAAGAGCCGACTCCACCCCTTCACCCTGTTATATTGCAGCTCCAAACAAGCCAACTCATGAATGGACCTGAAGCTGCATGTGTTGCCACTTTGCTTCAAAAAATTGTTGGTAAGGAGGAACTCAAGCGCAATGAGTAAAGTGTACTCGAAACCTACCTCCTCCAACGCCTGCCACAAAATGATGCAACATGATATTAGGATCCTCCACGCATATGAGTGGAGCTGGACAGGTGCCAAGTGCAGGTAGTCCAACACATCACGAGCTGGACTGCAGAAAGGCAGCCTAAGGCCGCTGGAGAACATGTTGGGATACACAGCCACCTTCGAGGAGTACCTTTCAGAGTCTACGGATTATTAAAATTAACAATAATAGTTTTATTATTATAATTATAAATCTTCATAAAGTAAGAAAATATATTTTATTAATAATTTAAATAGATGTACATATTTATTAAATCACTTAATATCTTTAATATACTGTTGCTTAATATAATTTATTAATAATTAAGTTTGATATTTTCAAAATCTAATATTAATTGTTAAATATAAGATTTTATATTATTAACAAATCTCATATTGATAACGCTATTAATATTGTTATTAATAAGACTATTAATAAGAAATTTCATTTGATGCAGTATTTTATTCTGTTTAATTTCTAATTTTGTAAATATTGATTTTATTTATTACATCTGGTTAATATAGTCTTATTTAACAAATATAATTATACAATTATTATGTTCTTCTTTTTAATGTGTTATTTGTAACAGATATTCTGTTCTTATTTCACTCTTATGCATTCCACTTATTGTTAATTTTCTCTACTTCCACAGTCCTTTTATTTGTCATTTACTTTCTGGCATGTTCTATTTTTTCTCATATAAAAAATGCTTCATAATGCGTATTCTATTTAGAGATCATAAATTATTGAAAATACTCTTATCTCTTCTGTCTTAATGCAAAGGTCAATATTTTTTTATTAAAGGAAGATCTTTTCTAATGTTTTTTTTGTTTTTTTACATATTTGTTGCTTTTATTCTTAATTTACTGTTCTTCAAGATGGTTGTTGTCAATTTTCTCAATTTTTACTGTTCTTTTACTTATCCTCTACTTTTTAGTATGGTCCCTTCTATATCATCTGAAAAAATGTTATTAAATTTGTTTATATTTATATAAATGCACTTGTAGCTAAAATAAATTGTTGACATTATATGTTTGTTGTATGAATATTTCCTTTTTCATCATATTAACTTCTTTTAATAGATTTGTTATAATCTAAAGCGTGCTATCTCATTTGATTCATTTAATATAATCTATATGAAATTATTATTTGGAATCAATTGATTTTTTTTTCTGCTTTAGCTATAAATGCTTATAATATTTGTTATATATCATATCTCTTTATTTATACATATCTACTCACATATTTGATATTGTTTTTCAGATTACATCTTGAAATCGACGCAAAATTCATATCCTTCCATAACCTTATGTTGATTGATAAGACGATATTATTAAAAGGAGAAATACATTTAAACATTATTAACACTAATTGTTTTCATTTTTATCTAACTACTTCTATAAATAAACATTGAAGAGCTTGAAAAATATCCAGTAAGAAGAAATTTGAATGCTGCTCAATCAGAGAAGAAAAATGAATAGATCTATCAAAAAAAAGAGAGAGATATGCTGAGTTGAAAAAAACTCAAAATAATAAAATTCAAACACAAACACAGTCTCAGAATACTCTCTCTCCTCATTCAAACAACAATGAAGTCATTTGTATAAGAGAGATTGAATCGTTTTCGAATGTTAAATTTTTTGAAACTAACGTTCACGATAATGCTTCCGCTTTAGCGAAAATAACACTTCTTATTTCCAACAATATAACTGAAACTTCAACACTTGGTCTATGTCAAGATGAAGAAACCAAATGCAGCTAGCTTCTCTCATGAAAGCTGAGATACTAAACTCAGAAATAATGAAACATGAGAAACAAACTTTTCGTTGTTGGTCTGTTTTCTAAACACTTGAAGGGTTTATGCATACAATTATTCAATTTTCTAACATTCGGTTTTTATAATTTCATATGGAAGTTGGAACTAATGCAATTCTCTCTGTATGTTGCTTTAGGACAAATGGTCTTCTGGTTATATATGTCTTAAACCACCCAATCTCCTGCTTCAAGCCACTGAATTTGTACTTTCTCGATATTAAGTTCCATGAGATTGTTGCTACTGCTTATAAACTACCAAATATGGTTTGATTTCTGAATATAGTATTTCCTACATAACTTTATGCAATGCCAACAATATTTTATGCTTTGTTGAAACATTCCTCATGTAATTTGTATAGATGTCTATAATTGATGTTTATTATTAATAATAGAATTTTAATTAATATCAAGTGGAATGCTTTTGGTAGATTATTGAAAAGAGCACGGCTACGCATCAGCCGCACTCTTTGCATACTGTATTTGTTTTTGTTTTTTGTTTTTTTAAACTCAACAACACTAAATGTGTTGAGGATTACATTAACAGTAAGCTGATGTAAGTAATTTCTCCATCAAAAAATGGTTCATAAACAGTACTTTTCTGTATAGGCATTTGAATGCTTATTTGTATAATTCTCTCGTCGCAGACCACAAACTTCGATAATTGTTTCCACACAATCTATAAATGTAGCTTTTAAATTGATTGTCGTAGATACATTAAATTAATTTAATTTAAATCAAATTAAAAAATACTGTTAAATATAGATTTGTATTTTTTATTGGATGCATCTTTATTAATATACGTAATTTTATATATAATTGTGAAATATATAAAGATTTAAAAAATAAAAAAAATCTATTATTAAAAAAATAATTTTTTTATATATATTTCATATTTTATTAATTTTTTTTAGTATATACCGCATACCTTCCCAACTCCTCACTCAAAACCCGCGAAAATCAAAAACCCTGCGAATCCAAAAACTAACCCAACAAGAAAACCAGCAGTGTGTACCAAAAACTCGGTTTTCCGAGCGAAAAGTCTGAGGCCATGGAGCATCGGATGGATGAAATCGAAGCAGCAAACGAGCTATCTTTCCGGGTCGGATTCTCCGGCCACAGTGGCCATCTCAGGGTGGAGCCCATCTCAACGGTTGAGCACTCCAACCCTGTCAAGTTGCTCCCTGATTTCATTCCGGTCAGTGTCTCGTCTCACACTAAGCTTCAGAAATAAATAGCTCTATACAGTTCGTTTAATTCACTTTGTGCCTATTGAACTCTATTATGGTTCATGGATTTTAGGGTTTCGCTACGATGTGATTTTGCTTTAATCACTTACAGATGTATATAATCGTTGTCTAGTTTGAGAACTATTTTGGTTGTCTGATTTCATGCATAAGAGATAATTCTGGGCACTCGTTTCTATTAAATTTGGTTGCAACACTTTCAGTTTTATGCATTTTTTGCTTTTGGCACCCATGCATTTGAACTTTTAACTGGCTAGGAGATTTTGGAATATATATCGATATAAGTTGTATAAATATTGGAAGCTAAGGGAAGCATACACTTTCAAATTGGACCTGCAATTAGAAACGTAGAGTTTTAAGTAACGAAGTCAGGACTTTTTTTGGGTGTTTGAAAACTTTTTGTTGTTAATGCCTTGAGAAATGTCTATCGTCTCAAGTTAATTTAAGACGCTTTACCTTCAGCCTATTCATTTTCAGTAACTAAAAAAGATCTGGTGCCAAAAAGGGGCGCTTGTTATTTTAATTAATAACTTATCTAGTTTATGTTTCAGCCACCAGCATTTGCTAAGGAAACACCCAAATCCATTAAAGCATATATAGAAGAGACATATCTCTCACCAAGATTAGACCCTGAGGAATTTTCTCCTGAAAAATCTGGAAGGCAGTGGGATTTTGATTGGTTTGAAGAGGCAAAAGTACACCCAGAGCCATCATTACCGCGTTCTGTTGTGGTTCCTAGATGGGAGTTACCATTTAGACGCAAGAAGAAGGGATCGATGCAAGAAAATTGGGAACCCAATTCTGTGGAGGTATGAGGTCCTCACTTCTTCAATGCATGTGTTGTCGGTCCCAGATACTCCATTTAGCTTAACAACAGTTCCATCATTTTGTATTGCTACTTTATGATTGATAATAAAACACCAAGAGAATTATCTGGTTTTGGTATTATCCTCAATTGGTGTCTTTGTTTCTGACTTTGGCCTGGGAGTTGGTTTATTACACTGTTTTAGGTGGATGTATCAGAACTAATGCTTGGAGCTCAAGACTCTGGCTCATTGCCTCGTGCAGCTGGACCTACAAAAGATTTTTTAAGGGGAAGCATCAACAACCGACCTTTTCGTCCTGGAGGTTTGGATGATTCTCAATCTTTAGAAAGAAGTCTTCCTGAAGGTGCTTTAAACGGTGAATGGGTACGTGAAGTTATGAATGGCGGCCCTGCTCAGGTCAGTCTTCCAAGCTTGAAGAAAGGACTAGACCTCGGCAATCTCAAGGTTTCTACTTATCACTTATCCATAGAACTTTTAAAAAATTTACTGTGTTATTCTTCTATTTTATTACTAACAACCTTCGTGAATTATCACTTTCTTCTCTAGGCTTACCCATACTCGTGGAATGTTTGTAAGGACCAAAGTCTCAAGAGTACAAACGATAAGAAGCTGGTGAGTTGCTCCACTGTGTTGTTTTTGCTTCGAAACTTGTAAAAATCTATCAGTTACTATATTTATTTTTTATATGTAAATCCCCACTCAAGCTTGGACTTCCTAGTGTCATGAATATGGATGAATTTAAAGCCCCCCTTCCCCCACAAAATATTTGAGAAAAAAAGAAACTAAAAGGTTTTTGTGTCAAGTTAAAACAAAAATGTAAAACAAATAGTTTTAATAATTATATTGAAGTAGATTTTTTTTTTTTAATAATTTGAGAAAAATCAAGGGTTTTAGTGTCAATTAAAAAAATGTAAAACAACTAGTTTTTTTTAATAAGTAATGTAAAGTAAATATTAAGGGTCTTTTTAAGGGGGGTGGCAGCAATTATCGTTAATTCAACTTGCCCCCCACCACCTCAAGTTTCAATCCCCTGGTTATGAATGATTGTAGTTGTCTGGTCATGAATTGTTATAGTTCTATGGTTGGCTTATGATGTGTGGTACTTGTTTATGCAGGGTGAGTTATCTGTACAGTTTGATGACTTGTTCAAGAAGGCTTGGGAAGAGGATGTTGTCCCTGAATCTGAGGGAGATGGTATGTATTATGTACACTTGGATATTTTTTCATGGATTCATACGTTTATGAAGTATGATCTCATGTGAAAACTGCCATGAAGCTGAGCTAGGCTTGCTCAGCTCGGGCTTATGAATGAGTGAGGTTTTTCTAGTATTGCATCGAATAAATTTTTCATCTCATACATATATCAGGGATGTTATTAAATGAGATGGTTGTGGTGGCCTGCTCACTATGATTTTTATATCCAACTCGAGGGCCAAACTGTATGTGGTCTTGATCCAAGTAGAGTTTGAATATCCTTGGATTTACACTGGATTATAGTTGGTTTGCCAATTTGATTCGGCGAGAAGTTTTGTGAGAGGATAGAATAGAGGAGTTGAAAAAAAGTCAATCTGCCCCCACTATCTGTTGTTGAGAGGGAAGAGAAATCTCCAAAACTTGTTTTTCGTTACGATTTTGATTGTGTTTTAAAGGTTTAAACGGACGGTCTGTACTGTCCTCCAAGTCTCTCCACTTATGAAGAGATTGAAAAATAGGCCCTAAAAGAAGTTATTTGTTTTTCTCTCTCCACTCGATCTCTCATTAAGGTAGGCAAAGGGAAAAGCAATGAATTCTTTTTCATCTACTTCTTTTAAAACAAATGCATTGTCCAACTTCTAATGCATGTAGGGTTGAAGAAGCATAACTTTTATTATAAGTTGCATTAGAAGTTTGGTGTTATTAAGTCATTCACTATCGGGTTTCAGAATTTGGTATTTGTTGGGGGTGGAGCCATGGGTTCGAGTCCTCATGAGCGCTTGAGATGTACTTAACTATTAGAGTAAGGATTGTGACTTGATTCGGATTATTGTTGAATTTAAATAAGATTAATGCTTTACTGGGGAAAGAAACATAAAACATACTTTAAATAGTTTTGGTTTATTTATGGGTTCAAGATTAAAGCAGTTTAACTGGGATGCACATAAAAACACAAAAACCCCATAATGTTACAGGTCATTTACTATGAACCTCTTGCAAATTTTCCTGGTTTAAATGCAAGATGAACATAGCTTGCTTCATTTTTTTCTCTAGGGATATGCATCACCCTTTTCATTTTGCAGTGTGCTTATATATGTTCTGGGTACTTCAAGTTTAAATCAAGCCAAGCTGCACCCTATAGGTGAAGGGCGAAAGCCCAACGAAGGGCTATGCCAAAGTAAGAAAGTATGAAAATAAGTACATTAAGGGTATGTTTGGGTAATGAGATGAGATGAGAATTTCTCAAAACTTCTCACAAGTTCCCATCCCAAACATCATTCAAACACAAAACACTTTTAAATTTCAATTTTTCAAATTTTTCATCTAATCATTACAACTTTTACAAACTTCAAAACAAAAATAATATTAAAAAATAATATTCAAACAATTTTTTAAGTTTATAATATTTTTATTCAACTTTTCTCCCTCATTTCCCAAAACCCAATAAAATATCTTAACTAAAACCATTTCACTACTATTTACAGATCATTTCATTACTATTCACATAATTCTGAGATACTCGAAGTGTCCAAACGAGCCCTAAGATTACAAAGTCAATTAGCCTTTTACAAATGGAAAGGCATTGGTCCGGAGACATGTAACCTTTATTTTGTTTTCTAATTTTGGATTTGCTTTCGTTTAACAGTTTTTTCTATAATGGGAATGGTTCCAGGAAAATGTTACTGTATTTGAATAATTTAGTGGTTTTCTACAAGAATTACATTTCCACGTACAAAACACCTAGGTATCACTTTTCTAGATGTGTTGTAACTTGGAAAATTGGTCACCACTAGATAGTATTGAGTGGTGTCTATCCGAGCGGCAACCTAACTTAGCCTAGGGAAGATGAGTTTGCAAGCATTTTAGTCTTTTTTAGGGCTGATTTCCAATGCTGAATGTGAAGGTGCACCATCAGAAGCTGAATCTGTTAAATCAGAAACTGAAGAAACTAAGGATGATGCATCCATTGGTGCCAATGAGCCAGAATTATCTCTGTTGGATGATATCTTGTCAATAGAAGCAGGAGGATCAACATTAACATTGGATGGGAATCGTGATGGTGGTGCACAGCAGCAGGAGGTAACTTTCTTAGATTTGAGAATCTCATGTTTTTGCTGTGCAGTCTGCCTCTTTCGCCGTTGGTTGTTCTTTTATTTTTTAACTTTGTCAACTAGCAGGCCTGGGCTATTATTGGAGGTAGTGAAGGGATTGCAGAGCGCTTCTATGAACTTGTTCCTGATATGGCATTAGAATTCCCTTTCGAATTGGACAAATTTCAGAAAGAGGTATTTGGTCCATGCATATCTCTTCTGCACCATTCTAATTGTCTATTTGGGTACACTTTTCTCTCCATACACTTTTACAATGGAAAATTGCTCTGGTGACCTTTGTCAGAACTATACTCCATAAGATTTCTACTGGTTTTAGCTGCTATTCGTTTAAGATGGGTTTTATAAAACACCTTTTGATAGAGACGAAGGTGTTTGTATTATCACTAGAGGGGGGGAACTGGTTTCGTATCACATAGAGGAGTCGAAAGACCACCAAAGAGATGTTTTTTTCTCAAAGCAGTGCTCGTTGGCTGGCCAATGTAGTGGAGGAATGCACCTCATCGGAGGGAAGCAAGAACTTACAAGTCGTATCGGGATGGTACGAAGGCTCGGTTTGTACACTGTCGTTCGAATGACTTCATGCGGTACTTAGAAGTAACTGAATACGGCGGCAGTGGGCATAGTGGTCCTTTGGTGATCCCAGAAGGTACGAAAGGGGGGTTGGAAATACCTCTCCAAGGAAATGAAACATGCTCTGTATATGCATGTTCTGGTAAATACGAAGCCGACGTCGGCAACACCCATGGACAAAGCAGCAGACAAAGGAAAGGGGCTGGGGAGGCAGGAAATCTTGTATGCAGAAGAAGCGAGGGGCGGCGCTAGGAAACAACCGATTGTAATGGGTGGTTCAAGCCACTCCTTGGTGCTGCTGCAAAAAGAAAATGCGGGGGTGGCAGAGAATGGTCGAGGGACTATTCTTGAAAGGGGTGGTGGTAGCTTGTCCCACGCTGCCTCAGTGGAAAGGGAGATGTAGGGAGTCCTTGATGGTTTGAAAGAAGAAATCATTTTATTGACGAAAGCTGTAGAAACTCTTTCAACTAAAATGGAGCCGGGCCAGGCCTTGGGCTTGGAACAAGGCCAACGGTCAACTGGTTCTAAGCTGATAAAGTCTAAAGGAAATGGACTGCACTTAAGGCCTGATAAAGGGAAAGCCAAGATCCAAACGGGCTATACATGCCAAGCCCAGCCCAAACTGAAATGGTGCTTGAAAAGAACTAGGCCCTTCTTTGAGAAAGGCTCCACATCCTCAACTGGGCTTGTTGGTATGCTGGGTCATCATCGGCACGGGACCTCGTCGATGCAACTCCTGGGGCTGTTCCTGGCCATCTTTGCAGCGGGGTCAGCATGCCAGTGTGGCTTTTGACGTCAGAGGAGGCTACACAACAAGTGATTTCGACGACGGCAGAGACACCATCCACCGGCAAGACACAAAACGATGCGTTGGCCCTCTTTGGGTCACATCCCGCCACCACTACCATGAAGGTGCCATCCTTGGCGCCGGTGGAGGAGATATCTCAGATCCCTGCAGAGGAGACGACAAGAGGTTCGTCGGGAGGGCTAGAGCACGGCGGGAAGCCATTGAAACTCCAATCGGCGACGTCTGGGCAGTCGTCTGACCTTCATGCCGTGCAAGGAGGCATATCGGCGTCAGAAAATGGTCTAGTACCCGAGAAACCCATTTTTGTTGACTTAGACAGTGGGAGGCCTGGGTAATTCAGAGAAGGGTGCACTGGACAGGGCTATGGTTGTTTTTGAGGTTACAAGGGGAGAGGTGATGACGGCTGAAAGGTGGGTGGACGCCGGAAGGGGTAAGTCCTCTGCTGAGGGGGTAGAACTAGGGGTGTATACCGGTTGGTCCGGTCCATTCGTTCCGGCCTATTTTTTTTTTTAAATCAATTAATAAAAAAAATTTATTTTAAATACTTTTTTTTTTTTTTTGATCGGTAAACAAAATTTTATTGATCAAAAGGAGGCAAAAAGCCCAAGTATACGGGACATATACAAGAGCAACGCCTGTGCCTGCTAGTTTAGAGATACAAGGAATTCATGAAAAGACATGCCATTAAAATCAATTACAATCGACCAATGAAGTAAGGTATTGAAAAACAGATTTCTAAGCTCTTCTATCGATCGCTCTTGATCTTCAAAACTTCTTGCATTCCTCTCCCTCCAAATGCACCACCATAGACATATAGGTATCATTTTCCATATGGATGCAATTTGAGGGTTGTCCCGAATACCTCTCCACGAGGCTAGAAAGTCACATACCATTTCCTGCATCACCCAAGCTAAACCCAATCGAGCAAAAACTTCGTTCCACAAGATCCTGACAATCTCACAATGTAGTAAGAGATGGTTAGTGGACTCGCCCCTCTTCTTGCACATATAACACCAGTCCATAACTACGATTCCACGTTTCCTCAGGTTGTCTATAGTAAGAATCTTCCCCAAAGAAGCTGTCCAAACAAAAAAGGCTGCCTTTAGAGGTGCCTTTGTCCTCCATATGCTCTTCCATGGGAAGGAACGGGCTGAGGTGTGCATGGTCAAGGAATGGTAGAATGAACGTGCTGTGAAAACTCCCTTCTTAGAAGGGCGCCAATAAATCTTGTCTTCTCCTTCCCCCAACACACGAGTGGAGTATACCTGGTCAAAAAACACCGAAAATTCATCCATTTCCCAGTCTTGTGCATCTCTAAGGAAAGTAATGTTCCATTGTGGAAGACCATTGGAGATGAGAACTAAATCCGCTATTGATACGTCTTTTCTTCTTGCTAAGCCATAAACTTGAGGAAAAACTTCCTTGAGTGCCCGATCACCACACCATAAATCATGCCAAAATTTTACCTTCACTCCATTTCCGACTTTGAAACAAGTATGTGCTGCATATGTATCCCAACCTCTTCGAATATGTTTCCATATCCCAACTCCATGAGGCCCACTCACCTCATTGGAACACCAACCTCCCCATGATTCTCCATGCCTCAAAGCAATGACGATTCGCCACAAGGCCTCTTGTTCATTGTGAAATCTCCATAACCACTTGCCTAGCAAAGCATTATTGAAATATTTCAAATTCCGAATACCCAAGCCTCCTTCTTTGATGGGAGAACAAATTGTGGCCCATTTCACCAAGTGGAATTTAAACTCATCCTTTATCCCTCCCCAAAGGAAATCACGTTGAAGTTTCTCCATACGATGAGCCACTTTGGCGGGGAGCGGGAATAATGAGAGAAAGTACGTTGGTAAGTTGGAGAGAGTGCTCTTGATGAGAGTCACCCGACCCCCTTTGGATAGGTACATCCGCTTCCAACCGGCTAATTTTCTTTCCATTTTTTCTAGCACATCATCCCATATGGATTTTGATTTAAAAGCCGCACCCAATGGTAAACCAAGATATTTCATGGGCAACTGAGATATCTTGCAATCCAAGATGGACGCCAAACTCTCCACATTGGGTACAAGCCCCACTGGCACTACCTCAGATTTGGCCAAATTCACCTTCAACCCTGACACGGCCTCGAAGCATAATAAAAAAGCCCTCAAAGCTCGGATTTGCTCTTGTTTGGCCTCACAAAAAATTAGAGTATCATCAGCAAACAAGAGATGTGAGATGTTTATCGAACTTGAGGTTGCCTCACCAACTGAGAATCCTGATAAGAAACCACCCGCCACTGCCCCTGCAATCATCTTACTAAAAGCTTCCATCACAAAAACAAAAAGAAGTGGAGAGAGGGGATCCCCTTGTCGCAATCCTCGGGAGCTTTTGAAAAAGCCTTTTGATGTTCCATTCACCAATACAGAAAAACAGGTCGTAGAAATACAGTATTGGATCCAAGTACGCCATTTAATGCCAAAGCCACATCTCTCAAGTATATAAAGTAAGAATCCCCAATTGACGTGATCATAAGCTTTCTCCATGTCCAACTTGCAAAGAAGTCCGGGCTCTCCTGACTTAATACGACTATCCAGGCATTCATTGGCAATAAGTACTGAGTCTAGGATTTGTCTACCTTTAACAAAGGCATTTTGAGGCTTTGAGATCAAACTTTCCATTACTTTGCTCAACCTATTTGCCAATACTTTGGATAAGATTTTATATAACCCGCCCACCAGGCTAATGGGACGGAAATCTTTCACCTCTACTACACCAGGCTTTTTAGGGATGAGTGCTAAAAAGGTTGCATTGAGGCTTTTCTCGAATCGCCCACTTCCATGAAATTCATGGAAAAACCCCATGATATCTTCTTTAAGTACATCCCAACAAGACTGAAAAAAGGCCATGGTAAAACCATCCAGACCTGGGGCTTTGTCGCCCGCCATACCTTTAACTACCAATCTAACCTCTACCTCCTCAAACGGCCTTTCAAGTTGTTCCATCGCCTGCGGATCAAGAACATCAAAAGCCAGTCCATCAAGTCTTGGCCTCCACGAAAACTGTTCTGAAAACAACTTATCATAGTAATTGACAATGTAATCTGAGATCTCGGTTTGGTTGGATGAGGCCACCCCGTCTATCATCAGAGTTTCTATAGCATTGTTCCGCCTATTCGAATTGGCCACTTGGTGGAAAAACTTGGTGCATCTATCCCCTTCCTTCAACCATAAAGCACGAGATTTTTGTCGCCAAGATATTTCTTCCATAAGATAGAACCGTTCAATGTCTGCAGTTACTTGAGTTTTGCGCGCCTGCTCGGTTTCAAGTAGTACCCGCTCCTCTTCCACACCCTCCAAGCGCTTAAGCTCCTCCAAGAGAACAATTTTTTGGCTTTCCACATTGCCAAACTCTTGTGCATTCCACTCCTTTAAATCCTTTTTCAAAGACTTTAATTTACATGCCAAAATATAACTAGGATTGCCATGAAACTGATAAGATGACCACCATTGACGTATTCTGTCCAGGAAACCCTCAGACTTCAACCACATGTTCTCAAATTTGAAGTATCTTGGACCTCTTCTAATGCCTCCGCAGTCCAAAAGGATGGGAAAGTGGTCCGAACATAGCCTAGGTAATCTCTTCTGAATAAGGTCTGGGTAATGAGCCTCCCAATCCGGTGAGATTAGAAATCTATCTAGCCTAGACCAAGATGGAATATCTCGGTTGCTAGACCAAGTGAAAGAGCCACCTGCAAGAGGAAGATCCTGTAAATTTTGCTCCGAGATGAAGTTAGAGAATTCTACCATAGATGGATTGAAACCCGAACCACCCAATCTCTCACTCGGAAAACGAGTGACATTGAAATCACCACCGATACACCATGGTAGGTCCCATACGCTGCCAATACCGGCCAACTCATCCCATAATAAACTTCTGGACCGATCAAGATTAGGCCCATAAACTCCAGCGAATGCCCACTGAAAACCATCCCTGACATTTTTGAATGAGCATGCCGCCACGTAATCTCCCAGAAAGTCCTCAATTTTCTCCACCACCCTCCTGTCCCACATTACTAATATGCCCTCAGATGCTCCAATGGACGGTAAATAATGCCATCCCACTTGACTACAACCCCACAAACTTCTAATGATACGCAGAGAAATAACCGCAAGTTTCGTTTCTTGTAAACATACAACGTCCACTTTCCATTTACGAAGCAAATTTCTAACTATAAGACGTTTGTCTTTCTCATTCAGCCCCCTTACGTTCCAAGAAACAATCTTTGGTTTCATAAAACCACGTCTTTTGCCCTTCCCCTCACTCTTCCCCGGTTAGAGCTCTTTCCATTTACTCCATCATTTACTGTCCAGTCCAGTCTATGGAGTTCTCTTGCTTGCTTCTTGGCTGATGCAAGCTCCCTGGGTGATCCCAAACTATTTTTCCCAGCTTCCATAGCTACAAAGAGAGCAATGAGCTGGTCCTCAAAACCATTGCATAAAATCCCCATGCTGAATTGCATCTCCTTTACCTTGTTCAGGACCCAATTTGAAGCTTGAGAATTACTGTTCTTAAACGGATGCAGGGATATCAGTGGGAGAGGGTCTTCCCAGCAACACTCATCTTCATACGCCAAGGAAGCTGTGTCTGCTATCCCTGCACTACCAAAATCCATTTCCGATCTCAATAGGCCAGTCATTTCAGCCGTCAGCGTGATCTGTGGCTCTTCGGCATCATTTTCTACTTCGAGAACCGTAACAGGTTCCTTAGTGCTTGTCGGTAGCGCCGCCGTCCCTCCCCCCTCGTCCGAGAGACCAGCCACCAGTTCGCCTGCCCCCGTCGACCAAGTCTGTGGTGGTCCCCCTTCACCATCGAAAGGAACCAGCGCCAACGCGCATCCCGTTGTCTCCGTTACAACCTCACCACCCCTCACCTCAGTACAGTCCATTTCCGACCTCCAGAGAGTGATCATTTCAACCGTCGGCGTGGTCTGTGGATATTTCGTGGTTGTTGGACCAGGTTCGACGACATTTTCTGCTTCGAGAACCGTATCAGATTCTTTAGAGCTTGACGGCGGCGCCGCCGTCACTCCCCCATCATCCGGGATACCAGCCACCAGTTCGCCTGCTCCCGTCGCCCAAGTCTGTGGTGGTCCCGTCCGGTGATTTTCCGTCGCCGGTAGAGACGCGCCGGATGATGACCCCACCTCGTACGTGGATGGGCCTGAGAGCTTGGCCCTCCATCTCCATGTCTGTTTCTCGGGCCCTCCTTCTCCAGACCTGCCTTCTCCAAGCCTTCTTCTTGGGCCTGTATGCTGAACAGCCCACTCCTTGTCTGGTCTACCAACTCCTCCTGTTACCTTCTGCTGGCCCAACATCTGCACTTGTGTTCTCACAGCCTTAGGTGCTCCACTTACTATTCCAGACCCCTGGTCCAAGCCCATGTCCAACTCAATGTTATCAATTAACCTCGTGAGCCTCTCCCTCTCAGCTATCAGTTCCTCCTTTATTCTAAGTAGGGAAATCTTCTTAGCTACTTTCCCCTTGATCAGAGGATCTTGATCCCTTCTTGTGTAAACATCTCTGTCATGCCATTCCACTCTGTCCTTTTTCTTCAAAATTCCATCATTGCCCTTCAATTCAAAATCTGGACTAGTAGCAGCTCCTCTCATGGCTGGATCAACACCAACTACGGCCTCAGCATAGGTCTTGAATGAGGTTTTGTTCTGTACAGGAAAGTGATTGGGGACCTCCCTCCCATATTTCTCCCCTGCATTTTTCACCCCACCACCACTCATCTCACTGATCTCCAACGCCAGCCTTCTCCATCCTTGACTTCCAGCATCTTCAGGGACAATGATGATGCTTCTTCTGCCACCACCTCTATATTCCACAAAGGCCATATGTCTACCGAATGCATTAGAGGATCTCTGAGCAATATATGCACTGCTGCCATAACTGAAGGTTTTTATGTAATCCTTCTTGGCATCTGCTTGACCACATCCTTCAAGAGACTGCACAACCCATCTCGCAGTGGTGAAACTGATTACCAACTGTTTAGTCACCTTCCTTCCCCTCTCAATGATACATAGAGCTCTGCTTCCTACATGCACTAACTCAAATATCTTCGATTCTATAAGGACTGTCTTTCTAAACCCCATCATAACAGAACTTTTTACCCTCTTAAATACTAAATTAAATTAAGTAACTTATTAATGTAGATTATGTAACAAACTCAATAAAAAAATATTTTATATGGTTAATGATAATAAATTAAATGAAAATTACATTATTAATTTATATAATTACTATATAATTAATTAATTAATATTATATATTAGTTAATTCATAGAATATTAACAAATGATAATAACATATTTAAAATTTTATATTGTTAATAGGGATATGTTAGATGAATATTTATATAAAATATTGTTAATTTATAGAATATTAACAAGTATTAATAACATATTTAAAATTTTATATTGTTAATTGTATAATTATTATATAAATAATATATATAATATTTTATTTATTTTTATTTTTTATTCGGTCGGTCCGGTCCGGGAAATCTCCACCCCGGGACCAGACCGAAACCGAAATTTCCCTATTTACTGGACCGAAACCGACCATGCATTTGGTCGGTCCGGTCTGTTTCTCCGGTCCGAACCGACCGGTTTACACCCCTAGGTAGAACCTACTCCATTGAACTTGTTTCATCCGAGGGTGTCAAATTGGATAATTAAGAAAGCCAAAGAGATCAAGCATTGTATGGGGATAACATGTGAGGGTTTTGAGGAAAAATTTTTGGCGTTACTTAAGCTATTGAAGCTGGAGGTGCGCAATCTACAATGGATCTTGCTATTAATTTGGACAAAAAAAGAGAAAAATAACTCTAAAAGGCTAGCATGGGCTATGAATGATGATGGAGGGGAGAGAAGCTGAGAAGCTCTAGCTGGGGGTGTCTCAAGGGACGGGTAACGATGAATCCTATAAGAAACCAAAAATAATATCTTAGAACGTAAGGGGGCTGAATGAGCACAACAAACGGCTCCAAGTCAGAAATTTACTTCATCAATGGCAAGGTGATATCATTTGTTTATAGGAGACCAAGCTAGAATTTATTACAAGGAAAATAGTTCGAAGTTTGTGGAGGGGACGTCATGTTCGATGGTTGTATCTGCCTTCTAAAGGAGCATTTGGGGGTGTTCTTATTATGTTCGATAAAAGGGCGGTGAAAAGGTTAGAGGACTGTGTGGGTGAATTCATTGTGGCGTGCTCCTTTGAGAATGTAGAGGATGGTTTCCAGTGGGCTTTTGCCAGAGTCTACAACCCTAATATTGATGCGAAAAGAAGGTCTTTGTGGGAAGAATTGGCAAGACTTCTTAGTTGGTAGGAGTTACCAAGTTGCATAGGGGGTGACTTCAATGTCCCTCGTTTCTCGAGTGAGAGATCAGGTATGTCCCACATCACACTTGCTATGAGGGATTTTTCTTACTTCATTTCAGAGCAGACACTTATGGATATTCTGCTCATGGGAGGTTCGTATACTTGGTCTAACACGTGAACTCCATCCTGGTCGAGAATTGATGGATTTTAGCTAACTCCAGAATGAGAGTTACATTTTCCAGAGGTAACTCAGAGAAGATTACCTAGGGTATGCTCAGACCACTTCTCCATCCTTTGACTGTGGAGGCATCCACGGAGGCAGAAGGTATTTTAAATGCAAAAAATATGTGGCTTAAGACTGACGGTTTTGTAGACAGGGTACGACAATGGTGGTCTTATGATTTCCAAGGCTCTCCAAGCTTTATAATGGCGAAAAAGCTAAAAGTGCAGAAACAAGATTTGAAGCAATGGAATGAACAAGTCTCTGGCACTGTAGGTCTACAGTGACACTCCTTTCTAGAGGAGCTACAGGGTTTGGAGGGTGAGGAGGAGGCTAGAACTCTTTTTGAATCCGAATCAACTCGCAAGAGTCAGATAGTTACAAAACTTGAAAGAGTCATATTGATGGAAGAGATCTCTTGGAGACAGAAATCAAAGGCACTATGGCTCAAGGAGGGAGACAAGTGCACACAGTTCTTCCATAGGGTGGCTAATTCGCACTGAAGGAACAAACGCTATTGATAGTTGATGATAGATGGAGCAGTATCTTCGAACCATTCAATTATCAAGAACCACATTACACAATATTATGAACGTCTACTAGCCGAACAACAACCATGTAGACCGACAGTAGGTGGTTTGACTTTTTTTGTACTAGATCCACAATGTGAAGGGTGGCTTGAGAGGCCCTTTGAAGAAGAAGTACGCAAAGTCGTTAGAGGTATGGCTAGTGACAAGGCCGCAGGCTCTGATGGTTTCATAATGGGCTTTTTCCAAACCTGTTGGGAAGTGTTAAAGGGCGACCTTATTCAGGCATTTCAAGAATTCCATAGTAATGCTAGTTTTGAAAGAAGTCTAAATGCTACCTTTTTAGCACTTATCCTAAAAAGGTGGGATTAGTGGATGTTTGAGACTGTCGTCCCATCAACCTTGTGAATGGGGTTTACAAGATTATATCCAAGGTGTTAGCGAACCGATTTGAGTACGGTGATGGAAAAGTTAATCTTGAAGCTGCAAAATGCATCTGTCAAAGGCAGACAAATCCTGGATTTGGTCTTAATTGCTAATGAAGTGTTGGATGGACGACTCAAATCTCGAGAACCAGGGTTACTTTGCAAACTAGATATAGAAAAGCCTATGATCATGTAGATTGGAAGTTCTTATTTTATCTACTTACAATATGTGGTTTTGGTGAGAAATGATTAAATTGGGTAGAATTTTTCATCTCAACAGTACACTTTTCTATATTGGTGAATGGTTCACCAGTGGGTTTTTTTGACTCGTAGGGCTTGAAACAGGGGATCCACTCTCTCCCTTACTTTTTACTTGTCATGGAAGCTCTTAGTCAAATGATTGTGGGCCTCGTGGAAGGTGAGTTTCTTTATGGTTTTTCGGTGGGGAATGGTAATTATGGCTCTATTGATGTTTCTCATCTATTGTTTGCGGATGATACTCTCATCTCTGCGGAGAAAATCTCAGGCATATCCAACTTGTGAGGGCTCTACTTATCTGTTTCGAAGCTGTCTTAGGTTTAAAAGTTAACCTCTCAAGGTCTGAACTGGTACCAGTGGGGACTGTTCCCGAAGCAGCAGCTCTAGCCTTCCTCTTGGGATGTAAGGTATCTTCTCTACCCCTGAAGTATCTTGGCTTACCTTTGAGTGCTCCCTTTAAAGGTGGAACGCAGACTGGCATCTTGGAAGAGGTGTATTTGTCTAAAGATGGTAGGCTCACCTTAATTAAAAGCACTATTTCCAACTTACCTACCTATTTTTGTCCTTGCTCCCGCTACCAGCAAAGGTTGCCAACCGTATTGAGAAGTTACAACACAACCTTTTGTGGAGTGTTTTGGGGGATGAGTTCAAGTTCCATTGGGTTAATTGGTCAATGGTTTATACTCTAATTTCTGGGGGTGGATTGGGGATTCGCAACTTGATGAAGTTCAACCAAGCTCTATTGGGTAAATGGTTGTGGCGGTATTGACACGAAAGTGGGTCTTGTGGAAGACTGTTATAGATGCACAGGTTGGGGAGGCATGTGGTGGTTGGTGTTCGAACGAGGTACATGGTCCATATGGGGTGGGCATATGGAAATACACAAGGAAAAATTGGGAGTTTTTCCAGAAACATACACATATTGTAGTGGGTGATGACTCTCGTGTCAGATTTTAGTATGATAACTGCTGTGGTGAACGAAGTCTTCAAGACACTTTCCCTGCCATATTTGGGCTTGCATGAGTGAAGGATGCAACGATAGCAGACCACTTGCTTTTTTCTAGTGGCTCCCCTTAATGGAATGTTGATTTCATTAGGGCAGCTCAAGACTGGGAGTTGGAGGAGATTACAAAGTTCTATGTAGCATTGGTATTCTGTATGTATGACCGAGGGTACCATGGATCGGATGATTTGGAGCCCTTCCATGAAAGTTAAATTCACTGTCAGATCACTCCACAGAGTTTTAACGAGTCCAGGCATGTACACATTTCCATGGAAGAGCATTTGGCAGACAAAAACTCCTTCCAAAGCCGCTTTTTTCTTTTGGACGGCAGCATTGGGCAAAATTCTCACCATAGAACATAAGGAAACGTCGGATAATGGTGTTGGACTGGTGTTACACGTGTAAGAAAGAGGGTGAATCAGTAGACCATTTGTTTCTACATTGTGAGGTGGCGAAGACCTTGTGGGACTATTTTTTTACAGGACTTGGCGTATCGTGGGTCATGCCTTTTAGATTGGTGGATTTTCTAGCTAGCTGGAGAGGTCTCCGAGGGAATTCACAAGTCGCAGTAATTTGGAAAATGGTCCCTATTTGTATGTGTTGGTGTATATGGCGGGAACGAAATGATAGAAGTTTCGAAAACTGCAAGAAGACAATGGAGGAGCTGAAAGTCTTTTTCTTTAAAACATTGTTCTCATGGGTGGGGGCTATTGTTTGTAACGGACTAAGTGTCCTTGACTTTTTACTATCAGTTGTAAACTCTAGTTAGGTATTTCTCATGTATACTTCCTATATACTTGGGTTTTGCCTACTTTTATGAATAAAATACTTTGATTACCGATCAAAAAAATATCTCTTCTACGATCCATTTATATATTAAGTTTTCTACTGCTAGAAAATTCTTAGTTCATAAACATGATTTTGTTTAGGAGATGAAGCACTGAGGGATATATTGCTGTTTCTTCTTTGCAACATCTATATTTTGTTTGTGAAGAAATGGTTTTCTTGCTACTGTCATCAAAGCTTTTGTGTTACAATAGTATGCAGGTTTTTTTTGTTGACATGCATTCGTACAAGTGTAAATCCTTTGTGCATGGTGCTATTTAATTTTTCTTTTATTTTCTTTATAACTGTGATAACTTAAAGAGTGGCTGAGAATCATGTTATCTGCGGCCTAAATGAGATTATTTTATTTTATTTTAATAATTACAGGCTATATATTATCTCGAAAAGGGAGAATCAGTTTTTGTCGCTGCTCATACGTCAGCTGGAAAGACAGTCGTCGCGGAATATGCTTTTGCTTTGGCATCAAAAGTATGACTGGACCTTGCACTGATGTCATATTGTATTTTATTTTTTTTGCCACCAATATTTAAGTGATTTAGCAGTTGAATGTGGTATATTGATTTTGTAATAAAATTCTTAGAACAAAAAATTCATCTCATGTATTTACTGATAAAAAAAATATTGATTTTCTGATCTCCTGAATTTTGAGACTCCACCTCATGTATTAGAATATTAAAATTCAAGCATGTGCTGCTGTCAAGTATTGGACTCTTATCCTAATTTTTTTTCTTGATTATAATGCCATGCAGCACTGCACAAGAGCTGTATATACTGCACCTATAAAAACCATCAGCAATCAAAAATATAGGGATTTCTGTGGGAAATTTGATGTTGGGCTGCTCACTGGTGATGTTAGCTTGAGGCCAGAGGCTTCTTGTCTAATCATGACCACTGAGATATTAAGGTCAATGCTCTACCGGGGTGCGGATATTATACGTGACATTGAATGGGTAAAAGGGATCCTTCATTTTTAACTGTAATTTTTGCCTTTCCTTTTTCAGATAAAGTGGTGTCATTCCATTTATTTTTGCCATTCTCTGTATTTTCTATAGTCTCCTGAGGATTTTTTCTTGCTTTTTCGCTATGAGGAAACAGGTTATATTCGATGAGGTGCACTATGTCAATGATATTGAAAGAGGTGTTGTTTGGGAAGAAGTTATAATCATGCTTCCAAGACATATAAATTTTGTTCTTCTTTCGGCCACGGTATTTGTCTCTGTTTAATATGCATGTACTTAATGAAAAGTTCTTTTGAGATTAATTGCTTTGATAGTAAGTTATGAAACTTCAATGATTTTAACATAGATTTTGCAATCTTTGAAATTATGATGAGTTGTAGCCATTGGTCCATATTTGTATGTAACTTTCATTTAAGCTTTAGATCTATGAATTGATGAAGTTGCTTTCAGTTCTAGCATTGCTTTGCCTGCTTACTCAATGTCTGAAATGCTACCTCCAGAACCTCCTTCCTCGGTTGTGAGTGGAGGTTGCTCTAAGTTAATTGCATGGATGGAAGCATGCTGGGTAACAAGTGAAGTTGGTTACATACTTTGTCTAACACTGTACTGTGAACGCCTTAATTCCTGATATTATAAATTAGTTGTTAATAGGTCTTCTTCCAGACAAATTCGTTTGTTACCACATAATTATACTTCTCTAGCAGCTCTGCTCGTGATGATATTTATCAGTTGTATTTAGGGGTGATAAACGGTCCGGTCGGACCGAACGGACCGTAGACCGGTCCGGTCCGGTCCACATTTTAGAGGACCGAAAACATTCAGTCCGGTCCACGGTCTAAGGCTTTTTCGGACCGGACCGGACCGAATGAAAAATAAAATAAAATAAAAATATTTTATATATATTTTATATATAATAATTGTACAATTAACAATATAAATTTTTAAATATATTATTAATAGTTGTTAATATTCTATAAATTAACAATATTTTATATATATCTTCATCTAACCTATTACTATTAACAATATAAAATTTTAAATATGCTATTAACACTTGTTAATATTCTATGAATTAATAAATATATAATATCAATTAGTTAATTATATAGTAATTATATAAATTAATAATATAATTTTCATCTAATTTATTATCATTGACCATATAAAATATTTTTTTATTGAGTTTGTTACATAATCCACATTAATAAGTCACTTAATTTAATTTAGTATTTTAAATAATTTTTTTTATTAATTATTTAAAAAAAAGGTCGGACCGACCGGACCAGACCGGGTCCGGTCCCTTTGGATGTTCAGTCCGGTCCGGTCCGGTCCGGAAAAATGTTCGGTCCATCGCCGGACTGGACCATTTGCAGCCCTAGTTGTATTTCTGTGTTGTTTAGACTTGTTTTTGCCATGCCTCTCTCTCTTTATAGCATCAAGATGGTTAACATGTTTTATGAAGTATTTATCACCATTTTACAGGTGCCAAACACAGTTGAGTTTGCTGACTGGATTGGTCGGACTAAGCAGAAGGAAATCCGTTTAACTGTGTAAGTAGTGAATTGGTATGCTAACTGGCATTCAATTTATTTTCAGTATCTTGAGGTTTTTTTATTTTTTAACATTACCGCTTTTTTTCTTGCTTTATTTTGATATTTTTTTCCTTTTTGCTTTGCATAAACACGAACGCAGCAGAAAGAAAATTTACATTATGAATTTCCTGTGTGTAAGTTTTTGCTATTGTGTTTTTGTTATCAGGACTACAAAAAGACCAGTACCACTGGAGCATTGCCTATTTTATTCTGGAGAACTTTACAAAGTATGTGAAAGTGAAACATTTATGCCTCAAGGACTAAAGGCTGCTAAAGACGCATTCAAGAAAAAGGCTTTGACTGCTGTAGGTGGTACTGGATCTTACGGTAGGAGTGGATCTTATGCTGGAGCCTCAGCTACTCATGACGGGCATCGATCTCAGAGATCTGAACATTCTAGCCGGGGAAAACAGAACAAACATTTTGGTAGCCAATTTCAGGGAAGCTTACCTGGGACTGGTGGGGGGAACCAGAAAAATGGGAACGGCCAGAATAGTTGGGGGTCAAGGAGATCTGATGCTTCCTTGTGCTTGTTGCTTATTAACAAGCTATCAAAGAAATCACTGTTACCTGTATGTTAGAATGCATCTTCCTTCAGTTTATCTTGGTTACTCAGGCTATGTTTTATTTTGGTAATTCTGAATATGTCACTGAGAACTTCTTCAGACTTTGGTTTCGAAGCTCTGAACTTCTTCAGACTATGTGTTAATACTGGATTTCTTTCTTTCTTAGATATAAAATATAAATGAAAACATGAAAACTTTTGAAGTTTATAAAAGCTAAATTTTGGGAAAATTTTTGATAAATTCTCCCGTTTTCATCCATAATATGGAGAAGGCAAAAAAAGTCTTATTCTTTTATTCATCTTCATCATCTTCAGTTTATTAGCGTCCATGATCTTCTACTTTCGATTGTAAACTCTAATTAGGTTATTCTCATGTACTTGGGCTTTGCCTACTTCTATGAATAAAACTTTTTGATTACCTATAAAAAAAAATATTTGTTTCTCACAAGAAACGTGCTCTTTCTACTGCAATATCTACGAAATGGTAGATTACTCTATTAATTGCCCTGGTAATGGTCAGTTGCGACTTGCTGTTCTTGAAGGAGCCCTGATAATTTAGAGGCGTTTCCTTTATGGTGATATTTGGATACTAGTAAAAAAGATGAATTTACAATTTGGTTTTGGTATGAAATTATTTTTAAAATTTGATGTGCTTATTTTTTTTTTTATCATAAACAGGATTTGTTATTTTTTTTTATTTTAAGTAAAAATATTATATATATAAATCAATAGGAGTAACCAAGTACACTGGACGTATATAAGAAAACACCTAGCCCATACAAGAGAGCCCCTAATGACCCAAAAATCCCATGAAACCTACCCAAAATACACAAAGCCTGAATTGGACACACCTCCCCAACCCCAACCCCTTGTTTCCATAAAACTAATCCTCGACCCGAACATCCCACAACGAGATCGTCTTCACAATGTCCTCCCTTTATTCTTCCCTCGACTTGAGCTACCTCCCTTAGCATCGTAATTAATTGAACATAGAAGATGCTTTAATTCTCTGCTTTTCTTAAAATGTGATTTGATTTCAAGCGCGTAACTTGTCTCAATCGCAGTGAGTAGAGCTTTAAATTGATCTTCATATTCTCCCTGTTCTACATATGAAAGCCCCAGGATTTGTTGAAGTCCGTTAACTTTATTCAGAACCCAATCTGATGGTGAACTCGCTATATCGTTTAACGGAGGGATAGAAACCAAGGGACCAACATTATCTCCAGCCACCGTACCCAACTGCACTCCCGATTCCAAACCTTCCCTCACATGAGGCACCAACGACAAACCGCTAGTGTCCATTGTTTCTGCCACCATTACAGGTTCCTCCCCTCCACCAACATTGCTTGACTTTGCACCACCCCCCACTGATCCTTGTCGTGTCGCTTTGTCTGGCCCTATTGTTCCTTCCGTAGCACAGGAAGGGGAAGCA
This sequence comes from Juglans regia, assembly GCF_001411555.2. NCBI lineage: Eukaryota > Viridiplantae > Streptophyta > Magnoliopsida > Fagales > Juglandaceae > Juglans > Juglans regia. Next base: position 7,637,313 of record NC_049914.1, read on the forward strand.
CTATCTTTTGTAACCCCATTTGCATCTTCCAAAAGAGGTTATAAACAGGATTTGTTATCACAAAGGTGCGGTTTGGATAGTGAGATGAGATGGTTTTAGATGAAAGTTGAAAGTTGAATAAAATATTGTTAGAATATTATTTTTAATATTATTATTGCTTTAGGATTTGAAAAAGTTGAATTGTTTATTATATTTTGTGTGGAAATTTGAAAAAATTGTAATGATGAGATGAAATATTTTCACTATCCAAACGGGGCCTAAAATGTTATGTAACTCGAGCTTTTTCTTGCCTTGTTTGTGTAGGTGGTGATATTTTGTTTCTCAAAGAATCGCTGTGATAAATCAGCTGATAGTTTGTATGGGACTGATCTCACTAGCAGTTCTGAGAAAAGTGAGATTCGTGTTTTCTGTGACAAAGCATTTTCCCGTCTGAAGGGGTCTGACAGGAATTTGCCACAGGTTGGCAGCTAAAAGATTATTCGTTGTCAATTTATACGGCATTTGAGTTTTGCAGGAAATAAAATGTTGTGATGTGCAGATTGTTAGAGTTCAAAGCCTACTTCATAGAGGAATTGGTGTCCATCACGCAGGGTTGCTTCCAATTGTTAAGGAAGTTGTTGAAATGCTTTTTTGCCGTGGTGTGGTCAAGGTAAATACGTCTTACTTCTGGACTGTTTTAGTGTTTATAATGTTCAGATTAGGGTTTTCAACATGCTGCTGCTGCTATCCTGATGCTATTAAGATGTTAAGAAAATGCTGCGATCAAATTCTTTATAAAGAATTAGACCGAGTTTTAGCCACTATTATTGTGTGTATTTGATTTCTTACGGTCGTCTTAGAAGTTATAGTGGGTTGATGCTTCTGTGTTTGTATTTTGTAGGTTTTATTTTCAACAGAGACATTTGCAATGGGGGTTAATGCTCCAGCTAGAACGGTGATGCCTTTTTATGATTTTACCTTAATTCGAAGTTATTTACTGCTACAGCATGAAAAGTCAGATTAGGTTTACAATTTATTGTATATTTTGGATTTGCGTGGGGTCTTTTAAGATCACTCTCTCTGTCAATTATTATTTTGGGTAATTGCTGCTATAAGCAAACTTCAGACATCATTCTAATCTTATGTGGGGGGGGGGGGGGGGGGGGGGGGGGTTTCGAGAAGACATTTTCCTCTATTTATCAACACTTTCTAGACAGACTTTTTTTAATAAGTAATCAAAACTTTTATTGAAGGGTGCAAAGGCTTAGCCCAAGTACAACACTTTCTAGGCAGGCTTTCCCATTATGAACCTTTAATTTGGTGTTGCGTTGATAATTAGTACATATTCTGTTTGCAATGTAAGCATCAAGCAGCAGAGTAGCTGTTATGGACATGGTTGTGCTAAAGCTTCTTAACTTTGGTCCATTTTTTACATAACCTAGATGATGGTTTTGACTGGAAGCCTGAAGTTGTCTGCATTATCACCTAGCAAAGATGTGTGGTCTGCGGACATTGGGGTTGCATTGTTTGTATTGGTGTATGGTTAAATGTTCAGAGGTAGAAACATTGCGAATTAACAATCATAATGATATTTTTATAGGTAAAATATGATTTTATTTTATCAAGTAAATAGGCAAAGCCCAAGTATACATTGATTTTTTTTTATATGTAAGAAAGAAAATTCTATTAGAACGAATGAAATAGGCGAAGCCCATGTACACATGGCATATACAAAAGATAACACCTAATTACATTCTAGGAAGTAGAAAGCAACAACAAAAAGTCATGAGCTGAAGCTCCATTAATCACTAAAGCAGAAAACCATTGCAATAAAGAGTACACAAAAAGATTCCAAATATCCTTCAAGGTGCGCTCCTTATCTTTGAAACACTGCTCATTCCTTTCCTACCAAATGCACCACATAAAACACAAAAGAATCATCTTCCACACCGCAGCCACTTGAGAACAACCATATAGCCCATTCCAGAAGATCCACCACTCTCAAAGGCATCACCCAAGCCGACCCGATTCTACTAAAAGCTTCATCCCACAATGCCTTAGCCTCCTCACAATGCAAAAGTAAATGATCCACAGATTCCCCATGCTTCTTACACATGAAACACCACTCCACAACAATAAGGCCACGCTTCCTCAAATTATCCATCATCAAAATGCTCCCAAGCGATGCTGTCCATATAAAAAAAGCAACTTTGGAAGGCACATGAGACCTCCAAATACGCTTCCAAGGAAAAGGAGGAATTCGCTGAACAGTCAACACCTTATAATACGACCGAACCATATACCGTAAACCAAGCTACAAGTTAGGATCTAGAAATGGATACAAGAAAATCATGGAAACTAGTACCATTGAGAACAATGACAGAAGTCCACAAGAAGGTATGGAAGAAGAAACATCTAGGATCATCCAAAGAGCATTCTCGATCTTCAAAATTCCAACCATTCCTTTCCAGCCAAATACACCACATGAGACATAAGGGAATCATATTCCACACTGCAGCAATTTGGTGATTACCCTGAAGGCCTCTCGAATTTGGTAAATATCATAATGATATTAGTTGGGCTTTTCCACAAAATTGTAAATGGGAATATCTGATGATTGTGTGTATAGTTAAATGTTTCAGAAATAGAAGCATTGAGAATTAACAATCATAATGAAATTAGTTGTGCTTTACCATAAAATTATAAACGGGAGTATGTAATGATAGTGTGAAGGCATTATATGACTCATATGCTATGCTTTATCTAGTTGCAGGCTGGAAATTTTGCATTTTCAATTTTGACGTAATGAAGGTTTTTGCAGGTTGTTTTTGATTCTTTAAGGAAGTTTGATGGCAGGGAATTTAGACAATTATTGCCAGGAGAATACACTCAAATGGCAGGTCGTGCTGGCAGAAGAGGACTTGATAAGATTGGTACAGCTGTTATAATGTGCCGTGACGAAATCCCAGAGGAGTGCGACTTGAAGCATGTTTTAATTGGGAGTGCAACTAAGCTTGAATCTCAGTTTCGGCTGACCTATATCATGATCCTGCATCTTCTTCGTGTTGAAGAATTAAAGGTAGACATTCAATTAATTTCAACGTTTTTCTGATAAAGGATCGTGGATAAAATTTTCTCGGAGAAAACAGAGCCTCTTTCCAAACTTCTGTAGCTTAGGATGTCCATTCAGATACTCATCATCATACCTTCTGTAAAACATGAATGGAAAGCAATAAAAAGATTTTGTGCATGTAAAATATTTTCAGCATGATAGCCAAAGTGTTGGGGGTGAGTAACTGTATCTACAACAAACTTTTCTGGGACTGACTTTGCATCAAGGTTTTCGTTTTTCAAGAACCTTACATGTTCCGAGAGTTGTGCAAGGGTTTGACTTTTCACTTTCATGGTCCAAGGGATCGTCTCCTGCACTCTGTTATAGATTACTGCCCTTCCTAAGTTTTTTCCCAGCCTCTTTTTAACCAATCAAGTGAGTTCATTTAACTAAGTTTGGATGGGACTTCAACTACAGGTGGAGGACATGCTGAAAAGAAGCTTTGCTGAATTCCATGCTCAGAAAAAACTTCCTGAGAAAGAACAACTTCTGATGCGAAAGCTTGCTCAACCCACAAAAACAATTGAGTATGTCGACAGAATCTTGATTGTTAATTGGTGGACATAATGCTTCATAATTTTTTATTTTTTTTGTTAATATGCAACTTTATCCTGGAATCTTCTCTTACTCCATGTTTTGGATGTTCATTCTTTAAAGTTGGTTCTTATACTTTTCGGAATGCTTTTTTATAAGTAGACTGAAGGAGCAATATATAACTCATAGGTATGAAGAAGTACGAGTTTCCAGCATAATAAAACTTGTATTGATCTTGGAAAAATTGAAGCATCTTATTTCAACGAAACAGATTTCAGACAAGGTCCTTGTGGCTCCACTTCAATTTCACATATTATGAAGGGGAAAGGAGACCCTTAACACTAAAGTTTTGGTCACGCTATACATCCTATAGGCCTGGAAGTAGCATTGATGACTTGTTTGAGAATTTCATTATATTCTAACAATTTCATATGGATGTACCAGACATCGGTTCATTTTTCTTAGGGTGGGTCAATCCTTTCCTTCTTTGTCCTCTGCATGTTTCAATCTGAGACATGAGGGTAAGGGGACTATTCCAGCTTATTTGTAAAATGCTATGCAAATGATTCTTTTTCTGTTCTTCCATTGTATGTATAATGCTTGAAGTCTGTTTTTTTTTTGCATGTAGATGTATAAAAGGTGAACCAGCCATTGAGGAATACTATGAGATGTACTCAGAAGCTGAAGAACATAGCAACAAGATATCTGACGCCGTCATGCAGTCCCCTTCTGCCCAAAAATTTCTTACTACTGGAAGAGTGGTAGTAGTAAAATCACAATCGGTGAGTTCCTATTTATAGTGTGTGCTGGACCTGCTGGTTTAACTTATTAAAAAATGTTTTTGCTGGTATACAGTTGTATTTTCTTGATTAGTGATGCTCAATCTACAGCATGCATTGTCCCTCTGAACCCTGAACCGGGAACTACTTTGGGGACCAGAACTGATACCGTCATCTGATGCGGGTTGGTTTTGGTTGGCATATTATAATGGAAGACATACTTTTAATACAAAGGGACAAAAAATATATAGAAGCAAAAATGAACGAATTACAACTAAGATTTGACAAAAAAAAAAAAACACTAGATTTTTCTGTAACCATTACTTTGCCTTTTACAATTCACCCTCGAGGGAGAGACATTAATAGCAAAGTTAAGTGAGGTGGCTTGGTACTTTCCATGTTTATACGGCTGACTAGTGCTGTTGTGATGCTGGTAACCCTCGCAGCCATACATTAGCGGAATATGCTGTTAGATTCATACTTCATGTATTACAGCACATTAAGCACATGAAACTACATTATAAATAATTTTCCATGTAATTGTTTGTGAGGGTTAGGGAAGCTAAACCTATATCATTCATAATTGCCAGTCCCAGGACCACTTGCTTGGAGTTGTTGTGAAAGCACTTTCTGCTAATAACGAGCAGTACATTGTTTTAGTGTTGAGACCTGATTTACCATCAACAGCACAAATTCCCCTTGCTAGCAGTAATTCACAAGATAAAAGAAGTTCTGATTTCCCAGACGGTTATTTTTTGGCACCAAAAGCAAAACGTCCCCTTGGAGATGAGGGTTTTTCTACTGTCACTTCTCATAAAGGATCAGGGGTCATCAACATAAAATTGCCTTACTATGGTGCTTCCGCTGGGATGAGTTATGAGGTTAGAGGAGCTGATAGCAGAGAGTTTTTATGCATATGCGGTAGCAAAATCAAAATTGAACAGGTTCGGCTTCTTGAAAATGTTAGTAGTGTTGCTTTCTCCCAGACGGTTCAACAGCTATTGAATCTGATTGATGGAAATAAGTACCCTCCAGCCCTAGATCCGGTGAAAGGTACGGCCATTTGTCAGTGAGCTTAATAAGTGAAGTTTTTGGGAAGTAAACAATTTGACTTGTAAACGCATTCATTCCTGATGAACATCAAGCAAATTAGCTTTGTTAATCTGATAGTGGGGGTATATTTAAACACTTGGTGATTCTATTTCAGATCTGAAGTTGAAAGACGTGACCATCGTTGAAGCTTACAGGAAGCGGACTGCCCTATTGGAAAAGATGGCAAAGAATAAGTGTCATGGGTGTATTAAATTGGAAGAACATATTAAATTAGCAAAAGAGATAAAGGGGCACAGAGAGGAAGTCAATGCTCTTAGATATCAAATGTCAGATGAAGCACTTCAACAGATGCCTTATTTTCAGGGCCGGGTATGTTTCCATGGCATTCATCTTTCTTCATAATTGTTTATCTTATGATTTGATCTTCCAAGGTAAATTGTTTCAACACTCAATTCCCCAGTAACCTGCTCAACATTTTACGCCATGCATTTGCAGATAGATGTTCTAAAGGAAATTGGCTGTATAGATGCTGACCTTGTTGTTCAACTAAAAGGCCGTGTTGCATGTGAGATGAACTCAGGGGAGGAGTTGATTTGCACAGAATGTTTATTTGAGAATCAGCTGGACGATCTGGAACCAGAAGAAGCGGTGGCATTAATGTCTGCCTTTGTGTTTCAACAGAAGAATACTTCTGAACCTTCCCTTATACCTAAGCTTTCTAAGGCCAAAAAGAGGTTAGTTCTCCCAATTTTCCCTCAAATCATTTTATCCTTGTTTTTTGTAAAGATATGATAATTAGTTTACTTGATAACCATCGATGGCGTTTCTTTCCAGATTATATGACACAGCAATAAGACTTGGGGAGCTTCAAGCCCAGTTCCAACTACAGATAGACCCTGAAGAGTATGTCAAAGACAATCTCAAGTTTGGTCTTGTTGAAGTGGTTTACGAATGGGCAAAGGTTTTCTTTCAGGAACTCTCAAATTAAACAAACATATATCCCCATATCACTTGTTTTTGGAGTGGCTCAGCAGCATCTCACAAAGTTCTCTTTTTTTCTTTTTCCTTTTTAATTTATTGTGGCAGGGAACTCCATTTGCAGATATCTGTGAACTTACAGATGTCCCTGAAGGTCTGATAGTACGCACCATTGTAAGACTGGATGAGACATGCCGCGAATTTAAAAATGCTGCGTCCATTATGGGTAATTCTGCTCTCTACAAGAAAATGGAAACCGCTTCCAATGCCATAAAGCGAGACATTGTTTTTGCAGCTAGCTTGTACATCACTGGAGTATAATATAAGCCATATTTCATCAATGTGGAACTCCTTTTGCTCTTATTAATAAAGATTTCCTATTTATATATAAAAATGTCATTTAAAAACTATATAAAATTAAAAGTATTTTTAATAAAACAACAGGATTTATATGTAATTGATTGTTAAATAATTATTAACTATCATTATTAATTTTGATGGTGGATTATAAATATTCCAACTTGTCTTTGAAGAAGCCACAACTCTTCACTCTTTATATAAAGAAAATACCATTTTAAGGAAAACAATTATTATTTCGAATTTTTTTAATATTTAGATATAAGAAATTCTCATATAAAAAGGGGATAAAATTCCTTAAAAAAAGAGTTCTGAGTTCAACATTGAATACAAATAATGGCTAAATTCCGTGACAAGAGCTTTGGATTTCTATCCAAATTCATCACTACCTTTGCCATTTAAATTACCACCCTCAAATGAAATTTGTTTACGAGATTACAATAACAACATTCCAAGAAAATATGAAACAACAACTAGATCTTTTATTGAAGACAATGGCACCCATCTTCCCAACTTAGTTGTTGTCGCTCCTGTTTGGCTTGTCTGAAGCATGAGTTACCTAAAAGAAAAAGAAAAATTCATACGCATTAAATTTACAAAATTTCATATCATATATATATATATATATATATATATATTAAAAATGCTCATAAAGCAAGAAAACTTGTGTACCATGTTATCAAATGTGGGGATCCATTCATTGGTGGCTGGGTTGGATTGGCAAGAGCCGTGGTAGCTGGTGTCAGAATCAGGTGCTAAGTTGAAGCCTTTGCCATCAGTTTTCTCCACTTTGATGAACCCTGTTCCTGTCTGCAGTGGTTGACAATATTCATACAACAACTTTGATCTTAATTTTCATCATCCCACATGTTAAGTAAATGTCCATTTAAATAAGAATAATATCATATATAGTTTTAAATATGCAAATCCAAAGCAGTACCTCAGTAATTTTTGACGAATCTGTCGTTCCAATTGTAATAACCGATAATGAAACTACTTAAGCATTTTCTGCCTTTTACTTTCTCTCCATTAATCGAATCCATGAATGGAAAAACTTGATTCATTTGAGCATTCTTCTTCTTTTTTTTCTTTTGCCTATTAACTGAGAAATGGTCTAACTCATCTCGTAAAATCGATTTAGAGAGAATTGCTCAATGTGAAAGATGTCAAGCCAATTCCTCAATAATAAATTGGCAATCAATGTAGATCATTTTGGTAGATATCAGTGGTGAATTGTACACAAAATAGTAAATGGGTAAGTAATAATACCGTGTGGTGTTGTTTGTCGACATCGTTGAGATCCTTATAATACTCTGTCTCCACAAACTCCTCCGTCGCTTCTCTTCCATTGTAGACCAGCTTCTGCTTTCCCAAACAGAGCAAAACAAACAAACGATATTACAGAACGTCCCAGAATTCACAAAACCTAAGGTGTCTAAGAAACAGGGGCTTGAAGGATCAGCTTTTCTAACCGACCTGGGGATCGTTTTCGAGACGTTGGAACTCGACGAGTTCGGGAATAACATCGTCGTTGTTGTTTTTGTTGTTAGAAGAGATGGCATCGACATACTTAGAAGAATACTCACTACGCTGAGGCTTGGTGTGTCGCTTTGGAGCCGTTTCATCGAAGTACTCTCTCGTCTTAGTTTCCAATCTCGCCTCTTCCTCCGCCGGCAAATGAACGTCGCTCCTATTAGGCCTCCCACTATACGCCATTTTTGCTCCTTAAACAAAGCTTACAAAGTCTTTCCTTTTTCGTATTGAGCTTTTGAGGAAGAATTCAGAGGTAGACCTAGGCTTATATGCAGAGAAAGAGAACGAAGGGTAGATATTTTCTATCAGTCTTTTGCTTTGCTTTTATTGCGTACGGACTTTTGGTGATCCAAAAAAATCAGAACTTTTTAAAGAAATATCTTGGGAAGCTTATCCATTGTCAGAGCTGATGGCTATGGTTGATTAGGAGGACAGAAAATATGTACCCTACCATTTGTATTGAATTATTGAGCACGATGATCGCAATTGGGTAAAGAAAAAGTCTAAAAGTCAGACCATTTATCTAAAAGTCAAAGAAACTTTAATTATGTTACTCATGATGTTGGATCGAGCTAAAACGAAGAAAAATAGGTTCGAGGAAATCAATTGTTTTGCAACCATCGTAAAATTGTGAAATATCGTTATCGGCGGTTTCAATTCGAGTAATTATTTTATTATTAAATTGATGTGTATAATAAATCATTTGATGAAAATGATATTTCATTAATAATGTGTGATGTATAGTCGATACTATATTCTTTTTATTTAATAATTAAATTAATGATTATTAATAAATTAATGTTTTTTTTTTAAATATTTATAGATGCTTCAAAAATAATTAAAAATAAAATATTTACACTTAGTCTGTAAATGTAAAATAAGGAGATCATTTTGGGTCTACTAGCATTATCCTAATCAAATGATTGTTCCAGTACAATCCCAACAAAAAATAGTAGCAGATTCGTCTTTACACGTGAGGGATTTGTCTGTTTCTGGGCAATTCAACCCAAAGATAGAAACGGGCTTACGGCTTGGTCGCCGGAGCCAATTTTTCACTCTTCTCTCTTTCAGTGAAACATCTAGCATATGAAATCAGAATATAAATAAAAATAAATTTATAAATTGAGATAATTTTATATAATTTATTAAATTTATTTTATAATAAAAATAATTTTATTATTATATATATTATGTTAAAATATGTTATTTTATAAATTTATTTTTTTATCTAACCTTATTTAAATAAAATATTTATCTTATTTTTAAGAGATGTTTTACTGTTGCACACTCTTGACCTCTTACAACCAAAGAGCAAGCCGACTTGGGGGTAAAGAAGATCTTTCAATGCCTAAATCAGTAACGATATGTTTAATCTCAGAACTAAAATATTTCAGACTTTTATTAACGTATTTGATCTCTTTAAATAGAGAAGTTGCTTTCTTAGAATAATTCGGATTAACTGTCTCATCTATTATTTAAAACTTGAGTCCTTGTTATTTTGAGTTATCCATCTATTTTAAATGAATAAATGAATATCTTAACAATACTGAGATAATTGGACAGATATTTTCTTTAGTGATTCACCCCGGATCTTACTGGGAGATGGTTTAGGCCTCAAGTGTCTTGCTGGGCCATGGAGGTCCAGGCCCAAGAAGGCACCCCACGGGCCCCTATGAGAGTATTAAAGTCTTTCTAGTTATTTCGCGAAGTCTCAACATTACATATTATGTAATGAGACTTTTATATTAATTGGTTTTAGGTTCTCTTGACTGATTTAACTTGTCCTCCTCTAATTACCTCGCCAGCCTTTATCGTGGGTCCCGTGATGGGGCTTTTAAATTCATGAGACGCTGGGCCTTGCGATGTGGGCCTGAGCTCCTTCTAGCCATCCCGCGAGTTTCTAGCTCAACGCATTCTTGGGGCTCGTTTCGATTCTCGCAAAGAATAATGTTAAGAGTCATTGCTGATTGCTCTTGCTGGAGTTACCGTTGATTGTAGCATGTATTTTTTATGTGTTTTTTTTTTTAATTTTAAATATTTTAAAAAAATAAAAAAATTCACAATATTTAAAAAATATTTTTTTAATTATGAAATAAAATAAAAAATTTTATTTCGTGATTAATGAAGTATTTTTTAATATTTTTTTTATTTTATAATTAAAAAAGAGTTTTTTAATAATATTCAAATTTATTTATTTATTTTTAAATATTAAAAAATATTTAAAAAAATCTGTAAAAAAGTAATTAAAAAAAAACATAAAAAAAACACATACTAGAGCAGTACTCTTCTTGCAAAACACAACTGTTTTGACTGCTTGACCATTTCCTATCTAGTATCTACCCAGTGTTTGTGAGAAGAGTCCAGACGCAATATTTAGACGTTTAGATTCGAAAGATATCTCAGCTCATCTTAATTCATCTCAATTTATCTCAACTCATCTCACTACTATTTATTACTATTCAGCAACTTTAACTCATAAATCTCACTATTATTCACAACTTATCTCATTACTATTCACAATCCATCTCAACTCATCTTCGAATCCAAACGATAAGAGAAATGGTAACTGCGGAATGAATCATTTTAAAAAAAATAATAAATATAAGATTTATATAAAAAAAAAAATTAATTTTTTAATAATAGATTCTATTATTTTTAAAACGACGATATGATACTTGCCTATTTTATAACTATATATAATATTACTTTTTGACTAAAGCCCTCCTCTAGACACACATTCAAGTAGTGAGTACACAAATATCTTGTAATTATTTAAAAAAAGTAAATAAATATAAAATTTACATAAAATAATAATAATTTTTTAATAATAAACTCTAGTCTTTTTTAAAATTACTTCACGATACTTAATTACATACTAACTTAAAAAAAACTGTAATTTGCCGGCATCTCATAAACGCCAGCAATTTGACAATAAATGCCGATAACACTATTACTAGCGTTTGTTTATCGACACAACTCGAGCGCCGACACTTAAGTATTGCATATTTATAACCATCTATAAAAGATTATTGTTCTGGCATATTTATAACTGCAAGAAATATAAACGCCGTTAAATCATTTCTAATTTGTCAACATTTACGCAAACGATAAATATATATTTAAGTATCGACGTATAGGCATATGTGCCGCTAATTATCGACCTAACAAATGTCGGCAAATTACGATTTTTACCGACATTTACATAAACATTTACTCCACGGCTTAGCATTACTATTCCTGTATATTTGGCTAACTTCTTGTCTTACTTTCTTTTCCCGTACAGTTTCTAGCTTCCAAATTATGTAAACTTTGTATATAATAAGAATTAGCCCACGGTATTGAATATTCGAAAATGAGAAAATATAAATTATATTTTACTGTACATAACATCCGCTGGACAAGTGTATTGAGTGAAAAAAAAAAAAAAACGTGTGCTGCGGATATGGACTGATGCCCAGAATAGCTCAAAGAACAATACATTTCGTAAAAAAACTTTTAGAAAACCATGGCAGTCGGAGAGCTCTTCCTTTCTGCGTTCATTCAGATGCTGTTACAACAGATGTCAAGGGAGTTGCTGGATTTTGTAAGACAAGAGGGAATCCAAGAAAAGCTGAACAAGTGGAGTAAAATTTTGTCAAGATTGCAGGCCGTGCTTGACGATGCGGAGGAGAAGCAATACACTAGCAGGGCTGTGAAACAGTGGCTGGATGATCTCAAAGATCTGGCCCACGATGTGGAAGATATACTGGATGAGTTCGCTACAGAAGCTTTGCGACGCAAATTCATGAATGAAAATCAGGCTAGCACTAGTATGGTACGGAATCTCATCCCTTCTTGTTGTACTGCTTTAACTCCAAGAACTGTTAAGATCAACACTAGGTTGGGGTCAAAGATAAAGGAAATAACTGCTCGCTTCAATGATATTGTAACACAGAAAGGTGAACTGAATTTGAAAGAGAACGTTGGTCGTAGGCCATATAAAATAAGAGGTACACTGGCTCCGACTTCTGTAGTGACTGAGACTCACTTTTGGGGAAGGGAAAAAGATAAAGAGGCTATACTTGAGTTATTGCTAAGTGAGAAATGTAGCGATGCTAAAGTCTCTGTGATTCCTATTCTTGGCATGGGTGGTATAGGAAAGACAACTCTTGCCCAGCATGTATACAATGATGAAAAAGTCCAATTATTTTTTGATCTGAAAGCATGGGTTTGTGTTTCTGAAGATTTTGACGTCGTTAGGGTGACAAAAACAATTTTAAAGTCTATAAGCTCCAAAAGTTGTGATGAGGATGATCTAAATTTGTTACAAGTTAAACTAAAGGAGAACTTGAAAGGGAAGAAGTTTCTGGTCATTCTGGATGATATTTGGAATGAAAACTACCATGATTGGACTATCGCCTAAGCGCTCCTTTCCAAGCAGGTGGTCCAGGAAGCGCAATTATCATCACAACTCGAAATCAGGGAGTTTCATCAATGATAGGTACTATTCAAGCTTACCGCTTGCAACTGTTGTCAAATGATGCTTGTTTGTCTCTATTTACTACACATGCATTGCAAACAGAAGACTTCTCCATGCATGCTAACCTTGAATATATTGGGGAGGAAATAGTAAGGAGATGTAAAGGTTTGCCTTTAGAGGTTAAAACTCTCGGGGGCCTCTTACGCAGTACACAAAACCTCGATGAGTGGAAAAAAGTATTGAACAGTAAGATATGGGATATACCAGAGGAGATAAGTGGCATTATTCCGGCTCTTATGTTGAGTTACCATCATCTCCCTTCACATTTAAAGAGATGTTTTGCGTACTGTTCAATACTTCCCAAGGACTACGAGTTTGAGGAGAAGCAGTTGGTTCGGTTATGGATGGCAGAAGGTTTAATTCAATCGCAAGAAGGGGAAAAGCAAATGGAAGAATTGGGTAGCGAGTATTTCTGCAATCTGGTGTCAAGATCATTTTTTCAACAATCAAGTGAGAATAAGTCACGATTTCTTATGCATGACCTCATCAATGATTTGGCTCAATCAATTGCAGGAGATACATTTTTTAAAATAGAGGATGGATCCAAGGGTAGTACCAAAGGAAAGATTTCCAAAAAGGCTCGGCACTCGTCTTATGTGGTCAGTTCATTTGATGGCACCAAAAAGTTTGAGGTTTTCTATCAACTTATATACTTACATACCTTTCTACCTTTGCTAAGCTCTCCAAGGTGCTGTTACTTGAGCTGTACTGTTCCTCTTCAGTTGTTACCAAAATTACAATACTTGAGGGTGCTTTCTTTGAGTAGCTATTACATAACTGAGCTACCAGATTCAATTGGTAATTTGAAGCATTTACGTTACATTGATCTTTCCCATACCGAAATCAAAAGCCTGCCTGAATCAATAACCACTCTCTATAACTTACAAACACTGCTATTAGAGAATTGTCCTATAGAGAAATTACCTTCAACATTTGCAAACCTACTCAATTTGCGCCATCTCAATATTCTAAATGCAGATTTATTGGAAGGAATGCCTCCTCAAATAGGTAAATTAACTTCTCTTCAAACATTGTCTAATATGTTTGTTGGAAAAGGTACTTGCTCCAAAGTAAAGGAGCTAGGGCCTCTATCTCATCTTAAAGGGATGCTATGCATTTCAAGATTGGAGAACGTGATTGAATCCAAGGATGCCAGGGATGCCAATCTCATTGGCAAGCCCAATCTTAGCGGGTTGATGTTTGAATGGAGTAGCAACATTATTGAGCCACAAGATGATGAGTCACAACACAAACTAATTGAATTAGAGGTACTTGACATGCTACAACCTCACAATACTTTGAAAGAGTTCACTATCAAGTGCTATGGCGGTGTAGAATTTCCAACTTGGCTTAGACGTCCTTCATTTCCAAATATGGTGTTTTTAAAGATTGAAGAATGTAAAAAATGTGTATCATTGCCACCATTTGGACAACTACTATCACTCAAAGTTCTTTTCATTGGAGGCATGACCAGCGTGAAGAATATTGGTCTCGAGTTGTATGGGGAAAGTTGTTCCCAACCTTTTATATCCTTGGAGACTTTGTATTTTGATGATATGTGGGAATGGGAAAATTGGATCCCTTATGGAGACTTCCCACGATTGCGACAGCTTTATATTCAAAATTGTCCCAAGTTATTGGGGAAGTTACCAAACCACCTTCCTTTACTTGAAAAAGTTGTGATAAATGGATGTTGGAATTTGGTGGTTACAATTTCAAGCTTTCCACAAGTCTGCCAACTAGAAATTGAGCAATCCAAAGGGGTGATATGCAGAAGTAAGCTTCATTTCAGCTCACTAAGCTTCAAGTGTCTTTCAACAATTTCAGAATTCACACGTCAAATAGAAGGGCTTACCATGGAAGGACTGACTAGTGTAGAAGATTTAACTATTGATGGTTGTGAGGAGCTGATGCCTTTCTGGTCAAATGGTGCAGGATTAAAACGACCCCTACCATGTCTTCATGTTCTAAAGATTTCTAATTGTCCCAAACTAGTTTCTTTTGTGGCAGAAGACGTAGAAGAGCAGTTACAACTGGGTTTTAGATCCACATTGAAAGAAATCATGATCAGCAATTGCATTGTCCTGAGATCTTTACCCAAGACAGTGATGTACAACGGTACGTGTCTTGAGTATATTCTAATTGATAGATGTGATTCAGTGAAGTACTTTGCTATAGGCCAGCTACCTCCAACTCTAAAGCAGCTAGAGATACAACATTGCAAGAATATGCTGATTTTACTGGACGATGGTGATACCAATTGTTTGAGTAGCAGCACATCACTTGTGGATTTGACAATTATTGGTTGTCCATCACTCAAATCCTTAACATCAAGTGGAGAGTTACCTGCAACACTTAAATACCTCCGTATTTGGTCTTGTCAAAAGCTGGAGTCAATAGCAAAGAGGTTTCATCATAACTCGTTTCTTGAATATATTGGGATCTCACGTTGTGAAAACCTAAACTCCTTACCCACAGGCATACATAGCCTCAGCCATCTAGATCAGATTTACCTTTCCAAATGTCCAGCACTTGATTTCTTCCAGGATGGAGGGTTACTCCCTGCCAACCTGAGAGTTCTTCAGATTCTCAATTGTGAGAAAATGCAGACCTTGCCCAACTCAATATACAACCTCGCCTCTCTTAAATTATTGAAAATAAGTGAATGTCCAAGCATTGTATCTGTTCTGAAAGAAGGTTTTCCCACCAGCTTAACATCACTGTACCTTCATGATCTCAACATCAATGAAGCCTTGTTTGAGTTGGGGTTGCACAAGCTTACTTCTCTAAAACACCTTGGCATCAATGGTGGATGCATCGATCTCGTGTCCTTTCCAGAAATGATGTTACCTTCCTCTCTAACCTGCCTTGCTATCCGATGCTTCCCGAATTTGAAATATTTGTCTTCTAAAGGCTTTCGAGTCCTGACCTCTCTGACAGAACTTCGGATCCTCGAGTGTGAAAAGCTCACTTCCCTTCCAAAAGATGGGCTACCTCCCTCCCTCCTGCAACTGTATATCAATGGATGTCCTTTGCTAAGAGAACGCTGCAAGAAGGATCAAGGGCCAGACTGGTCCAAGATAGCTCACATTCCTTGCGTTTGGCTTGATGGCAAGTTCATTTATGACCCATAAATGCAGAATCGGGAAAGAATTTCCTTTTTTCAATTTGATTTACTTTTGCTTAATATAAACTAGTGTCAAGAAGAAATCAGGAGTTGCTAGTTGCTACCACTTCAGTTCTTTTTGGATTTGGGTCTTCTTTGATTTCCAACAGGGGAGGCTCAGTGTTACCATCCCCAGAATGGGAGATTCTTTCTGTTGTCGTTTGAATGTTGGTATTGGAACTGGGTTTGCATAACGGCATGATAGATTTTTGTTAAAATGCCGAAGCAACGAAGCAAAGAGACATCACCGTTGCTAACTGCCATGTTGCTGATCATTACATATTTGACAAATCATTGGAACCACCTCAGAAAAGGTAACTGGGCTTTGATTCTCTGCTAATGTTGAGTTCCATGCAGTTTCTGACATTAGTCATACTCTTGGTTCCTTTATATTGGGTCGTCATATCTATTGACTGGGTTGATAACGTTCAATTTGCTGTATCTAATCTGTCACATTTATATCATCATCTTTAGAACCACATGGGAAAGGATTAAGAAAACAAAGGGATTATGCCAATGCAATACAATCATGAATTAACAGTTCGAGATTATATATGAATATGGAGAGAGATGTTTTACTGCTCATGCAATAGGGATTTCATGCCTTTAAATATACATAGAAAAGTAAAGTGAAAGTTTTTCTGATTTCTTTTTGAACTGATCAAGAATATATTATTCTTTGTAGTTTATTTTCATTGAAACATTAGTAGTTCTAGTGGGAAGTCTCGCTTTATGTCTTATAGTACTTCTCTGTCTTTGGTGCTTGCAGTTGCAGATAGTTCAAAAGGCTGAAGCAAGTTGTTACAAGAAAAATGCCGGTTTGGTGTTTTTCTTGCTGATACTTTGTTTGCTGTCTTTCCTGAAGTGGTGGTCATGACCCTTTTCAACTTCGCTGGTTGTCGCTAGTACTGCCTACCAAAGGGGAAAAACACTTTAATGTGCCATCTGACTTTTTTGTTTCGGATATTAGAGGTCGCTTTGAGAACCATGCTATCATGAAGAACAATATGTTTCCTGAAGTTTGGTTATCAATTTTGCTATGTTTGTCAAAATTTTATTTTATTTTTTTTCTTTTTCCCTTTGTGTGTTTCTCAACAACCAAAGGGAAAATCTTTGTCAAAATTCTTCTCATCAGTCACTATTCACCATCCCACATTCTATACTCTATAAAAAAATATCCTAAAAAACACTCATATACTTTATGAAAAAGTTATAATAAACCCTTTTTTCAAATGCATTGCAAACGGCGAATTATATAGTTTGTGGGAGGTTTGCAACGTTTCTCTGGATAAACGTACTATGTAATTGGGTAAGCAAAGCGTTACATAGTTTGATCAATGGGATAAGTATATATTTTTTAAAAAAAAATTCAAATTTGATCCAATGGGTAAGCAGAGCGTTATATAGTCTTGATCAATGTAGATCCTGATGTCGAATAATACCAACGTTGTTCCCCCACAGTCGCGTTCTCTCTCCTCACTCTCGGCAAACTCTCTCTCTCATAAAACCCATTCCTCCGTCGCTCTCTCCTCAACAAAAACATGTTCACGTTCTCTCCCTCCCTCCTTCCCTTCCCTCATCACCCAAAAAAAAAAAAAATACTAAACCCAACAGCGAACACGCCAGGCGGCAGGCGCAGCCTCCAATGAAATCAAGATTCAAGACGTGTGTGTTTTCTGTGGGAGCTGCCTCGGCAAGAACCCTAGCTACCGGCTTGCTGCTATTCAACTCGGCAAACAACTGGTACGTACCGCCTAAAACCTCTCTTTTCTGTCCCTGTCAAACCTCTTTTTATCCTTGATTTAGTTGAAAGGATGACCTTCTTTTGGGACTGACTCTCTCCTTATACCTCCTGCCCAACATTTGGCTTTATTTTTTTCTCAGATAAGGGCCTGGACGGAAGCCTTATCGGCTTACTTCAAATCATATATGCGAGTTTCTTATTTTTTATTTTGAAGAAAATTAAAGATTGAAGATACCTGGAAGTTTTGGTACGTAAAATTAATCTTTTTGCGCTGATATTTGAGGGATATTTGAGGTATTAATCTCATAGTAGTGTCCAATTAGCAGCCGTGTGGCGGATGATTCCTTTGTGCTTAATGTGGTGTTTATGGTTGGAAAGGAATGACAGTTGTTTTAATAACAAGGAGCATGTAATGGGGGAAATCTGGAACTTTTTTGTATTCTCTATTTTTCAGTGGTTTTCTGCTATTGTATTGAAGGGAGGGAATGTTCATTAGTTTTTTTATCTTCTTTTTAGTCTACTAGAATGTAATTAGGTGCCTCTCTTAGTATATTTCCTGTGTACTTGGGCATCGTCTAATTTCATTCACATCAATAAAGATTATTACTTATCAAAAAAAAAATTTGAGGGATTGAGTCCTGTGTTATCCTATTTTCTTTTTAACATTTAAAATTAAAAGACATTTCAGATTTTAGAAGGGAGTGGTTGATAAAGAAATTTGGAGTTTGGGTTCGGAAAAAATGACCTCTGAGGCAGAGTGAAACGGATATCAGATACCGAGACCTCAGTTTGGGTGTCCTCTGCTCTGTTTTCTATTGCTTGGGTTTGATTTTGAGAGGGGAGAGAGAGAGCCTGAGAGTGACGGGGGAGAGATCTTGAGCGACGGGCTTTAGACATTTCCATATGTTTTCCATTTGCTCTGCTGTAGTTGCATTCACATTAACAAAGTTAAACAACTGACGTGGCTGTGTTTCATTGGCTGTGTGTCTCGATTCTCAGTGCTGTTCTACTGAGATCCAGAGAAGCAACAATGATTCATTCTGTTTGCTCTAGGAGTATACCAGCAGGTTGGGATTACCGTAAATGAGCTTCATTAATTACACATTTCTTTGGGCTGTTCGTTATTTTGCGCATCTTTTTAAACGTTATCAAGGTGTTCGAAGGGATGCCTGAGTGAGTCTTGGCTTCACGGGCTTCCAAAAAATGGGTCTTCAAGGAGCTACATCCATGCCACACCTGTTATGGTTCTTTGGCATAGCCACCTGCGTAAAGCTCCTCCTCATCCCCTCTTACCACAGCACGGACTTCGAGGTTCACCGCAACTGGCTCGCTCTCACTCATTCCCTGCCTCTCTCCCAGTGGTACTCTGACGAGACCAGCCCCTGGACTCTTGACTACCCTCCGTTCTTTGCTTTCTTTGAGCGCTTCCTCTCCATTTTCGCCAACCTCATCGACCCCCAAATCGTTCACCTGCTAAAGGGTCTCAACTATAGCTCCAACACAGTGGTTTTGTTCCAGAGAATCACTGTAATCTTGTCTGATTTGTGTATTTTGTATGGGGTTTATAGATTGACTAAGGTTTTGGATTCGAAGAGGAGAACTTTGATCTGGGTATTGGTCATTTGGTCCCCAATGCTTGTGATTGTGGACCATGTCCATTTCCAGTACAATGGATTTCTGTTGGGGTTCTTATTCATATCGCTTTCATATTTGGAGGAAGGGAGGGACTTGATGGGTGGGTTTTTCTTCGCGGTTTTGCTGTGCTTCAAGCACTTGTTTGCAGTGGCAGCGCCGGTTTATTTTGTCTACTTGTTGCGGCATTATTGTTGTGGTGGATTGGTGAGGGGCCTCCGCAGGCTTTCGGCTTTGGCGGCGGTGGTTACGGCAGTTTTTGTGGCAGCCTATGCACCATTTGTCTATCATGGGCAGGTAAATTAACTCTTATTTGTTATGCCATTTTATTTGTAATGCTTATTTTAGGTGGCGATGTTGCTCTTATGTGCCATTCTGTTATGCTTTTGCCTTTGTGGAAAAAACTTAATAGCATATCATTCACTGCTTGTAGCTGGTTATTCAAAGCTTAAAATTTGCATTTATGCTTTGTCAGATCTTGCGAAATAATGTCCTTGTTTAATGTATCATGTTGATCTAGAAAATTTTCTTTTTAAAACAAAAACAGTTATTTTCTTTTTGTTGATGTGAATCCAAAGAGTTGTCTTTGAGATTCCCAACTAAAAGCACAAAAAGAAGAAAAAGAAGCAGAAATCCTCAATTAAGAAAATATTTCTAGAAAATACGTGACAACATCATTATTGAACAAAAACTCACCCATAAGCATGTTTATGTAAGTTGTACTAATTATCTGTGTCTTGACTACATTTTGAAGTCTGGTTGGTTCTAGTTTAGGGAACAAACTACAAGAATTATGCAAAGGAATCTTTAATCCAGAAATGTTTGGTCCACTAATAGATCTCACAAATGTAAGTTCACAAACTGATGTGGCTTATTGTAGTACATCAGATTATAAAGCTCTTTCTACTGTAAAAAAGATATAACGTGTCAAATCTAGCCACATCAGTCCGTAAAATTTACCTTTGCAAAATCGCTTTATGAACCTAGTATTTTTCTAAAATGTATTAAGAGCTGAAGGTACAAAATGGAGGTTCAAGATTCATTATAATGAATGTGTGTATACAGGATTTGATTATCAAAATATTCAATTCCTTCGTGGATTTTTTACATTTTAAAGGATATGGTCAAACTTGTCAACATTGATCTTAAACCTCTACAGTAGAAATAGAGGTTTCTCTGTCTTATTTTTGTTAATTTTTTTCAAGTTTCGACAGAAATTAACTGATGCTAGTGTTTGAGCATATGTATTTTATTTAGGTGAGGCAAAAGAAACAAGAGTAGTTAATAGTATCTAAGTTTGTGACTCTCTTAATAGCATGTGGACACGTGTCATACAAGTGTAACATGTTTGACTCAGTTTTGAAGCCTCATGCACACGCTGATGCAGTCAGAAAGCTGTTCAAAATGAGTATCTTTGGTCTAATGGACAGTTTTTTTCACTCTCAAGAATCTTACTGTGTGATAATCACGTGTTCATTGCTAGCAACATACCCATATTTTTGCTAATCTTATTCTTAGTGTGTACATCCCAGTGTTGACATATTGTAATTCTTATATGAAATAGTTCTCTATAGGATTAAATGGTCCTTTTCTTCCCTATTTTTCCTTTGATACTCTTGATTTTTGTTAGCATATGTTGCATTTGAAGGATCATTAGTGCAGTCAGTTAAAGAGTGGATAAAGGAGGACAATGAAAGGAAACATGCTGGTTCACGAACTTGACCTATTTGGCAGTCTTCACTGAAGGTCTCTAAAGGAGAGCTTGGTGCACTTTTGCTTTCATGACAAACATTCCTTTGGCTTCTTATGTTTATGCACATCTTAATCTTGTGGTGTGGAACTCATCGTGTCTATGAAATCTCAAGTTATGAGAAGCAAATTAAGTTTTGTTGAGAGAGTCACTGTGGGCTCAATGTAATGCAAGCATGCTGCCCTTTAATGATGATTTCGTCTGAAAGAAATTTGCCTAAAGCTTATGTTTTTGTGATTAGCATAAGCATAATATTCCTGCTCGACAACTAACAGCTGAAAGCTATCACTCATCGCTTGTTTTATTCTTCAATATTTATAGATATTTTATTCTTGCCTTGCAGATACAACAAGTCCTTCACCGCATGTTTCCTTTTGGCAGAGGGCTTTGCCATGCATTCTGGGCTCCAAATTTTTGGGTGTTTTATATTATTTTAGATAAATTACTCGCTTTTTTCCTTAGAAAGTTTGGGTTCGCCATCCCGACACCGGCAGCTTCATTCACTGGGGGGCTAGTTGGGGATTCCTCGCCATTTTCTATACTACCTCAGGTAAATCTATAGGGAAAGCTTGAATAAGATACTCATAATTGAGCAGTGATCAGAGTGAACTGGATGCCATAGATCTTAGGACATTCCTCACCATTTTCTAGTTCACTGGCTCTTGTCATTTGGCGTTACTCATTCTAATATTTGGACAATAGAACCTAGTTGCGGGAGGGAAGCTCTCTAATTAACTCTTAAGCTTATTTGTGGATTCATGAACTGGCCACTTTATAAGAGATTACTGATTGATGATTCAACACTTCTCACTTTTGGGAGGAAGGGTTAGGTTATTTTATTATGAGATTTGTTTTGTCTATCTAATTTATTTGTTTTGTTTATTTTTTGTTTTTTTAAATTTGTCTAATTTTATTTCTAAATGTCAACTAGACTTAATTTCTAAATTTGAATGAATAAAATGGCAGATAACCCCCTTGGCGACCTTTATAATTGTCTTGCTTGCCCTATCCCCTTGTCTTATTAAGGCTTGGAGAGAACCCCGGCCAGGGATGGTTACTAGATGGGTAGCCTATGCATACACTTGTGGTTTCTTGTTTGGGTGGCATGTTCATGAGAAAGCATTGCTTCACTTTGTGATTCCCCTTGCCACTGTTGCGGTGCAGAATGTGGACAGTGCAAGGCATTACTACTTGCTATCCATTGGTATGCTTCTTCCTTCCTGTCATCTCGTTACAAGTTAGTAGGGGTTACTTGTGAGTCTTTTGGTTCCTACTTAGTTTTTTTTTTTTTTTTGCCTCAGAGTGCATATGTTATGGTCTGAGTTTTTTCTTGATGCTGTATCTTTATCTCGGCGGTTTCCTTCTGCTGCCTCTTTTCTAATACTGCTTTAAAAATCATCTTTAGTTGATATGTGGTTTTGGATCGCTTTTTGGATTTAAGTAATTCCCTGAGCAAGCATAATCCCTTGGCATGATTTCTTGTGTATGCTGGGAGAAGGTAGAACCAGTACCATATAGGGTTCCGTCTTTGGTCTCCCAAACCTCACCCCACCTGCCCGGGAAATTAGAGTTATTATTTTCTCTCACCGTGTGGCCTTGGCCATAAACTCAAGTACTGTTCACTTTTATGCATAAATTTCACAGTGCTTAGTATTCATATTATCCTACTTGATAGTTCTGCTGGATGATTATTATGTGAAGCCATTTTATATCGTACTGCTAATCCTAACTGGAAAGAAAGCACTTTCCTTGTTTTTGCAGCAGTCACGAAATCTTTATTTAAAACATCAACTCTGAAAAATTCAATCATATCTTCAGTTCTAAAATAATTAAGACCCTAAATTGAGGGGTAATCATGAACAAGTGATGGTGTAGTTCTCAGATAAGACCTTTTTAAGTTGAGCTTAGCTCCAAAAGATCTGGTAAGAAAAGGAAAGTATTGTGAATGCTATGCTAGGCCAAAGAAAAATCTTGAAACTTTATCATTTTGTTTTGGTAGTCGTAAGTTTTAGAGAAATGCTAGGTCTTCAAAGAGAATTAAAAAAATAAAACTTACAAACTGACATGACGTACAACATCAAGACGCATTAGCTTGTTAAGTTTCGTAATTCTCTTTGTAGACCTAGCATCTTTCTAATTTTATGTAGGGGAGTGTCTAAGTAGTTTGAGTTTTGAAGTGATGGAGCTCTTTTAAATAGATCAGTTAGAACCTCTGAAACAGTCAAATAGATTAACAGTTAATAATTTAGGGCTTTGGCATGAATTAATATACCTGTTCTACCTAAATAACCTTTACTTTCGCATTCACTCTTTTTTCAAGTATTTATTTGTTTATAATTTTTTATGTGGGATGGGTTGAAAGGTTATGGAACCAAGGGTAGTCCTTTGTCGATACCACGACAATGGTCCGAAGACGCAACTTTATGAGGATTGATAATACCGCTACTCTGAATTGTAACCGTGACAGATATTTTGTTTATTGGCATTTTACTTCTTAACTTCATAGTTGTTCACCAAATTTAGTAATGCTTTTCTCTACTTCTTTGCAGTATCCAGCTACTCATTGTTTCCTCTTCTCTTTGAAGTCCGAGAATATCCAATTAAAGTACTCCTTCTGCTGTTGTACTCCATTATAATGTGGCTAGTATTTTCTGCACAATTCACTGATGGTGAAGAAGCTAAAGCAACCGCACCCATAAAGAAAGAAGCTGGTCGATTGGAATTAAAAGGAATTGCCAACGTGGCTGCCAAGAAAGGAGGGTTTGTTATCAGGGGTATTGAGAAGAGTTATCTGGTTGGTCTTTTGGTAGTTGAGATATGGGGCCAGCTTTTGCATTCCATATTTTTTGGTGAAAGGCTTCCTTTTGTTCCCCTTATGCTGATCTCTATATATTGTGGATTAGGGATCGTGTACTCTTGGATTTGGCAGTTAAGATGGATCATTAGATCCCCAGAGTCGTAATTTCTTCTTGTTTTATGTTTGGATACATGTAAGATGACATGCAAAGTTGGATTTTTTTAGTGCAACATTTGATATTCTACCTTATATAAATTAAGATTAAACAAACATATAAATATAGAAGATCATTTCCTAGATCATTTCATTCTATTGGAAGAACAAAAAGAGTTTTGCTACTCATCATCTTTAGAAACTCTGGCATTATTTCTTTTTTTTCTTTTTGCATTGTTAATTGTTAGTTGTTTATGCTGAATTTGGATTTTTTTTTTTTGGAGTAAGTTGGCATTGATATAAAAACCATAATATAGGAATACAAAGTTAGAAGTATTTGATTATACATGTAGATAAGGTGGGTCTTTTTCACCATGGAAATTCAACAAAGAAGAGAGAATTTGGATTAAAAGGATGTTGTCAAAGGTTTGCATTGTTGCTGTTTATTGCGTCAGATTATGCGAATATCGATTTTATGATCGATGGATTTTTTTTGCTTAGATGGTGTTTGATATCATTGATAATGGAGTTCATAATCCAATTCAGCATTGGAGAGTAGTTTGAGATTGCTCGTATGGTAATGGTTGAGTCCCCTTCTAGGATTATTTTTTCTAGACAGTCATTTTCGTTTCTTTGACGGCCATCAAAGCTGTTATAGCTTCTCAAGGTTTGAGTTCACACTGCCGATAAAATCCGTTTTTGCGAAAATGATTTCTCCGGAGTCTTTCCAGATGCTACCCTATCTTCTGACTGCAACATCAAACATGATGAGATGATAACTGCTAAATTTGGATTTGATACAAGAGAAATGACATATTGGGTCTGTAATATGATAAAAAAGAAAAAAAAAAAAAGGCTTATTATGGACTCATTGGTCAATAATCTAGATTCATGATCAAGCAAAAGACACCCCCACCTTATTATAAGTAGTTATTATTAACGAGGACGTCCACGTGACTGGCTTCAACAGAGTCAAACTCTATAGATTCCCATTTTATCTGGTGGTCCTTATTTTCTAAAAGTATAGGCTCACAATCTGTACCATACACCAACATAAATGGGTATCCAACCCACGTGGACGACCCAGATATTTTCTAGCTTGCACTAGATGTCTTGTCCATTCTCCTTTTAGCTACAGCATTCCTGGCCTCAGAGTGACAAAGTCCACTCCTTCGAAGCTTCGCCGCTTGGCTACCTGTCTACCGGTGAACGGAGTGCCTCATTTGGGGCACCGGCCGCAATTTCCCGGCGAACTAGGAAAGAAAAGTGCACTTGAGAGAGAGCCTGGAAAAGAATCAATTTGAAGATTTTCAGTCTCGATTCTCGAGGCCGTTCTACTGAGATCCAGAACAGCCGTAAAGATTATTTCTTTTTGGTCTCGAAGTATTACATAAGGTTAGGATTACCTTAAATGAGCTTCATAAGTTACACATTTCTTTTGTTGTTTTTTTTGTGGGGTGGTTGTTCATTATTTTGCGCACCCTCATGGGCAGTCTGTGCTGTTGTCGATAGCGCTGAGAGTGGGAGAATTAATAATATACAACTCGCTGAGTCACTGCGTGAGCTTAGCTGATCCACCGCTTAATTCTCTCTCTTCTCTGAACTGTTTGACAGGGACGGACGGGTCGAGGCGAAGGGGAGAAGGGAAATGGCGGGCAAGGTGACGAATTTTTCGGATCTGATTCAACGAGTCGCGGCCTCTTGTTTGCTGCACCCACTCGCCGCCGGTCGCCACGGTTCTGGCGAGAATCGAGTCGGAGACGACGATGACGAGTACGAACTTTCGGAGGAGCACGAGGACGAAGAAGAAGAGGAGGAAGAAAGAGAAAGTGAAGAAGAAGAAAAGGAAAGCCTGAAGGCTTGGGAGGGGATGAATGAGGAGGTGAGAGTAGAAAGAGTGGTGGAGATGGAGAGGTTAATGAACGAGGTGTTCGACACGGTTTCGGGGATGAAGAGAGCGTACGCGAGTCTACAAGAAGCGCATTGCCCTTGGGACCCAGAAAAGATGAGGGTGGCGGACGTAGCTGTGGTGGGAGAGCTGAGGAAGCTCGGAGTGTTGAGGGAGAGATTCAGAAGGACTACCAGCCTCACTGGTGGTAGCACGCGGAGGAAGAGCAGAGGAAGAGGGAGAGGAAGTGGGGTTGCGACGGTGAGGGAGGTGGTGGCGCCGTATGAGGCGGCGGTGGAGGAGCTGAAGAGAGAGGTGAAACTGAGGGAAGTGGAGGTCGAGAATCTCAAGGAGAAGCTGAGGACCGTTGCGGTCTCGAGCCTAAGCCTTACTGGAACCAACGGGAAGAAGGGAAGCTCCAGGTCTCACTATTCGAAGCGGAAGGTCGTCTCCGCTCCTCAAGGTCAAGGTAAAAACAACCCATAAATGGGTACCGATTTCACTTCGAAACACCGCTTTGTAGACATTCAAAGACAGGTTATTGCTTAGGATAAAAACTCTTCATCCAAGTTCTTTAATTTCTTCTGATTATGGTCTTTAGAAATTCAAACGAGTGGGATGAATCACCTAGAGAATGTTAACTCTGATATACCCATAATTTTACTGGTCCCAGTCATGGCAGGGCCAGCACCAGAAGTTTTCGAGACCACAATGAAGCAGGTGAAAGACGCATCCAAGTCCTTCACGATGCTCCTCCTCTCCCTCATGCGCTCTGCCCACTGGGACATTGCTGCAGCCGTGCGTTCTATCGAAGCTGCTGCCAATGCCACCGACGATCTTACATCCACTACCGCCACCATCGCAGCTTGCTCAGTCGTTGCAACACAGCACGCCAAATATGCTCTGGAATCCTACATTTGCCGAAAGGTGTTCCAAGGATTCGACCACGAGACCTTTTACATGGACGGCAGCCTCTCCTCCCTTCTCAACCCGGACCAGTATCGCCGCGACTGCTTCACCCAGTACCGCGACATGAAGGCGATGGACCCCTCCGAGCTTCTCGGAATCATGCCCACCTGTCACTTCGGCAAGTTCTGCTCCAAGAAGTACCTCGCCGTGGTTCATCCCAAGATGGAAGAGTCCTTGTTTGGGGACCTAGAACAGCGCCGCCAGGTCCTGGCCGGAAACCACCCAAGGAGTCAATTTTACGGCGAGTTCTTAATGCTCACCAAGGCCGTGTGGCTGCTTCACTTGTTGGCCTTCTCTCTCGACCCGGCACCGAGTCAGTTCGAGGCGAGTCGTGGAGCTGAGTTCCATCCACAGTATATGGAGAGCGTTGTCAAATTTCCCGGTGGGCGAGTACCTGCGGGTCAGATCGTGGGTTTCCCAGTTAGTCCTGGATTCAAGCTTGGCAACGGGTCAGTCATCAGGGCTCGTGTTTATCTGGTCGCCAGGACATAAGGTAGAGTGGAACGCACCCTTTGGAATTATTAGCTTAGCTTATTTTGCTGATGTTTTTAGATCATTAGGGCTGTGATGAAGTCGAGATGAATTTAATGTTTAACCTTTTGCTATTCTCGAGTTGGATTTTGTTCCTAGAGATTCTAGGCTTAAGAACCTAGGACCACTTCGTTTTGTCCCAAGTACTGATGCTTTTCCATTATGTTTTGGATTAAACAGACATGATTAATTGATGGATCTAGTGCCATTTTTATGTACTAGAAACCATAGTTTATGATATTCATTTCAAATCAACTCGAGTGAATCCGACCAATTGATGAGAGTATACAATAATCTACAGTCGGGACGAGATCTAAACAAACCTAATGACATAAAATTCCTATGCAGATGATGATGACATGGACAGCAGTTTACCATCATGGTCTTAGCTTAGTTACAGGAACTTTTACTCGATTAGTTTGGTGGATGGGACGTCATGTTTTCCAATGTCCACAGAAATTATGCCAAAGGAGATGAAACTCTATGTTCATTAACGTTAACCCTGCTATAGATTACAGCTCTGTTTTGAGGTTAGTGTTAGTAAATAGCTACCCCATTACCCATGTAGTCTCCACATTAAACAGTCAATTAACTCTCCACAATTGATACTTAATTAATTTCTAGAAAATTTAATTAACCACGCTATTCGAAACTCTTTAAATAAGAATCTTACCTACCGTAGTTTTGTGATTGCTGAAAAAAATAGGGAACGTGCAAACAAAAGTCCTTCCTCTCTCCCTATAATTTTCTAGAACAGCTATCTTAAGCTCTTAATCTTGAATGTAGAATTATGTTAAGAGATTTTAGTCTCCTAAACGGCATAAAGGTTCAATCACAATAATTTGACATAGATCATAAGACGAAAAAAGATCCGAACTTGTGAAAATTTCATTCCGCTCGAAAGAATTAACACCTTATTGTCCTGGTTGATAAGGATGTTACTGTGAAAAAAGAAAAAGAAAAAACTCAACAATATTGAACATTGCACAATATGATGGTTTCTCTCATTCCAACGTAATCATATATACATCAGGACACGGGAGGAAAACAGCTCTGTGCCATCACAAAAGGGGCCTAGAGAAACAATGGACTCCCTTTCAAGTAAATCTAGTTTGGCAATTCATTGTTACAAAAACTACACCGTATATAAAAGAGTGGGTACAATACAAAAAATGTAGAGGTAATCTAATCTCTCCGGAAAAGAAATTCTAGAACGGATGAAGAAACATTTTCCAAGCACATGCTCTGCCTTCCCGCTTGCCAAATCTCAATCAGGAATATCATGGATTTAGACTTTTTTTTTTTTTTTTAAAGTATGGATTTTAGACTTCACTGTCCGAAGAATTTCTTGGCCTGTCATGCAGATAAATTAGAATAATGTTACATACAGTCGTGGAGTGAGAAAGTACCATGCAGTCGTTTTGAAAAAGAATAAA
Organism: Juglans regia; assembly: GCF_001411555.2. Lineage (NCBI taxonomy): Eukaryota > Viridiplantae > Streptophyta > Magnoliopsida > Fagales > Juglandaceae > Juglans > Juglans regia. The sequence continues at coordinate 7,666,223 of NC_049914.1, forward strand.
ATTCACTATTAAAATATTTATTCACTTTTTCAAAATGATTGCATGGCACTTACACACTCACGACTGTAATTATAATTTTTCGATAAATAATCAGTCCAGATTTTTCATTATAGAGTTGTTTAAGTAACACCTTGCAAGTAGGTAGCTTAACAATATAAGCCACTGCAAACCCTCAAAGTGACTAAAAAAACACTTCATAGCTTTTAAGCTTTTCCAAAGACTGACAGTCATGGAAAGATCAACAAGAAAATAACTTTTTAAAAAGAAAAAGTTAAAAAGGAGGATATTTCAAATTTGAGAACCATCATATGGTTCAATGCCTGCTAAAACTTGAATGCAAACACAGACCTGCTGTTCCAGAATCGCACCCACTATTGTATGAACCTCACTGGTCCAATTCAGAACTACATTAAAAATGGAGATATGATACTTGTAGTCGTGAGTGTACAAGCGTCGTGCAGTCGTTTTAAAAAAAATGAATAAATATGAGATCCAAATAAAAAGAAATTAACTTTTTAATAGTAGACTCCACTCTTTTTCAACGTAATTGCACAGCGTTTATACATTCCACGACTGTATGTAGCATTACTCTTAAAAATGACATGCAGTTGTGCAAATCGGGATCAATGGAACTCATTGCCACTGGAGATATAGTGAAACAAAATTTTGAGTAGTAGATCAATACTCCATGAATGAGAACCTCCAAAGTGAAACTAAAGAAAGCTTGGTCCACTTTTGGACGGTACAAATAAAAAAGCAGGAGGCCGTGGTCAATTTTTTACCAAAAGCCGAGGCCAAAATCTCGGCAAATCCATCCTAGTCGATGGTAATTTCTCAAGTCAACCAATGCTATTTTCTCAAGTATACTGTATGCTAAAGTGATTGGGTTTGTCCAACAGAATGAAACCTACCATAACCTGCTAGCATTTGTTCATAAGCAATTCTTTTATTCTAGCATTAAATTATTTAATATTCCAAATTCTAGTGCATTTTCAATATGCAAGACACAAGAACTAGTATGCTCTAACTGCAACAGCTGGTGGTATAGAAAACAATTTCCAGAATCAGTTGTATGCCAGTGCGCCCCAAATTTAGCCAAAACTCAATACCAAGATGCATGAACATCATTTGGAAATCTTATTTGCTCAAGGGTTAGAAACATAATCACATTCCAAGTTCCCAGCCCCTTTATAAAAGGCAAAAAATCCCTGCAATATATTAGTTTCAAAGAGTTACTGGTAATTACTGCAACTGATGGTTTCATACAAACATTTATGTCAGGCTTTTAATCGAACTTTTATTTTGTAAATTGCACACTCACGCAGAGGGCCAGAGGGTATTGAATTCACAGCTTCACCCTACATCGGACAACCTGTTTCTAAGGAGGATAAGATACAATTCGGAAGAAAAAACTCCCATGATAAGTTATTTTCAGAAGCTTGCTCCTAGCCTATTACTTAAAGCGTATGGCACATGCCTGCCCTCCAATTTAACTAATCCTGCACTGTATATGAGAGAGAGAGAGAGAGAGAGCCAATATTATTGACAATTTTCTTTTTATCTTCCAAGACAACTCAACATACCTCACTCTTCAAAGTTTTGATGAAGCAATCAAATGTATTTTTGTATGTTGAATCATTCTAGATTTCACCTGGAACATAACAAGCATGGCATCCAAGCCAATATTGACTGACTAGCTCATCCTTAAAATACAATAAAAAAATTGCTTCATATGATAAGAAACAAATTTGATCACAATCCTTCATTAGCATAGCCACACTAAAGGCTGCAGCAAAAAACTATGCAGATTATGCTACAATTGGAAACCAGCTTCAATAACAGAAAAAATTTGGCAATGCAAAGAAAACATGCACATTCATTTATGTAGCAAAATTGTCATCATCGCCATCATTATTGTCACCATGAAATTTTTAAAATGCCTCGGTGTTATTAGCACTGTTTACAAGGTTACACGCATGAGAGACAGTATGTGACTCTTTTGTTTTTAATTGGTCCATTACTACCCAATCCAAAATGGTTAATTATACTTATTGTTTAATGCTGTGTCATGATTTTTCCCTGAGAGGTGCAAAATTTCAACAAACGTCTATGATTCACTTTCAGAGAGAGAGAAATCAGATGTGGAGGACTTTTCAAACTCCATGGACACGTGAAAGAGAAATTCTATACCCATCAACCAAGACATAACTTTTACTTGGTCAATGGAAAATCCTATAATATTTTTATAGCAGGGCAATTGACTATTTGAGGACTCTAAACTGTATGATTTATGGCTAAAAGAACAAGTAGACCAGCTAGCAAATGAGTCAAAACATGGCCATGAACCCTGGAATATTCAAAATCATCTGCATAAGTATAGAGAATTAGGACATTTTGGAATGAACTGAACCCAACAACTTACATATTCAACCGAAAAGACCTAACATTAGGATGTTGCCTGTTTAACTTGGTCATAACTGGCTAGTTCAGCCGCATTTATTATAGCATTTTGGGCAACATTTGGGCCAAGCCCAGTCCAGAGAGCCCCTAATCCTTCCTAATTTTTGTAAGATGATTACACTTAATTCACTTAGAAGCTAAAAGAGAAAATATCCATGTTAGCATGTAAACTGACCTGCCTCACTATGTTGAAATAAGCATCCAAAGCTCCAGAATAGCGCCTAGGAACCCCAGCCAGCGGTTTTCCTTCAGCTTGAAGTCGAACTTTGACAAGATCAGTTGGATTAGCCACTGCAATTGCTATAGCACCTGTCAAGGTAAAAATGTAATAAAATTTTCACATTCAAAAAATTCAAGAGTTTGCTGTGAAATGTATTGACTCAGTAAATTAAAAAACCGGGGAATGGCGATGATAGTTTGAGCACTGGACAGAACACAAATTTTATGCATGTTGTGTACAATTTTATACTGCAAGCAGGGCAGTCACTATTCATACTCACCCGTCAAAAGAGCGGCAAGTATTTTGTGGTATAAAGGAACATCTCCAATAAATTCACAGCCAACAAGACATGTTTTGACCTGTCCAGCATGCAGTTTACACATACAAATAAAAAATTATCACCGAGTAATCAATCATATTCATCAAAAAAGCATATAAACTCACAGGAGCATATAAGCCAATCCTTAAGCCTTCATAAAGACACTGGCGTTGTAATCCTGGAATAATGCCTTTCCAAAGTGCCGACAAACCCTCTTCCATAGCAATAGTACCCACCAAACCCGTATATTTGGGTACACCCACTCCATCTACTAAGCTGAAGCCTGACTTTAGCAGTTCATATTTTGAGTTCTAATTGTGGTGTATGTGTGCATGAATATGTGTGTGATTCCAAAGAAGCATTGTGATTGGTGAGTATACTTGACAGGAGATAGACACAGGCGGGTACTAATTCAGTTGAAGAATCATACTCCAACTATATCAATTGTTTTATAGATCGTTCTGCTTTTTATTTCTCTTTTATTTGTTTTTGGTTTCCACCATCTCTTTTTTTACTGTTCAAAGATAAAACCATACCATGAGTAAAGAACCCATGTGCATAGAGCATGCATCATCATATCTTACTGCTTAAATTCCAAAAGATTGTGAAAAGCTGACACGTTAACTTGGGCTAAAAGCAAAAATCATCAAGTAAAGACCATGTAAGCCCATTCTATCTTAGTTAATCGGAAACAGCTCAATGCACCCATTTCAAAATCAACGTCTTGAATGGTCAAGTTGCAGGTTTGTAGTATCATCACAATGCAAAATGTTTAGAAACAAAACACGTTTTCAAAGCCGAATTTCAAACTGCTCAAGAATGAGAAGGGTATTGGAAGTCCAAGAAGATTAAACAAATGAAGATAACAGTGTTGGATGATAAGCTAGTCGTAAAGGACTATTAATGTCTTTATAATGCAGCCGTGGCCCATAGCACATTTCCTAGAACCAAAATGAGTACAGAGCAGATAACTAAATTTCCAAAATAAAAATGCAAAAAAAAAACTAGCACCTGGGCTTAATTTAAAATTCTCCACAACCAGATTAGTGAGTGAGTTCTTTGAGCTTAGTACACTTGGTAACCATACTAAATCAACCAAACCGGTAAATGTGAACTAAAATAACAAATCTACTAAAGTAAGCAAAACCAGAGAGATCAAGCAGTACCTCGGCGAAACAAGCCACGAAAGCGCTACAGAGGAATATCTCAGCGAATTAAATTTCGGTCTGGGGCTTCAAATCCACCATTGAAATCTGCAAAGAAAGGCTGGAAAGCAGGAATTTGGTAATGGAAAGGCAGTTCTGGAAGAGTTGGAAGAAGGAAATCGCTTCCACTGGCATTAGATTCATTAAATTCGTATTTAAATTTTGATAAAAATTACATATTTTTTATATATCTAAAATTTTTTTATCTATAATTTTATATTGAATTAGTTATTAAATTTATTAAAATAATAATATAATATTATTTTTTTAATAATAATATTTTATTTTATTTTCATATTTTATAATTATATTAATTATATATTAATTAATAATTTAATTTAATTCTTACATTATTATTACAAGACAATTAAAGATTAAACGTGAATAAAAAAAATCATTAAAGATTAAAAATAAATAAAAAATAGATTCGATGAATAAATAGTAATCCTTTAAATTTAAAGAAATATATCTATTTATTATAATTTAAAATTTTACACTTATTTATTTAGCTAATTCAACAGTTCTCTTTTAATAAAATTCATCGTATTTTATATTTAATTAAACTTTTGATAAAATCAATGAAAATGAAAAATGCTACGGGTCCGAGGATTCCTAATTGTTCTTTTTTTTTTTTTTTTAACATTAAGGAAATATTTTTTTATTTAGAAAGATTTAAGTTATGTCAGCTTATCAGCTTTTGATTTATTTAAACAATTAAATCTTGAAAAAGTGAAACATATTGATAGTTTATACTTTATAATGTAAATTGAAGAAATAGTAACAGTCTATTCGAAGTTAAATATTAAAAGAGTAATAGGACGGGAGGATCCACTCCTGTAGAATTTAACAAAGGAAGGCTGAGGAAAAGTTGCATGAGCAAAAAAACCTGTTTCATTAATTTTATAATGTATACAGCGTGTGCGATTTATAGAGAGATTTTAGTAATTCTGCTCCAGTATAACAGCTATTTTGAAAATAAAAAATACTGCAACGTAAGCCAACAATTTAATGTGCAATATCAGCAACATAAAATCTGGTGAAGTTTTGAATACTTCAAATCTGATATGCACAATATCAATAACAGCAAGATAAATCAATTCTGGTGGATTATTTGAATACTTCAACTTTTATCTCCAATACGCCCCCTCAATCGAATGGACAATTCTTGAACATGAAGATTGTCACGTAAATATTGAAACCGAACCGAAGAAAATGGTTTGGTTAATAAATCAGCAATCTGATTTTTTGTGGAAAGAAAAGAGACATGAAGTTTTTTTGCCAAAACTTGATCCCGAATATAGTGAAAATCAATTTCAATATGTTTTGTTCTTGCATTAAAAACTAGATTAGATGACAAATAAGTTGTTCCAATATTATCACACCACAATTTTGGACTGGTTTTTAAGGGAAGCTGCAGATCACTCAAAACCGATTGGATCCAACTTAATTCGGCTGCTGTGTTTGAGAGTGATTTATATTCTGATTCTGTGCTGCTACGAGCAACTGTTGGTTGTTGTTTGCAGCTCCAACTGATTAAATTTGATCCATGAAAAATACAGTAGGCTCCAACACTACGTCTATCATCTTTGTCGATAACCTAGTCTGCATCACTGAATCCTTGAAGAGAGTGATCTGAGTTATTATAGAAATAAAGTGCATAGCCAACTGTGAACTTTGGATACTGAAGAATCCGTTTGACGGCTTGCCAGTGAATATCCTTTGGTTGATGCATAAATTTGCTAACACGGTACACTGCAAAAGTAATATCTGGACAAGTAAAACCCAAGTAATGTAAAGCACCAATCATGCTTCTATAAAGTTGCAGATCTAAAAAATATGTGCCATCGTATTTAGATAAAGTGCATGTGGTACTCATTGGAGTTGAACAAGGCTTAGCTTCGTGCATGTTTACCCGTTGTAACAGGTCGGCTACATATTTCCTTTGTGATAAATAAAGATCACTGCCATCGAACAATGCTTCTACATCGAGAAAATAGGAAAGTTTGCCTAAATCTTTCACCAGAAAAGTCGAGCCCAGTTGCTGAATAAATAAATTAATTTATTCGAAAGACGTTCCAGTGATGATTATATCATCAACATATAGAAGGATGAAGATAGAAAAATCAATCTTGTGAAGAGTGAATAATGAGTGATCTGCCTTTGATCCAACAAACCCCATGTGCTGCAATTTTTCGGTTAGTCTGGAAAACCAAGGCCTTGGCCTGCTTAAGTCCATATAAACATTTTTTTAAACGGCAAACATGTTCTGGGAAATCAGGGTGAACATATCCTTGTAGTTGTTGCATATAAACGTCTTAATGTAGTAAACCATGTAGAAATGCATTGTGAACGTCAATTTGCTTAATAGGCCATTGTCGTGTAACAGCTAGAGATAAAAGCAACCGTATAGTCCCTGGTTTAACCACAGGGCTGAAGGTTTCTATGAAGTCCACACCAGGTTGTTGATGATACACTTTTGCCACCAGTCGGGCTTTAAAACGCTCAATATTGCCATCTGCATATCTTTTAATTCCGAAGACCCATTTGTTGCCAACAAGGTTCTTACTTGTTTTGGATGGGACAAGATCCCACGTGCCATTTTTTACAAGGGCATTGAACTCAATATCCATGGCTTCATGCCATTGATGATATTTAGAGGCCTCAGAAAAACATGTTGGTTTTGTAGGACAAAAAACATGATTAGTAATTAAACAATGAGGTAGTGGGTATCAGGCTATACCAACATACAATGCTTTCGGTTTGAGAGATTGTGTTTGAGATATTGTCATCATACGGTTTGGTTGCTGGTGTATAACTTGCGCAACAGGTTCCATTTGGAGAAAAATTCAGGATGGCATTTGTGGTTCCAGTAACATCTCTTGAATTTTGAATAGAATTCCTATCTGGTACGAAGGCAGCATCCGATTGTGACAATGATAACGGAATATCCGGATTTTCCTGATTTTGTGGAATGATCTGAGTGCTTGGCAACGGATCAGGTGGAAGTATGATAGGATCTGCATTCTTAGTGTAAGTACTTAGGTGACAGAGAGAGGATGGTAGGAAAAATATTTATGGTTCAAGAGGAGCAGAAACTGAAGATCCTTTTTGGTATGGGAACAAAGACTCATCGAAAATGACATGGCGTGATACATATATTTTTCATGTGGCTAAATCAAGACATTACTAGCCCTAGTGTGAGAGACTGTAACCAAGGAAAATACAAGTTTTAGAGCGAAAATCAATTTTATGTTTGTTAAAAGCACGCAAGTTTGGCCAATAAGCACATCCAAAAACACGCATGAACAAATAGTTAAGTTTCTGATTATAGGTCATTTCAAAAGGAGATTTGTTATTTAAAACTTTAGAAGGGAGACGATTAATAATAGAAGTGGCAGTTAAAAAAGCATCTTCCTAATAAGGTTTGGGTAAATTTGAGTGAGCCAGCAAAGCTAACCCATTTCAACAATTTGGCGATGTCGACGTTGAATTGAACCCATTTGTTCATGTGTGTAAGGGCAAGCTAAACAATGTTGAATTCCACATTTTTTAAAATATTGATTTAACTGTCTATACTCACCTCCCCAATCAGCTTGAATAATCTTAATTTTTGAATCAAAATGCCTTTGAACATATTGTTGAAATTGAAGAAAGATGGATTCTACATCAGATTTTAATTTTAAAGGAAATACCCAAATGAATTTGGTAAAGACATCCAAAAAATAAACATAATAACGAGATCTATAGCTAGAAATAACCGAGCTGGGCCCCCAGACATCGGAATAAATTAATTCAAGTGGTTTGGAAATAGGATGAGTTGAAGCATAAAAAAGTAAATTATGGCTTTTAGCCATCTCACATTCAGGACAAACATTTTGTCTATTATTAGAACCAACAGGTAAATTATTATTATTATTAAGCACATGTCAAACAGTGATATAGGAAGCATGACCAAGGTGACGATGCCAGTCCGCAACAAAGACCCGTGCACCAATAAAAGCAGAAGGAAGACAGCATTGAAGAGATGGAGAGAAGCAGTAAAGGCCATAAGACATGAATCCTTTATGAAGGACATTCCTCGAGTAATCCTTAAGTAGAAAAAAAAAGCTGTGAAACTCAAAATAAACATGATTATCTTGAAAAAATTTTTGAACTGAGAACAAGTATTTTGTAATTTCTGGGACGACGAGAAGTATAAAAGTGGCCACGACCCCTTTCGCCAGAGATTTGTTGCTTGGTGGCAACATTTGCCGAAGCAGTGGGCAAGGAAAGAAGTTGGTTATTATGTTGAATGAGGGCCTCACACGTTAGAAGCATGGAATAAAGATCTTCCAAGGTGAGGGAGTCAGCACGGTGATTGACCAAAGACACAAGAGAATCATATTCTGGACCTAGTCCATCAAGTAAGTAAGTGATAATATCGTCACTTTGCAAAGGTTGGCCAGCAATAGCCAATTCATCCGTGAGACGTTTGATCGTCATGAAGTAATCAGTGGTAGATTGATTTCCTTTCCTCAGAGTAGAGAGTTGAGAGCGAACATGTATTGCTTTGGCTCGAGACTGTGATGCAAAGGCCAAGATTAACGTTGACCAAACTTCAGCAGATGTGTTGCAATGAGCAACCTAAATTAGTACTTCCTCTGATAGGGAAGAATTAACGCAGCTAATGATAAGGTTATCTTGGGTTTCCCAAAAATCATAGGCTGGGTTGGGGTTGTGAAGCCATCAGAGGCATAAATGGTTTTAACAGGCTTTTGGAGAGTGCCATCGATATAGTCGAAGACTTTCTGGCCTTTGAAGTAGGGTAATATGGTGGCTTTCCATGTTGGCTAGTTGGTACGTGTAAGTTTCGTAAGGTTGACAGAGGAAGATGGGTTGAAGGTGGGAAGGCTGGTGTTTGGGGAGGGAGACATTGTGGGAATGATCAAAGTAGACATGAGTCTTGTCGGCTTTTATGATACCATGTAGAATTTAACAGAGGCTTAACAGAGGAAAAGTTGCATGAGCAAAAAATCTGTTCCATTAATTTTACAATGTATACAGCGTGTACGATTTATAGAGAGATTTTATTAACTCTGTTCCAGTACAACAACTATTTTGAAAATAAAAAATACTACAACGTAAGCCACCAATCTGATGCGCAATATCAGCAACGTAAAATCTGGTGGAGCTTTGAATACTTCAAATCTGATGCGCGTAATATCAGTAACAGTAAGGATTGTGAATATGAGTTTAAACCCTAATTCTACGCTCTACCCAATTAATTATATATATAACATTTGGGCTCATTCATTGAGGGAGAGTTTGACTCACACGTGATGGGGAATATTGGAGTCTTGATTTGATTTTCATAGTTTTTGGGATAAGTGGTGATTTAATATAGTATCATAGCAAAGGTTCTGAGTCCAAACCTTTACTCTATATTCTATCTCATTTAATTTAATATTCAATGTATTGGGTTCACTCATTAATAAGGAGTCTTGTCCACACATGAGGAGAAATATTAAGAATATAATATAAATAATTAAATCTATCTCTTTTTCATTGGTTTAAGGGTCTGTTTGGAAACACAATTATTTTCAGATACTTTCAGACTACTTCACTATTATTTCAGTACTATTCACAGATAATATGAGATACTCTTATGGTATACAAACAGAGTAGTTTTTAAGACAAACGGTAATTTCACATAGGATTGGAATATCTTTTCTCCACTCAAATGAATTGGGCTAGGTTGGGATGGGATCTGTCCTCGTCCTCCATTCCATATTACCTCCATCAGTAGGTTGTGATTGTGCAATTGTGCCATCGCCCAATGACTCCCTCCTCGACACAAACTGTCAATCCAAAATTTGATTTTTTGTTTGTCTTTGTTTTACTATTTATAAGCAACACAAACGTGACTGTCAAGAGACACGTGCCCAATAGTTGTTAGTGTTGAGGTGGTATTTCAAACAAGAAAATTGCTTGGCACACAGGATCCATGTAAACAGACCCTCATATAAACAGTGTATTCGTTTACGCAGAGTCGCAAACCCATGTAGCTAGGCATAACTCTTCAAACAATTTACTTGTAAAAAATATATCATATAGAGTGTGAGCAGTTTAATCAATCATGCAATATTAAGGAGTAGAAAAATCTATAATGTTAAAGTATTATTGTAACACTCCATTCCTGTAGACTATGAGTGTCACGTATTTTTATAAAAAATCCCGTCAAGACATCTCATTTTTAATAAAATAAACACTTATTTCATAGAAAGAATTATTTAATATAAACATGTATCCATATAATTTCAAATAAAATAAACTATAAACAAAATAGTTTATTCTAAAAAGTCTGGAATTTAATCAACTGCTCCAACTAAGCCTGGTCCATCTGCTTGTACTCATCATCATGCTTACCTGGGGTGGTTTAAAAAATATAAACAAAAACTAAAATGAGTCGATGACTCAGTAAGAAACTCATCATAACATAAACATATTTAATATAAGATTTTTCATAAAATATTTCATGTTGAGAATTAAAATCATGACTAATCATACTGATGTTCATACTATACATGATTGATTTATCTGATTTATCTAGCTGGCCAACATACTTAACCCACTCTATAAAGTTGTGCACTAACTTCTCCTGCTGCAGTAAAGGAAAGCGACTATGCATTACTCTAGCATATTACGGTGGACCATGCTTAAGTCAATGGCTTGCATGCCCATCCTAAAACTGCATTGGTACCATGCGTTTGAATGACTAACTGATTAAATGTTATGGTTTTATCTTATACTTGATCTTATAAAAACTTGCGTGTCTTATATAACGTGAGATGAATGACATGCATAATACATACATAACTATAATACGCAGAATGAAACATGATGAATGGCAGGGTGCTTGCAAATATGATGACATACATGATACGTAAATATTGACTTCCAAAGAAATGGTTTTAATAATAATAATAATATATATAACTATCTAATGTATGTTAATCCTAATTTATGATCAAGCTACTTACTTTGAAATGTTGATTCCGAATATTCTCTTTGTAACTCATTACCTAAAATAAATACTATACATCACTAAGAATTATAGGAATCGTATCATGATGCTCCATTTAATATTTGAACTCATACTATAGAAAATGCTAATTTTAATAACTATTATGTTATGTCTGAGTTACGTTTGGATAGTGAAGTGATCTCAAATATTCTGTAAATAGTAGTGAAAAATAATGAAAAAGTAATGATAGAATATTAAATAATGGTAAATAATAGTGAAAAGTAAGTGAAAAATAATAATAAAATAATAAATAATAGTAGAGTATTCTCAAGTTTTGAGAATACTCTACTACCTAGAAAATTATAATAGTACAACATGGATATTTTGGAAAAAGTAGAAAATAAACCATAAAAGCATCACAGAGGCTTACGAAATACAAAGGGCTTCTTTCAGTTTTCACTCAATAAAACATACAAAGGAGAACAAAAGACTTGGGTGGTAGAGCTTATCCAAGGAGAATCGAAGAAACAGATATATCGTCAGAGACGGATTTGGGACTGACCGAGAGAGGAGGCTGAACGTGGTGGTGGCTTTGGCAGCAGCGAGTCACGATGGCGCAACATAAAACAAGGGGTGAAGAGGAAAACTATGGTGGAGATATGGGGAAGGTTACAGTGATGCTATGAAAACCATGAAGCACTGCTACTCATGGGCTCAAGGGCGCAATGCACTGCATGTGGGCGTGCACGAGGCGTAGCAATGCAAAAGAAGGAGCTACATGCACAAGGCATAGGAAAACCAAATTTAAATTCCCCAAATGCGCCCCTATGTGACTCGAACTCACGCTAGCCAGTTGTAATGGAAACGAGGTGACCATTGGACCAAGTCCAACTGTTATATAATATGGCAACAAACACAATATATATATATATACACCTATTCCGAACAGTTTTCAAATACACGAAGCGTAATGACTTTTCGCTCACAACCTTTGGTTATCTATAAATAGACCCATTGGCCTGCCATTTGAGGATCTCAGAATTCAATTTCGAACTCTCTCTCTCTCTCTCTCAAAATTTTCACTTCTTCAAAACTTGTTAGAATCTGTTTGTTCTCGAGATAACATATTTATAATTTATTGATTGAATAGCAAAATCTGAGGGTATTCGAGATCTAATTTCGTGTGTGTATAATGCAGTTAGATAAACAGACTTGTTCTGAGCTTTCATTGTATCTTTGAGACAAATTCGCTTGTAACCCGTATGTGTATCGTTATTGGTGGGGGCGAATATTGTCTTAAGGAAAGCGACATTGTAATGCGCCTTGAAGCAAACTTTTCTCTCACTATTGTCTCTTTTGCAGCCCCTTTAAACCAACATTGTGTTGTTGAATTTGCATAGGAATGGTTGAATATATATAGACATGTTGTGTTTGGGTCGAACAATGGCTACTAAAATAAGATTTGACAGAGTTTGATGATTAATCTATAAACACGAAGGGACTTGAAGAAGTTGTGATTTATACGGATTGTGTGTATAATAGGTTCTGAATGGAGATGATGGTGGCGGGATTGGTATTGAGAATTTGAGACTAAGATGAACACTTAAAATTTATCTGGTCAATGAGAGTTTAAGATAAAAATTAAAAGTACATTTTAAGGGAAATTCGTGATTTAAGATTCAAAAACCTAGAAAAATCTAAATTGATAATTTACCAACATTTATCCCTTAAATAATACTAATACTATTTGATAAATAAAAAAAAAGTTTAATAAATAAATAATAACTAGACTAAAATTAAATAAATAGACTAAAACTATTTTATGGGATCCGTATGTTACAGTTATTAAACAATCTATCAATCATCATGAGTAACAAAATATGGTTTAAATATATTCTCCCATCAAAATAAAATGCTTATATATCGTCTATATATACGTTAGTTACTGAGGCAGCTACTAGCTAGTGCCTAGAGGGTTGGTTGTATTCGTTGTTTTCTTTTTTTCTTTTTTAACTTTTACTGATCTAACAATTTTTATTGCTTTCAAGGTGAAGTAGTTATTTTATTTTTTTTATTATTTTGGAGATAATGCCTCCAATTTTTAACACTCTTCGGTGGAATTTTATATCACTCTGTTGTTCATCTGCAACTATTTTAATTAGAATTATTCTATTCTTAAATTTACGTGTAAAGCACACAATATGCATCATTTAAATAATAAATTTTTATTTAAATTAAATTCCACCACTTAATACACAATACACATCACTTGAGAATATAACTTTTTAAAAAAAAAAAATTTAAATTCCACCAAACTCATGAAATTTATAATATAGGAATTTTATTTTTATTTTTATTTTTTTAGCAAAAACGTGCGACGAAGATTGTATTTGTAATTAACCAATTAAAATAAGAAGGAAAAAATAGAAAACTAAACACAATTTATTTATAAAATTATTTTATTAATTTTTTTTTAAATTTTATGATTTTTAATATATTAATAAATAATTTTTTTTTTGTAAATTTTTTTTTATTATATTTAATATTTTCCATAATATTGTTTTTCGTGCATTACCTTCGTTATTATTGCTTTATAGTACGGCTCTAGAAGCCCCCGATTTAACGATGGACAGCACTGCACGATAATTTCTATCCAAAAATCTTTCCGATTGGTGTATTTTTTTAATCAATAATATATTATGATAGATAGATCGTATTACATTATATCAAGAGAAAATATAAATATAAGTTTACTGTTTATGAAAGCCGGCGCACACCTAGTATATTGAGTGAAAAAAAAAAAAAAATTTAGATGGTATGCTGCGGATTCCGGCTGCTCCAAAGCATTCCTCTTATATCAATGCGTAAATTTTTTTATATAAGATATATAGATATTAAATATTTATCCATGATATATAGATTTTTTTTAGATATTAAATAATCAATATCCGCTTTGCAGAAATCGTATGGCGGGAACGAAATTACACTCGAACCCACTGATTGAACCCTACAGAATTCAAAAGACTTTTCCCACTATACCTCTGACGCTATATAATCCGCCCCGCATTTCGACCCCGTCACCCCGCTCGAAAATCTACCCGCCTTTTTCGTCACCATCTCGGCATTTCCCTCGCAAAGGCTCAAACCCTAACCCTAATCCTAATCCTAAGCCTAAGGAAAAATCCAAGAAAGATGTTGGAACTCCGTCTAGTACAGGGCTCGCTCATGAAGAAGGTTATGGAGTCCATCAAAGACTTGGTTAACGATGCCAATTTTGACTGCTCGGCCACTGGGTTCTCGCTCCAGGCCATGGACTCGAGTCACGTTGCTCTGGTTGCTCTGCTCCTTAGATCCGAGGGCTTCGAGCACTACCGCTGTGACCGCAACATTTCCATGGGCATGAACCTCAACAACATGTCGAAGATGCTGAAGTGCGCTGGAAACGATGATATCATCACCATCAAGGCCGACGATGGTAGCGACACCGTCACCTTCATGTTCGAGAGCCCCAGTAAGTGTTTTTTTTTTTTTTTGGGCTCTTGAGATCCTTCATTTTTGTAGGTTCGATTTTGAAAATCATAGGGCTTTAGTGGCAGTTGGGGCTTTTGTACTAAAATTAAGTGGGGTATAGTCCTGCTAGTCCAAATTGCTGGTTGGTTGATTTGTAGATTCTCAAGACAACTTGCTGTGTTTGGTTGCTGTGAACACGTTGTAAGAAAGAGGGATGCAATTTTTAATCCTATAATGTCAGTAGGGCTTCGAGAAGAAATTACTATTATTATTTGACCATCGCATAATTATGTAGTTCCATTTAGTCATGGTTTATTGGTTAGAAAACAAATTTAGTTGAGGTTAATTAAGCCTTAGAAATATAAGGGCACCAGTACATATAAGTTTCAATTCGTGCTTACTTTATTTGACTCTGTTTTCTCAGTGAGAAACTGATGGCTAAGATCTTTCTGTCAATTCAATTCTCTTCTATGTCCCCCTTTCTTTAAAAACGAAAGGTCTTCTGGGAAATTTAAAGGATGAATGCTAGTTCGAATCTAAACAACAAAATCGTTTTTCCTGTCATGATTTATAAAAAAGGAGTCGGGTAGAGATTGCATTTTATACTTTTAATCGTTTCTTTTAATTTCCAGTGGCTCAAAACTGTATAAGCATGCTATAATTTGGAAAGGGAAAAAAAAGAACAATTAACTCTGAATTATCTGACATGTGCTTGTCTGGTTGATTGTTCTGCTTCCCATTCGGGGATGGATAAAAGCGCAAGACAAGATTTCTGATTTTGAGATGAAGCTGATGGACATTGATAGCGAGCACCTTGGAATTCCAGAGGCAGAATACCATGCTATTGTTCGGATGCCTTCAGCCGAGTTTGCTAGGATTTGCAAAGATCTCAGCAGTATTGGTGACACTGGTACTGTGGGTTTGTTGTTGGACTTGTGAGTTTGTAGTTCTTTTTTCCAAGTGTTCATCCCATTGTGTACTTCTCTAAACATATTGGGCTATTTGTGCTTGCAGTTGTCATCTCTGTGACTAAGGAAGGTGTGAAGTTCTCCACAAGAGGTGATATTGGAACAGCAAATATTGTTTGCAGGCAGAATACCACGGTAGACAAGGTATGGTCTATTGGTATAGTTGTTAGTTTCTCCAGTGTTATTGATACGATCTTAGCACCAGGAAGTGGCTTGATGAAAACGTGTACATGGGTATTACTGCATTTTTAGTTCCATCCGAGTTTGATTGACTTACCTGAAATTTGCAGCCGGAAGAAGCAACAATCATAGAGATGAATGAGCCAGTGTCATTGACGTTTGCGCTGAGGTATATGAATTCCTTTACAAAGGCAACCCCTTTGTCGAGCATGGTTACGATTAGCTTGTCTTCAGAGCTTCCTGTGGTGGTTGAATACAAGATTGCAGAGATGGGTTATATTAGGTTCTACTTGGCTCCAAAGATAGAAGAGGACGAAGACGAGACAAGGCCCTAAAGTTTAGGTTTTATGTAGCACTCAACTCAATCTCCCCCCCGTGCACGCAATTTGTCCGTGTTTTAAAACCCAGTTGAGAATATGTTTCTTATACTTGGTTTTTATATCTTTGTGGGCAATCGATTGGCGGTTTAGAAGAATTCTACAAATCCGATGGATCTGTTTATGTTTTGTGATTTAGATTAGGAGGAACTGTCGTATGTATTTTTGTTGGTTTGTAGTATTTATGGTTTCTGAAAATTGATCTCAAGTTTCGGAAAACTCAGAATGAACAAGAATAGATTGAGTGGACTGTTAACTATTTGGCTATGAGGATTTTAATTTATACGAGGTAAGGTCCAAGTAACTTGGCTGCGTGAAATTCTCGTGTCCTACTTTCAGCACCTGCTTCTCTCCTGAGTTTCCTCTGAGGTGTTGTGACATTATGTTCCAAAATATTTGGTACTCGAATAATGAATAGTTGGTTGGAACATTAAACAGTAAATCCATGACACTGGCTTGAATAATCCTGCTCGAGTGTGTTCATGACTTTCCCGAAATTGAAGTAATGATGTACAGTGAAACTTGAAGCCAAATTAATGTACTAGTTTTTTTTACGTTGTTGAAAGAACTCAATTTAAGAGGAAAATTGTCACAACTCACAAGCAAAACAGAAAAACCAGAACACCCGTTGCAACAGAACACCCAATCTACTTGAATTGATGAGACATACGAACTCTTTTAAATACAACAAGCCCCCACCCCCAACAAAACATGCCGAGGGGGCGCGGCCTAGGGTAAAACCTGTGGGGACTGTTCAGGATGACGACCTCCAATCTTGACCAGCATAAACTGCTTGCTCCCCAAGCTCTTCCTCAATTCGAAGCAACTGCAAGAAACTAAGCTGTAAGTTTTGCATCTCATTTGCCTCCCATCTTAACCATAAAAACTGACCAGACTGTCTAAATTTGTATAAAAACCATAGACACGGGGATAATAAGTTTCCATCCACTGAAGCATATCCTCGGATCAGATCCAACTTGTCACTTTGTGCATTAAAGAAAAATCAAGGGCTTTGTGCTGTTAGTGATACACTGATACTAACTGTCAATGTGATTTTCTAAATTCAGCTGTTAAGTAACTGGAAACACAATAAGAAAAAAATGAGTGCATTCTGGATAGAAAGCGTACCTGGTTGTACTTTGCCAGCCGCTCTCCTCTGCAAGGAGCACCTGCCTTGATCTGGCCAGTGGCAAGTCCAACGGATAAATCGGCAATGAAAGAATCTTCAGTTTCCCCAGATCTATGAGATGTCATCACTCCCCAATTAGCAACCTTTGCCATCTTCACCACTTCAATGGCCTCTGTCACGGTCCCAATCTGATTTACCTAAAGTTGAACAAGAAAACCATCAGACTTTGAAAGTTGCACTGAAAGCCTTGTCCTCGTTTCTCAAGATCAGGGTGGTCCCAATCGTTTCATCAACAAAATGACCACAATCACTTAAAAAATACCACAGCCTCAAATTTTGATATGAAGATGGCTAAATACCTTGAGAAGAAGAGCATTGCAAGTCGATTCTTGTATTGCTCTTTGAATACGTTGTGGATTTGACATTAACAAATCATCCCCTACCACCTGCAAAACCACCCAGTAAAAGTGATCTGGCCTAAATGTTTTTAGGTGAACATGGGAAAAAAAAGTCAACAGCAACAGAGGCATCCAACAGAACAGCTTCTGTAAATTTTGGAGGACGATATACTGAGCACAGATGTTAAGCCACAACATAAGTCAACCCCTAGCATCCAAATGTATTTACTTTCTTGTATATACACTTCCCTCCAAAATGTGGGACCTAATACCACAGCATCATGCCTTACGTAGGCAGAATTTAATTTCGAAGAAATTACATATGACTCTAGCCAAAGATCGCATATAATGCAATACAAAACAAACCTGACAAATTCCAAGACCGGAAAATTGCTTGACGTGTTCCCAGTCCTCCTTGTCAAATGGATCCTCAATTGATACAATTGGGTACTCTAAGAACCCATAGAAGAGAAAACAACATTTAAGTCATAGTTGAAGAAATAAGGCAGCAGAGGGGGGGAAAAAAAAAGTGAAAACAGGCTAATATACCAACACATAGTTCTTTGTACAACTCAATCATATCCTCTCCTGACTTGAAATTCTGCCCTGACTTATTTGGAACTTTGCTGTGCAGATCATACTTTGTGCCTAATTATGGAGAAAAGAGAAAGCAAATCTTTAGTGGATAATAGGGCAGGAAATGTTCGTTCAGAAAAGCACATCCTAGTAAATGGACCCAATGCACAGTGCAGGAGTAATAGATAGGAATTTTTGGTAGCATGGAAGCAGGTGTTTATTATGGATAGATCTGTCAGAACAAGGTATCTCTTCAATGTACCTTAAATATTTTAACATTTAATTGTTATTATGCAATGGATACTGAAAAATACTACTAAATGGAACAAACAACATGATAGTCAACTATGAACGAATTCTTATTTCAATTTATATGCTGAAGGAATAGTTTTTCAGCAAAGAATAAATCACCTATGCAAAAGTCAGTAGCAGCAACATCAAGTGCAATTTTTATTCTCTCATCATACCCCGTTCTGCCGATAGCTTCTTTTACAAGATCTAGGCCTTCTCTAAAGCTGCCAATAGATAAAAATATATCATACAAAGAACACCTTGTGCCTCTCTAAAATGATGCACAGAAGCTTGGAAGTCAAAAGAGCAGATAGCGACTTTTAAGAAACAGAAAAAGCACAGTTTTATGTATAGCATAGGCAAGTATTCCTTTCCCTTCTTGGAATTCTTTTTTTGTGGACTAAAGGGAGAGGAAGTGGGTGGATTTCATTGAAATATACAGAAAAACTTGCCTCAAGATGTTTGGAGCAAAGCCACCATCTTCACCAACATTACATCCATGTGCACCATATTTTTCGGTAATAACAGCCTGCCTTTTTATTACAGAAATTACAAAAAATGAATGAGTGGAAGCATGTCATCTCATTACATTTAACATTTTTAAATTCCATAAAACATTCTTTTGAGAAAATACCATGTGTAATGCACAACTGTTTATGAATAGAACTGGACTATTCAATGCAGACAATCAAATTGAGTATATAACAAGACAATTGATAACACTCGGAAATTGCTTCATTCTTAAGTCATCTAGAAAGTGCCATAAGATGAAACTTCATATTCATTCTGAGATTACATAGGGTGCATGGTATGTTTGCACCAAGAAAAATGTAGACAACCAAGAAAACTTGCACAAAAAAACTATGAAAGATAAGATTTCAAAGCTTCCAATCACGCTTGTTCTCTACTTTTCCGCTAAATCTTAGCACAAAAAGGAGCATATACATCCAATATGATCCTCACAAGGCAATTAAGTCATCTAGAAAGTGCCATAGGATGAAACTTCATATTCATTCTGAGATTACATAGGGTGCATAGTATGTTTGCACCAAGAAAAATGTAGACAACCAAGAAAACTTGCACAAAAAAACTATAGAGATAAGATTTCAAAGCTTCCAATCACGCTTGTTCTCTACTTTTCCACTAAATCTTAGCACAAAAAGGAGCATATACATCCAATATGATCCTCACAAGGCAATCAAAAGGATCATATACCTTCAAGTGATGATAGGTTTCAGAGCCCATTTGCAGTGCCTCCTCAAATCTGCTTGCTCCGATTGGAAGAATCATGATTTCCTGATGATATTTCAAGTTAAAATTAATTTAAGTAACAATTCTCTCAACAATGATTGGAAGTCAAGTGTGAACATCCAAGGCTGCGTTTTAAAACAAAGGAAGATAAAAAGTATAATGATGCCGGGGCATTGGTTTGAAACTATAGACTTAAATTTTTTGGATAAGTGATAAAAATTTCATTAAAAGCTCAAAAGACATGCTCCAGGTACATAGGTTGTATACAATAGAGATAGCTATCTGGACAGAGGAAGAGATGCAAGAAAATTGAGTTAAATTAAGCCCATTAAAGTCTATAAAAGTAAACGAAAGGGGTAGAGAACTAAAAAAAGAAAGTCTTGGTCTCCTCTATAGTCTGTTCACAGCCGTGTTTCGAAAGTAGGAGCCGTTTCTCCAAGGGTAAAAAAGATCCATTCTACAAGGCATAACCCAAGAGAAAACCAACACAACAAAAAAGTCACTCCACAATGTAGTAGCTACCTTACAATGGATTAGAAGATGATCCACAATCTCCCCAATCCTCTTGCACATGCAGAACCACTCAATTACAACAATATCTTTTTCTACTTGGACTGTCCATGGTGAGAATCTTCCTAGAGAGGTTGCCCAGGCAAAAAACGCAGCTCTTGGAGGGACCTTAGTCCACCATATATCCTTCTAGGGAAAGGCATTGTTTGAGTAACAAGGACATTATAGAATGATCTAACAATGAACCTTGCACTCTTGGAATTAGCCAAAATAAGCTTGGTCTCCACCTCTCCTTCCCAAATTAATCAAATATACCAGAATACAAAATCCAGCAAAAGTATCAACCTCCCAATCATGTGCTGCTCTAATAAACCTTACATTGCACTGGGAAGATTACTAGATATCTCCAAAATAGAAGGAAGCATCCCCAGCACGAGCCACATAATGTCATAGACTTGACATAGAAACAGCTTTAAATTAAAAGTCACCAAACTTGATTGTTTTTAAGTGAAAATTACTTTTCATTTAAGAGATAAATGAAAATTACATGAAAGAGAGACAAGGGCCAAGTTCATATTTCGTGGTTTCTTTTCCCTTGGGTAATAAATATACAGTGTGGGAATAAATGAAAAACCAAGTTCAAGAAACTCGGTGAATTATTTGAATGGCTCACAGTGCTTTCGATATATGAAGAGCACCTAGCACATTTATGCAAGAGATGACCAAGGCATTACAACCTTTTCTTAGTTCATTTGTAGTTATATTTTTTTTTTATGACGGGGGAACCACCCCACGGCAGAGCCCTTAGGACTCACCCATGGAACCTAAGCCCCCGGGGAGACTAGCACAACAACCTACTACCATGGCCTTCCACATAAATTGTAGTTTGATCCCAGGAGGAATCGAACCTATGACATGTGGCTCATACACACAAGTTCACACTTACCACTTGGGCTACCCACGGGTGGGTCATTTGTAGTTGTTACATTAACAACAGATATATAAGTAAAATAAGTTTTATTAATGATCAATACAAACAAACAAAGAAATCAACAAAATACACGGGGAATATACATTAGATACAACTAAGTAGAGAGAAAAGAAATCAAGAAAATCCAGGAATTGAAAAACAAAGCCTTGAGTTCTTCCTTGCTCCTTGTGCTATCTTCAAAATTTCGGTCAGTTTTTTTATTTATTTATTTATTATTATATATATATATTTTTTTATAAATTCAAATTTTTATTAAACACAATGTAATAGGCAAAGCCCAAGGACACAGCAAGTATACAAAAGAAACATCTAGTTACATTCTAATACTAAAAAAGCAAAGACAAGAACTCATTTATAATTAATAAGAATTTTATTACCAAAAATAGGCATAGCCCAAGTACACAGAAGGTATACAAGAGGAAATACCTACATACAAAAGCTAAAAAGACAGAAACAAACTAAAATAACTCCAGCATATCTTCACCATCCATTACAATAGCCTTAGCCCATAAACATAAAGTTTTGAAAAAAAATTCCCTAATTTCTTCCAATGACCATTCTTTGTCTTCAAAATATCTCTCATTCATTTCTAGCCATAAACACCACATCAAGCACAAAGGAATCATTTTCCAAATGGTAGCAATACATTGACTCCTCCCAACTCCTCTCCAAATAGCTAATAAATCCACCACTTGCTTAGGCATCACCCAAGCTATACGCATCCTTCCAAAAATCTCATGCCACAAACTTTTAGCCACCTCACAATGTAGAAACAAGCGATGTACTGATTCACCATCTTTATTGCACATAGAACACCAATCTACAACACAAAAACCACGCTTCCGTAGATTATCCGTAGTCAGAATTTTATCATGAGACACCAACCAACAGAAGAAAGCCACCTTACTCGGCAACTTAACTTTCCAAATGCTTTTCCAGGGGTAATCACATACACGCCTTGACAGATTAATGCATTATAATAGGAATGAACAGAAAATCTGGAATTTCCTTCATGAATTCACATCAATCTGTCCTCTCTTCCTTGGACAATCTTCAACTCATATATTCTACTAAAACAATCTGAGATAACATTAACTTCCCAGTCATTCACATTTCTCAAAAAATCAACATTCTAACTTCCCAGTCATTCACATTTCTCAAAAAATCAACATTCCATTGAATACTATTATTCAAAAAAGAGATAGAATCAGCCACAGTTGCATCTTGCTGCCTTGCAATCTGAAAAAGTGAAGGGAAGACTTTCTTGAGAGCTGACTCACCACACCAATTGTCATTTTTTTATAGGTAAACGATTATATTATATTAATATGAATAGGCAAAGCCCGAGTACACAGGTAGTATACAAGAGATTACACCTATTTAGGGGGAATAAATAGAAAAAAGAAAAGCATGAAAATTGAGGCTATTGAAATCTACAGCTTTGGCCCAAAGAAAGAGAGTTCTAATAAACAGTAATCTTTTTTTTTTGATCGGTAAACAAATTTTTATTGATCAAAAGGGAGACATAGAGTGTCCAAGTACACGGGACATATACATGAACACGTTCACAATGTCTATCTTAGAGATACAAGAAACTCATGAAAAGACCTACCATGAAAATCAATTACAATCGACCAATGGAGTAAAGTATTGAAAAACAGAATTCTAAGCTCTTCCATTGATCTTTCTTGATCTTCAAAGCATCTTGCATTCCGCTCCCTCCAAATGCACCACCATAGACAAATAGGTAGCATCTTCCATATGGATGCAATTTGAGTGTTGCCCCTAATACCTCCCCAAGAGGCTAAAAAATCAGACACCCTTTCCGGCATCACCCACGCTAACCCCACCCGTGCTAAGACATCTGTCCATAAAGACATGGCAACCTCACAATGTAGTAATAGATGGTCAACGGACTCACCACTCTTCTTACACATGTAACACCAATTTATAGCGATAATGCCACGTTTCCTTAGGTTATCTATGGTAAGAATCTTCCCCAAAGATGCTGTCCATACAAAAAAAGCTGCCTTTAGCGGTGCCTTTGTCTTCCAAATGCTTTTCCATGGGAACGGGATTGAGTTGTGCAAGTTTAAGGAATGGTAGAAAGAGCGAGCCGTGAACACTCCCTTCTTAGATGGACGCCAACATAACTTGTCTTCTCCTTCCCCCGACACACTAGTGGAATACACAAAATCAAAAAAGGCCGAAAGGTCGTCCATCTCCCAATCTTGTGCATCTCTATGAAAAGTGAGGTTCCATTGGGAAGAGCCATGGGAAGAGATAATCAGATCTGCGATAGAAGCTTCTTTCCTTCTTGCTAGGCTATAAACTTGTGGATAAACATCCTTGAGTGCCCGATCACCACACCATAAGTCATGCCAAAACTTTACCTTAGATCCGTTGCCGACTTTGAAGCAAGTAAGCGTTGCATATGTGTCCCACCCTCTTCTAATGTGTTTCCAAAGCCCAACTCCATGAGGTCCACTCACTGCATTAGAACACCACCCTCCCCAAGATTCCCCGTGCTTCAACGCAATAACGGTTCGCCACAAGGCATCCCGTTCTTGGTGATATCTCCATAACCATTTGCCAAGCAAGGCTTGATTGAAAGTTCTCAAATTCCGTATACCCAAACCTCCTTCCTTGATAGGGGAACAAATTGTGGCCCATTTCACCAAGTGAAATTTAAACTCATCTTTGATCCCATAAACAGTAATCTAATCTCCTCCAAAGAGCGCTCCCTATCTTTGCACGCCCGGTCGTTTCGTTCCTTCCAAATACACAATAGAATACAGATAGGGATCATCTTCCACACCAAACCAATTGTCATGCCAAAAATGTATTCTTGATCCATCGCCCACCTTAAATTTGACATATTTAACAAACTCCCCCCAACTGAATTCACATTTCGGTCATTGTTTTCCCTCCATATGCACCACATCAAAAGCAGGATCATTTTTCACAATAACCCACTGTAATGACTCTCAAATTGCCATTTTCAGCATGCTAACAGATCTACCACCCACCCAAGCATCACCCATATTAGTCCAACAAGACTAAAAGCAGCTTGCCATAATGAACTAGCTGCCTCACAGAGGAAAAATGAATTATCTATGCATTCCCTATTCCTTCTGCACATGCAACGCCCTTCTATCACCATAAGACACCTCTTTCTTATATTATCCAAAGTAGGAATCTTCCCAATTACAGTAACCCAGACAAATAAGCAGCTCTCATGGAAGCCTTGCTCCTCCAAATGGTGGTATTCCATGGAAAAGCAATTAAAAAAAAAACATATGAACACATGAATACGACACTAAATCTTGGCATGAAAGCTTAACTGTGAAGTGCTATAAGAATGTAGGGGACACACTATTGTTCAAATGATAAAAAATTTGATAAGTCCATCTTCAAATGATAACATGCAGTACTTTAGGCCAGTATTTCAGATAATGTTGGACTAGATAATGAGTGAGAAATAACCTGATGCAACCTGATGATATGAAGGCACTGGCCTAACTAGAAAAAAGGCACCTCCGCATTGACAAACTCAAAAAAAAAAAAACAAAAGCAAAAACAAAATAAACGCAAATTACAACTCACTCCAGACA
This sequence comes from Juglans regia, assembly GCF_001411555.2. Taxonomy (NCBI): domain Eukaryota; kingdom Viridiplantae; phylum Streptophyta; class Magnoliopsida; order Fagales; family Juglandaceae; genus Juglans; species Juglans regia. The sequence goes on from NC_049914.1 coordinate 7,691,225, forward strand.
CCACGATAAGCATGTATCTAGATTACTGATAAAAAAAAAACATGTATCTAGATGTTAAATAAACCTTGCCAACTTATACCTGAATGGACAGATGATTCCCAGCATGTTTTCCGCCGCTTATAAGTGTGAAGGCAGGGACAGGAAGAGTCATGTTGGTTTCGCCAGAAAGATCAGCAATGTATTTGCACAGGGGAACCTAGTATTTTTTTTTCAGAACTTTAAAGTAGTACATAAATCGAAGCACATAAAAATTGCATTTCACCACACCTCTTTTTCAGCAGCCCCAGCTTTGCATGCAGCAATTGAGACAGCTAAAATAGCATTTGCTCCAAGTTCACTCTACAAGAAGATTATAACTAAGAAACATAATGCCTAAAAAAATGCGTAAAGTAAAGCAAATCCACCGCTAAAAAAATGGATGGGCAATCTTCCCCATAAAAAAATTATATAACATCAAAATTAAGGATTGCATGGAGAATAATAAAATATTCATGGTACTAAAGGCCATTAGACCCATTTTATTTATGCAGTATAAAAAGTACACTCATTAATATACTGACAAAAGTCAAATACACAACAAACCCTTTGAGTAGGATTATCAACTTTGTTGATCATCTGCTTTTACACTGCGAGGTGGCTAAGGCTGTATGGGATGATTTCTTCTCAAGAGTCGGATTGTCTTGGGTTATGCCTTGGAGATTGGTGGATTTCCTCGCAAGCTAGACAGGACTACACGGAGATTCTTAGGTAGCGGCAATTTGGAGATTGGTACCAATATGCTTGTGTTGGTGCATTTGGAGGGAGAGAAATGCTAGATGTTTTGATGATCAAGAGAGAACAAGGGACGAGCTTAAAGTTTTCTTTTTTAAGACATTGTTCCTATGGGCGGGGGCTATAGTTTGTAACGGACGTAGTGTCCATGATCTTCTTCTTTCTATTGTACCCTCTAGCTAGGCGTGTTTTCATGTATACTTCTTGTGTACCTGGGCTATGCCTATTTCTATGAATATATTATCTTTGATTACCTATAAAAAAAAAGGATTATCAACTTTGTGTTTTTTGAATTATTTGACCCCAAATCATTATGTATTCAACGAGAATGGTTCCCCTTCCACATTGCATTAAGAAAAATGCATTAATAATTTCATCATCAATGTCCAATATTATTTTCACTAAATTGGCCTGTTAATGAAGTTTCACAAACAATCATGCCTAACTTGCAAAGGAATTATTTCTTGTACACTTTCTGTGTACTTGGATTGCATCTTTTAAGGAAGTCTTCTTATAAAAAAAAATCTCAAATTAACTAGATTCAGACCTATCAAATGAGAATAACTAGATTCAGACCTGATGTGAAAATCATTGTGATGATTTCTTCTGTGCAGATTTTAAGCATACTCATGTAACAGATGTCTAATAAAATTGTGTTTCAATGTCACACAATAAGAATTTTTGCATAAGTACCTAATTACATTGAATCACATAAGAAAGGAAAAATACTACCTTCTTTTCTGTTTTGTCCAGGTCTATCATGGCATGATCAATTTGAGATTGAAGTGTTGGATCCATACCAATCAATGCTTTGGATATCTTCTCGTTGATGTTTTTAACAGCTCTAGTCACACTGTTTCCAAGATATGTTCCCTTGTCCCCATCCCGTATTTCAACAGCCTCATACCTGGGATTGACATTCAGAATTTGACAGCATGATAATAAATTGTATTCCAAAGCTATAGAATTCCCTAAAGTGAAATGAGAAATGAGAGGACGTTTGAAGACAAAGAGAGATCTATGGCAGAGCTAAAAGTTTTCTTTTTTAGGACTCTTTGTACTTGGGTCATTTCTGTGGACTTTAATGGCATGGACCTTCATGATTTCTTAGTTTCTAATGTGCCTTCGTAGATAGGGCATACTTATTTGTAATTGACAGTTGTTGCCCATTCTTGGATTAATAATACTTACTTTACTTATAAAAAAAAAAAAAAGAATTCCCTAAAGCGAAAGAATGCATAAATTATATATGTAAAGATGTTACTAGGGACATTTGAATGAACTGTTATTCTTGTGCCCTTGAGAAAAACACACACGCATGCGCACGTACACACAGGGAGTCAGGTTTTGCAATATTTGTAGTGAAATCCATAGGGGCATGACACACACACACACACACACACAGCACACAGAAATTTTGCATAATTTATAGTGAACCCAAGTAAATCTATAGGGGCATGATTCAAGCCATATTGGCATGACTTACACAGGTAATAACGTTCAACCCAACTTGAAATCTAAGTTCAAAATGAAGACGTGTCATCAATTTAGAGAACTTGGAACAAGGTGAAGCCGTAAAAGTGATTGGAAGGCATCTGCCACAAATCACATATGATTCAAGGTCATGACCATAAATGGGCTATATTACGACCTGAAGAAAATTCTAAAATGGGCAATTGTTAATTCATCAATGCTGGATACAATTTTGATTGCAAATATATAACTTAAGAGCATTTCACAACCAAAAAAACAGAAGCTTAGTAGTTTCACATTGTTCGGTTGCTTGGAGAACTAAGGAAAAGAAAAGAAAAAAATAATCGAGAATTCATTTCTCTGTCGATGTGCTAATAAAATAATCTTAGACTTCCAAATTTCACTTTCATTTTTATCAGAAATTTTTCTCGGCAACCGAACACGATACTTTAAATGCAAAATAAACCTTACATTCCGGTAGTATAGCCGCTAGGGGCTGAGGCTCGGAACATCCCTTTGTTTGTGTACAAATCCACTTCAACCGTTGGAATTCCTCTGCTATCGAGTATCTGCCTCGCTTTGATCTTCGTGATCACGGACGGAACCGCTTTTTTCAAATGATTGGACTGCAAATCGGCAACGAGAGTGTAAATAACAGAAAATAAGAAGAAGAACAAAAAAAACTATAGAATAGTCAATAATCAATAATAAAATTCCTCTATTCGGTTGCCGATAAAATCATTGAAAATGAAAGAAGCCGGAGCTTCAAAACCTATATTCTTCAGCTTTCATTGATCACAGATAAAGATCTCGACTAAATTAAGTTAGACGGTCCTATTAGGAGCTGAAAATTAGTCAGAGTGTGATTTTGTATGCAGTTTCTCAGGAACCAAACGGAGGTGAAGAGAGAAAGAGCTAGAGAATTACGATGAAGAGGACGGGATCGGGGGACTTGGCCCTAACAGCGGCATTGACAGCGTCTTCGATTTTCCGAGACAGCATATGCTTTTCAAGGTATTGTTGTACCGACATTTCTTATTTTTCCTCTCCAACTCTCTCGCTCTCCTTTGTGTTCTTTGAGAGTTATAATGAAGGCAACGCAGAGATTGGAGCGTTCTGAAAACCTTGAGGATTTTTGGATTCGAAACGTCGAAGAGACTCCGGCCCTATTCCTTCCCTAATATTCGCTCCTACTCTCTTTACTGCTCAGCGCTGCTACTGGGAGTGTCTCCGCGTAAGTAAAGTATAAACGAACGGGATTAATTGAAAGAAATACGAAAATAATAAATTTCATGTCAAATTTATAATCCCTCCAAATTATCAATTTTAATAATAATAAAAAAATGTCCTCTGTGAAAAATCTTACATACGTATCCTTAATATTAATAAAAACAAAAAATAAAAATTGAAAAATATTAAAAAATTTTGAGGTTTTTATTTTAATTTCTTTAAAAATCATTTTTTTCAAATAACACTAAATCATGAAAAAATAATTAAATTATGTAATAAGAAATTTTAAAATATAATAATAATTTTTTTAAATAGAGATAAATTTTTAAGGTAAAGGGATATATTGTAATTTCTTGGTAATTTTAAATGGCTGATTGTCGGAATTAATAGTATTGGGGTGATTGGTAATTGTGTCTCAAGGAAAGTTGCAATGGTAGGTTCAAAACTTCAAATTCTATTCATCCACCGCATCAAATAATTTGTAAATAAGCAAAAGATAACAAATAATTTTGCAAATATTTTATGCATATTTGGAATAATACAAAGAATGGTTATTAAAAAGCTTATTGCTAATATTTGCAGTTTCACCTCATATATATAATTATATATACACACACACACATATACACATTTTATATAATTATTAATACACACGCCTATGACAAACAAAGGATAATAATGGCTTTTGTGAGTTATGGTTTTTTAATTTTGTTTATTATTTTTAATTTTTTAAACTGTTTTTTCCTATTTTATATTTTGGGTTTTTTTTTTGTTAGCGTTTTGACCTTTGGGATTTTTAAGTTCTTTTTTTTTTTTTTACTTGTGAAATTCTTGAAGGCTAAAAACGATTAAGAAGACAACGGGAGAATTGATATAATTAAATTTGAAAATTCAATTAATAAAAGGCTCGATTTTAAAGACTAGGAAATACTTCGGTATTCAATAGGAAAAATTCTACGAGAATAGATAAAGTAATTGTACACTATTAATATAATTGACTGCATCACTTTTTTTAATATAAAATAATTATTTTGACTAATCAAATCAATAGAATACGAGAATATGCAAAAATGACTTTATATAACATAATAAATATACTTGCAAACTTTCCAACCACAATGTTGATATGGAAGCCTGTCACATCGATTTATATAAAAAATTGTTAGCGATTTGACTTATTCTACGATTATAATAGGTCTCACAATAATAAGTGGTGCTGCTGCGTTGCACACCAAAATTGTAAATAGCATAATTCTTTTAGTATTTTCAACTTTGATGGTACAAAATATGCAATGAGTTTAATGCTACAAATACAGGAATATGATCCAGTAACACCTGATAGCTGAAGGCTGTAGCCACTGCCTTATACACAACAACAAAGACGTGCTCAACCTAACCACTCGCCTTAGATATATATCCCACACAAATACCTTCAAACACTTTCTTAGATATATAGACAGTAGAGAGATCCTCAAACTACCACGAAAGCACTAGATGTACCTGCGAATTGGCGTATTGATCCCAGAATACTCTTTGAAGCACCAAAATGTCTCATCCTGTACACACCGGGTGGTGTGGATTCTGGGATTCTCCATTCTAATGTTGCCTGACTCCGAGTACTGAGTCGGGACGGCCTTGACCACTTGAAACGTAGGCAGAAATCATCATCATCATAAGCGGGAACCCATGTATCCTTTCCACGGAGGATCTCCACGAGGGCAAATGTACCTTCGGTCAAGAGGTCATTTCGGGGGCAAGCCGACCAGAAGGTAACCGACACCAAGTCACCTTTCTTAAAGGTTGAATTTTTAGCAACATCAGAGTCAACATCCCCAAAGTTTACACCACGAGGAGTTGCATCCATCACAACCGGGGTAAGTAAGCTTATTTGCTTATCCAAGAGATCCGGGGGTTGTGGCCCTCCTTCAACAGCTTGACCACTAATGATAGCACTTGCAAGCTTCTTGAACTCCTGAATGTAGGCACTGAGTGTATGTGGACCATATAGTGTAGAGGCTCCCTGAGAAGTAAAACATCAATAAAAAGAAAAAAAGGAAAAGAACTATAGGTAACAATTGTTGCATTACAAAAACACAAATTGGTGTCCGAGAACTACTTTGATTGCAATACAATTATTTATTGTGGTTTTGTAGGAGACCACCTGTGTTCTGTCTGAAGGAGTAGCTTTAGAAAAGGTATATAAGAAACTCATCTTAAAGTCATTCCAATATGGCACACATTTCTATCCTATGAAATCACACAAGCAATTATAGCCTCTAAACTGATCCTGAGCGCCTTGGCTGTAATAATTTGGATGGGATCAGGTTCTGGAAAGTGCTTCAGCTCAAATCTTAAAAACAAGGAAATAAAGCAATAACAATGAGTAATCTATTTTTCTATAAGTAGTCTATTTCACGGTTGATGAACAACAAAACAAGTTCTATATATGCAAAGTTGTCATATGTAACATTGCCCAACTCCCTGTCACCCTTGCTGGGTATAATATTATCTAAACTGAAAATATTAAATAATGTTACCTAAGAGTTCACTTATAATAGCATTTCATAGGTAACAGGACTCTACTTTGAATATATATATATATAGATGTATATATCCATATATATCCCCACATGCATGTCTGTTTCATGAAACCGAGACTAACCTCATATCTTTGCACCTGATACTCTTCAAAGGTGGTCACATACTGTGAATAGGTATTAGTTAGCCCTGCTATAACAACATGAACATTGCTATCGGAGTGTCCATGACCACCACTTGTAAACACCGACTTCACGGCATCACGGAGACGCCTCCCAGCCATTGTGGTAAATTCTATACAACATAAACAATCATAAAGAATCATTAGTGTAAAGAAACAAATAATGTAACATAAAGAAGCAAAAATGTGTAGTTAATTTCTGGAAGCAACTGAAAGAAGTGATTGCCAAGGAAGACATATATGCGGTCCTTATTATTATTATTATTTATCAGTAATATTTTTAGGAAAATTCTATACACCACATTACCATCCCACTATGAAAGATGTGGCATATTTATCACAATTGGATGATCCTTTATTGGATGATTATTTATCATCTAATGGTGATAATTGTGTCACATCTAACATAGTGGGATGAAAGTGGAATGAGAGTGTGGTGTATAGCATTACTCATATTATTATTATTATCTGTGAATGCCTAATTTAAGTACCCCATTACAATATAGTGTAAGAATTGGTTGAGAAAGCTAAACATGAATCTTTTGATAATATAACTAACTTTACACTAGAAGACAGGAATAAAAAAGGCAAACCACTACCTCCAGGTACACTGAGAATGGCGAGCTGTCCTATTCGGAGGATCTGAATTGGAAGTATTGAAGGCTGCAGAAATCATGGATAAAAAGAAAAATTTAGTAACTAATACTATCACTGCCCGCGCGCGGGGGGGGGACTGAATGGTGGTCTCAGAAGAAATCTATACAAAATATTTTGTGGTTACTAGTAACTATAAATCAGACAGAGTGGAATAAAAACTATTAAAAAAAAACTACTTGCAACTCTTTGACAGAGATAAGATAGTGTCCTGAAGAAGTTTCATAATCAAATGGTTGCAATCTTCCAATAGCATGTTTCTCAACAAAACCCCAATGTGATGCCATTGCATCATTTCTCAGGAAAAACAGTTTATAAAAATGCATGCAAAACCTTATGGCTACCCTCAGGTATTTGGATTTCTTTGTGACTATGTGCATGTCCCCAACCTCTACAATCTAGCTACCTCAAAAAGAAACCACAATTTTCCCATATCTGAACTCAAATGAGTTATACAAATCAGTCACATCTCGTTTTTTTTACAAGTACAAAGAATTTCATTAAAAATGCAAGAGGTGCATTCCAAGTACAATGAGATGCATAACAAGAAAGCTATCTAGCTACAAATAGAAACCAATCAGTCAATTCTGGGGAAATCATATATGAATAAAAAAGCTAGAAATAGTCAGATGGCATTTATCTAAAACTCCATAACCATCACATTCTAATGATATTCTGTACATGGGGAAATTAAGAAATTATCATTTCTAGAAACAGGCTACAAGCACATATGCTAAAGGACTTCGGATCTAAATTTTGTAAAATGCATCCAGGTACCACTTATTGACACAACAGCACAAGAACTACTGCTGGTATACACTGACTCATGCTGATTAAGATAATTTGATATAGGAAACAAAAGAACTTGACCATGTTTAGACACTAAGACCTCGTTTGTTTTCGCAGATGAGATGAGCTGAGATGAAAGTTGAAAGTTGAATAAAATATTGTTAGAATCTATTTTTTTAATATTATTGTTGTTTTGGATTTGAAAAAGTTAAATTGTTAATTTTATTTTGTGTGGAAATTTGGAAAAGTTGTAATGATTAGATGAGATGAAATGAGATGAGATGTTTTGTGAAAGTGAACGAGGCCTAAATTATTGCAATCTATTCACATAAAATATGTGCACTCATATAAATTATGTCCAAACAAGCCTGCAACTTACAGCCCAATCATATGGTTGCTTCATTTCACCAGTATCAAGCAAAATGGGCTTTGGATATTGACAATCAACTTGTTCCTTGTCTGGTGTTTTGAGTACGTTGCGCACCAACTTCCAGAAAGGATTTCCCTGAAATCACATCAGAGTATACAGTAACCATGCAAAACATGCAAATCTGAACAGTACAAGAGCATTTTTACAATGCTCAGCCCATAAGAATTGCTATTACCAAGTACCTTGTCATCTCCTTGCTTGAAGTCAAAAGCTCCAGGTCCATCTGTCGTTCCGGCAGCAAATGCAAATCCCATTGCAGCAGGGCATGTTTTTATCACCTCAGAACCTCCTCCTTGTTTAGGAAGTGTCACCTCAAGTTGCGAGAAATCTATGTAAGTGTGGCGATAGTCAATCTTCCCAGTTAACTGTTCAGATGCTTTGTTGAAAAGCTCTACAGCTTTTCTGAATTGCCTCTCTCCGATGATACGTGTACTTTCAAATTCATCTGGGTAACTGCCATGTTCACCATATATGCAATTTAGAATTCACATAGACATCAGATACATTTATGTTATGGTACAAAGGAAAAACATTGAAAGATCTTAGCACACAGAGGGATAAGTACCCAGGTCCTCGGCCATAGCACAACTCATTCTTCCCACCACAAGTACTGTGATTGAAGTCACAAGGTAGCCCAGTGTCTATGCAGAATGCTCCAAGAACATTTGGGCTAACATCACCACAGTTAGATTGACAAAAAGCAGATACAAATCCAGGCTTATTAGCCTGCCTCAGAGCACCCCTGACACGTCTTGCAACACTCAGAATGCTGCCTGCTGGTCTACCAGGAGGTGACTGGAATGAAGCAGCAAGCTCCAGTAACTCATGGTCTGCAAAAGAAACAGAATACAAAATATAAATAAATTAAAGCGCATCCCACCTTTTATTTTCCTAATATACGGTTTAGTTGTGCCCTAGATTGCAGCACTTTGATCCTTCAAAATCCCAGCTATACATGTGCCAACTTGACATCATGTTTGTCGGTAAACAATTCTGTAACTATCTATATCACATCCAAGTTTGCATACTTCAGAATTTCCAATATTAACTTAACCTATTCATTTTGTTTTTGCTAGCATTCAGAATAAAATATTCATCTTTGCTTGATTTCCACATATATTAACATAGAAGCTGATATATCTTAATCACTAGCATGAATCACCTTCATCCACGTACCAATACCCAGTGGGCAGACATTTTTCATCAAGCCCACAACACTCAGAAGCAGTGAGACCCAACTTTTAACAGCTAAATGCACCAATAGTCTTTGAACCTATTAAATATTGCTGCAGAGCACCTATTAATCGACTAGAAAGCATGATGGAGGGTTGGCAGACAGAGATTTACAAGAATCTATGCCAGAGGTAGAAGGACAATCTTACAAAACATGACAAAACAGAGTTATTACTATTATTATTATCACTATTTTAAGAGTCTTCTTTTGGGACAAACAAAATTGACTTCATCTCAAAAGGGATAATCCAGAGAACAAGAGGAGCACATGTTTGAGTCACATCTCTAACCACCATGGGTCCATGTGTAAGTGACATCAAGTAAAAAGCACAAATGCAGGCATCAAGCAAGTGCCTTTTGCCAAAGCATATGTTAATGCCGGTAAAGTTTGAAAACTTAATCATTTGCCAAACAAAGCCAAAAAATAATTAAATAAGTAATTTTTTTTTTATAGGTATTTGAAATAAGTAATATAAGGTTTTTAATTACTTTAACCATACTTCTTTTAATTCTTAAACTACTCATATCTGGTAGATGTTTTTCATCTGCAATAATGAACTTCAGACCCTTGACAGACTCTTGCCCCAACAGCGCAGGCTTCATTAGTGATTTACAGAACAAGAGGTGTCAGCATGTCGATTGATCTATGGATCAGCATGGTACAGATTCCAGAATTTATTGACAGGTAAATTCACTATAGTTATAAGTGAGAACTAGTAACTTACGGTTAGAATGGAGGTCAGGAATTAAGTTTGAGACTCTTTGTGGGATTCCATTGGCTCCAAATCTACTGGAATATGAGCTTTCAAGACCATTCTGCTCAAACCAGTCTTCCATAAATCTTGCGGCAGCACCTTTGTTATCTCCACTTATCAATGAATTTGTACGACTCATGGAAGTTCCATGAGTTGCAAACCAGTTAAAGCTACCAACTGGACCCCACTCCTCATCTAGGAACTTCAAAAGGGTCATTTCCTTATCAACGTCATACTTGTATTTAGCACGCTCTGCAGCAGGATTGTTAAGATATGCACTAGGACTGCGGCTTACACCAGCATCTAAGAGCTCTCCTGTGAGTCGAAAAACCAAAACCTAAGTCTGCATCTCAACAATGATTGGCTAAAAAAGATGAACAAATACTTTTTCTAGACACCAGACAAGGGTGGCACAACATAGTAGAAGAAAAAAATAAGACCATGCAGCCATCAAGATAAGCATTTTCTAAAATTCAAAAACTAAAGGAAGAAGCCTTTCGAAAGAGAGAGGGAGAAAAAGAGTTGAGAGAAAATCAAGAACATCAGGACATGTTTTTTTATCGGTACAAGACCATTGGGACATTTTGACATCCAAAGGAGGCAGTGAGTATAAGAGCTCTTTCCCTTACCCTTATTTACAAAAACAGACCCTGGCCGGAGGTTTTCATGGGCTTCTATAATGCTTTTCTCAATCCCATCAACAAGGACATCAAATGACTGCCGTACAAATCCAAGGGATGTTACAATATACACCACATATTGGAGATAACCACCAGGACCAGCATGTGAGTGGATTCCACTAATAGCTACATTATTTACAGTGTATAGGTCACCATACCTGCCAAATAAAATGATAGGGCAGTTTCAGTTAGATGAATATTTTTTTTGGGTAAGTAGTTTCAGTTAGGTGAATATATAAGTTGAAATGTCTAATAAACTCAGATTTGGGCATTTAGCAACATTAAGTGAAGTTCATTCCCTTTGAAAACACCTTGCAATGCTTAGGGACGAAGCTAGGAATTGAAAGTAGGAGGCAGACTGCACTAGAGTTTTTTTGGATGGTTGTAATCAATAAAATGATAATAATAAAAAAAAAAAACCCTAATAAATTCAGACTATTTTTGGGGCTGGGGGCCATGGACCTCCTTCCTGTAACTTCATCTCTGGCACCAATCACAATAGGTTTTAAATAACTTGGCTTTCAATTCCTCCAAGAATATAAGAGTTTAGACATCACACAGCATATAAATTACTTTTGCTATCAAAATATCTGTATTGATCACTAGAGTAGAGTCATTGCTCGAGATATAGTATATTAAGTACCTTGCCTTCAACCTCTCAATCACCTTGATTGTTACAAGTTGTGAAGCCATGCAAGCATCAAGGTTTACAAATACTACTCGATTCCCTTCTGGCTCCGCAGCAATAAAAGTGCGAGCTCGGAGCCTGAAGTGAACCCCGTATGCAATCTGTTCTGTGTTAGCATATCCCATCATATTAACATCAGCTGCAGGTCCTGTGATGTCATAGCTTCCAAGCCCAATCAAATAATTGGAATCTGAGACCACTTGTCTACTGTTCCACAGCAGGAGTACCAAAGCCATCCATAACCAAATAATTGCACATGGCCTCTGAAAACTAAGATTAAACCGAGACAGAAACTCCATCGTACTCAAGCAAGTAGATAAATCAGAGCTCAACCAGCTATTCTCATTTCCTTTAACAAAAGCATATACTATGTTAGAAAACGGTAGAAAACAAGAGTTGAAAACGTATGCAAAACGAGTCATACAAGTTGAAAATGATCTTGTCTACTTGATGATGAAGTGTAATCCGAATCTCCCCCCTCTCAAAAGTTAGATAACTCACATGTCAATGCACAATCTATTTCTTGTTTAACTCAATTCTTAAAACTCTCGACTGCCTTGATCATAACCAAGTTCATAATAGAAGATGAACACTAACATATACCGCGTCATAAAATTCAAATATCTTCATCAATTCTAGTAGCCACGGAGTCACGGACACTAATACAAATTTTTGTGTAAATAATTTCGGAACAACATGATCATAATTAGAAACGTACTGAGAGCACATCAGATTATGCACCAGTCTACATGAAAATAGCTCAGAAAAGAGCCAAGTAAATACGATTAATAAATGTAGAAACGCCATAAATGAAATAGCCAGAATATCAGAATCATCGACTTTCAGTGGAGATTCTGTACCTTAGCACACCGGGAGTAGCGATTTCATATGCCTTAGATCAAACCAAAGCAGTTTCTACTAACTTGATCGAATATATGAGAGGCAGAAAGCGAGAAAGGGCGGTGTATTTGTGGGATAGTGATACGTCCGAGCCTTGCAATCGAGTCAAAGTGAAGAAACCGTGCTGGTAGCTGGGAATGGATTTGAGAAGACCGACAGCTTGGCTTGCTCCTTTGCCCGGTTTCTAACGTGGATTTATAATATTAGGTATTCACTATTCAGGGTCCCATCGGTGTACAGAACTTGCGTGCAATTGTTGTTCTGGTACTTTATTTTTCTTTTTATTTTTTTCTGTATATTATTTTGTTGGATCGAAAACTAGACCTCGTTTACATGCTTGAGATGATAAATTTATAAATAATAATAAAATAATTTATAAGTATTAATAAAATAATTTAAATTAAAAAATATTAAAAAATTGATAGAATATTTAGATCTAAGGAAATTAGAACAAACGATGCCTATCAAGTTATCCGCAGACTAATGATGTCAAGGATCCCTTGAAAACTATTTAGGAGGAATGATTTGACGGATTAAACATATCTGATTGTCAGTAGCCACATTATTATGGCTTGAACCAGAATCATTTGTTTGTTTATTATCAGAATGAATATCTTGATCAAGTTGTTTGTCTATTTTAAATAATAAAAATTCTTGTTTTAAAACTTCATTTTCAGATTTAAGGATGGTTTATCTCGCTTGTTTGCTTATAAAGTGAAAGAAGAACTTACTGATGCCTTTGGATTCCTCAATTACGAAAATTACACCTATAGTGATATTTTCAGTGTAATTAAGAAACTTGGCTTACATGTATTGGATTCCTGTTTTCTCTGATACCAAAACAGCAAAACCAAAAGGGAGACTGAAAAAGAAGGGAGGCAAGTAATTAGAATATGCACAAGTAAGAACAGGTGGTTAAACCGACCATATGCATGTAATACATTTCAGAAAATAAATAGGGGAAAATAAAAGCAATCAGTATATGAACAATTATATGTAGGCAGTTAAACCGACCATATGCATGTATGCAATATGAAAATAGATAGAAGAAAATAACAAAATATCATTAACATAAAGTTTAGTAAAATCACAAAACTTTTAAAACAGATAGTGCAAATTTACACTTACAGAAGTTAGAACAAGTTGAGAGCAAAAGATGGTAAGAGAAGGAAGATGGTAGGAGAGATGGAAGATAGAATGAGGCGAGTGAGTTCTCCCTAATTCTGAAGCAAGGTTCTCCTTTTATAGCACAATGAATATCTGTTTACAATAATTAAAGAGAATAGTGAAAGTAGATCCGTGAATGAACAGTGAATACTGTTTTGAGCATGGGTATAGTCTGGTTGTCAACTTTATGTCTTCGGCTGTCTCTGTGAGTGACTGTTTTTGGCATATAATGGCAGTGCAGGGGCCATTATTGTGTGGTTGCGGAATCTGTTTTTGACACAAAATGTTAAATTATCAAAAGAAGGGCTCGATCAGTCTTTTGGACGGTCAGTCTTCAACAATAGCATGATTAATTTTCAGATAGTCTTGGGGTATCTGGAGAATCATGACCAAAGTATTTGTAAGGTTCCGCAACGACACAATAATGGCCCCTGCACTGCCACTATATGCCAAAAGCAGTCACTCACAGAGACAGCCGAAGACATAAAGTTGACAACCAGACTATACCCGTGCTCAAAACAATATTCATTGTTCATTCACGGATCTACTTTCACTATTCTCTTTAATTATTGTAAACAGGAACTCCTTGTGCTATAAAAGGAGAACCTTGCTTCAGAATTAGGCAGAGCTCACTCGCCTCATTCTATCTTCCATCTCTCCTACCATCTTCATTCTCTTACCATCTTTTGCTCTCAACTTGTTCTAACTTCTGTAAGTGCAAATCTGCACTATCTGTTTTAAAAACTTTGTAATTTTACTAAGTTTTATGTTAATGATATTTTGTTATTTTCTTCTATCTATTTTCATATTGCATACATGCATATGGTCGGTTAAACCAACCATATGCATGTAATGCATTTCAGAAAATAAATATGAGGAAAATAAAAGCAATCAGTGTATGAACAATTATGGTACTAGACAGACAGAAAAGATACTGAAGTACTTACTTCTCTTCATTTCATTCGTTTTGTTGTTCCACAACTCCCACCCTAAGTTCTTACTTTGGTTGGTTCAATATATTTTCTATCTGTCTAGTATCCTTGGTAAGTCCTGTTTGCTAGAGAGCGTGAGTGCAGTTTGGGTTGTCGGGTAGGGAAAATATGATGTTCGCAGGCTTCTAAAGTGCGAAGGTCGGTGTGCTTCTCCTTTTAAAATCCCTGAAACTGTTTCCAAAGATCCTGAGAATGACAAGGTTATAAAAGAAACAAAAAATATTATTCATCAGAATAATTTTGTAAATCTTGCTCTCCACACGATCGGACAACAGCTAGATAGGATTGAAGAAAAGGTTGAAAAGCCTATTTTTACTTCTAATCTTGTTTTCAAAATTGAAACTCCTTTGGTTCCTCCCAAAGATCAGTCAAAGAAAAAAATTGAAAAATATTTGATAATTTTACCAGAAGAATGGCAAAAAATTGATTTCAAAACCCCTCAGGCCAAAACTCTGGAAAAAATAGATCAAATGATTGCTGATCTTAAGAAAAAACAACCTTCTACCAGTGCTTTAAATAACAATGAAAAAGAAGTTGTTCTTGTTGAAACCACAGAAAAATCATCTGAAGCAAGGGGCCATTATTGTGTCGGTTCTCCTAAGATTACAATCAAAGAGAAATATTTTTATTTAATTTATTATTTATTATTTTAATTTTAAAATTTTGAATTATTTTTATATTTTATTTAAAAGTTTGAAAAAATTATAATGATTAGATAATAATTAAATAAAAAATTTAAAGATTCAAAATTTTAAAAAATTTATATTTAAGTGGTGTTTACTGTCAAATTATCACTTCTTTTATCATTCGCGAATAGTTTACCCTTAATCTCCAATTTAAAATATAAATTACAATAGGCACTTTATCAATATATAGCCCATAGCCAAAAGAAAAAACTCTAGGCGTCTCCTTCCTCCTCTTTCTCTCTTGTAAAAAATCAAAGGTGTCAGATATGATTTTTGTCGAAAGGGGAGGAGGGAGGCATCAGCTTCCTAGTCCTCCTCTTCCCTCTCCTTCATTCCTTTCTCCATTAACTCATTTTGTCTATCAAAATTTCTTTTACTTAATTTTATTTTACTTTTTTTAAGGAAAAAAATACATATCTAAAGCTTTTCAGTAACTCTCAAGAGATACGCGCGGCACAAACAGATTCACATGTTGAAAATCGTTTCGGAGAAAAGTGGTGGCTTTACGAAAATCACCGCACATGATTCTCACATGCCACCCACATTTGCGCGTGGTCCTCATGCACCATCCATTCCAGCAGCTCTTATTGACACGTGCATAAAATCATTGAACTCGCCACCACAGACCTTTCAGATCTAACCTTGTGGTTGAAAATAGATAAGTGTGTTACTTTCACCGGTCATCACAAATTTTGAAATCTACCAGAGTTGGTTCAAACCATGTAATCCGTCTTTTTTCACATCTATCTTACTATTTTCATTTTTTGTTTTCTTATTGTTAATTAAAATTAAAAAAAAAATCGTCTCTCAAATGTTTACCTGTGAAAGTTAAGTAATTCTATAAATTGTGAGGTTGAGTCTCCATTTAAGCAGAGAATGTTGTCTCTTAGACATTTGTCTGTAGAAAATATCAGCAATAGTGAATACCAGACCAATCACGAAAGAAAATAGTGTACTGTTGGAGTTCCAAGTACACTATTTTGGCTTATGATGTCATATTTGATATGAGGTTATTCCAAAATGTATTTAGTTATGGATGTAAATTTATCTGATGAATGAATGATAATAATTTTCCTTAAAATATATATATATATATATATATATAAATTATCCTATCAGATCAAATCTCAAAATATGAGCAAATTATTACTTATATATCTTCTAAATTGACAATTTAACAATTCAAAGATTGTGTTATAAAAGAAGTAACTTTTTGGAAATAAAATGTAATTTTCTCATTTTTATCGATGAAATAACAAATTGCCATGCCCACAACACTTCGAATTTCATACCTCTCCTTCCAAATTGGTGGGGCTTATGGATCCAAGAATTATTAATTTGGCTTCTTTATTAACACCATTATAATTTTAATAGATCGGGAGATTATATATCTACACCCCATCATAATGTGTATCTATTACTACTTGAATTTGATATATTTTAGTGTCAATTTTCAATCATTCAAACCACGACATCTCGTCTATCATTAATAAATGAAAAAGTACTAGAAACTATAACATCAATTTTCATATTTATCTGATGGCGTGTAAAAAATTAGATGATTATTAGCTTGAAGTTAGATAATGGCTTAATAGCTCTTGAATTAATATTTATTATTACTAAAAATTAGATGATTATTAACTTGAAGTTAGATAATGGTATAGATTACACCATTACTTTTAACAATTACAAACTTTTGTCTCATAGATATTTAGTTTGGTTTCGATTATCGTCAAGTGAGTAAACATATGTATCTTAAAATTATCAAAATATTCTTCTTAAAATGATTTTTTTTTTTTATTTAATAAAGAGTTTGCACATATAATCTCGAAGTGAGGACTGCAAATAAAATTTCTCTATGAGTTATTCTACTCAGCAACCTTACAACACACAGTACGTTTGGAATTAAAACTCCTCTCAACTCATCTCAACTCATCATTACAACTTTTTCAAATCTCAATACAAAATATAATAAATAATTCAACTTTTTCAAATTTCAAAATAATAATAATAAAAAAAAATAATATTCTAACAATATTTTATTATCTCAACTCAACTCAACTCAACTCATTTCAACATCCAAACGCAATCTTACTTTTATTTTTTATCCTTTTATATTTTTTTCCTCAATATATATGTGAAATAGGACTGTTGAGCTGAATTTTTCTTGCTAGATTACGTCCAAATCATCTTCGATTGCCCTTCCTATAATTTTTGCGGGGAAAAAGAGTGTCTTTTACACGGTCACGCGACAGAATGCAACCCCAAACACGAATTTCCCGTGCCTTGGAGTTCAAGTCAAAGTGCTATTGTTTTCCCTGCTCGCATGTTTTTTAGCCAGCCAACCGACAAGCGGTAGCGTAAACCTCAAGAACCAAACTCGGAAAATGGCAACCCATGCCGATGCCATGCTACTGCTCTATTCCAAAATTATGCATAATTAATAGCCATTGCCCAGCAGGAAACATCATCGAAATTCTTGTGGGTCCATCTGGGGATAAGCTCAGGCCGCAGCAACATACATATAATAACAACCTCGAAAATCAAACCAGAAAACTATCCCATGAAACCATTTTATTTTTCTTTTAATAGATTGTTCTGTGTTACTGTGCCTGCTGTCCTGGCGTAAGAAGTTTCGATGCACATTACTTTCAGTTCTTCCAGGAATTCGCTTTCTGACTAGGAGACGACGACACGAGGGAGAGAATATTGTGAGCAATGAAAACGGGACAAATTTATATCTATAAGTTGATTGCGTACTTCAGTTATCGCTTTTTCCATAAGGTACGTGAAGCATTAGCATTTGATACCTGTCCTGTGAATCATGGCTGATTTCTTCAAGTCTCCGACGTCTCTAATAACGATTTGCATGATCTTTTATCTACAAAGGTGGTGACAGAAAAGGTGACAGAAAAAGCAAGACAGTGTAGAGGCAATATTGTAGAAGCTGCAGCCATCGTCTTTAATTACCCAATCTGTTTTAATTAAATACTTCATCTGCATGCGTGTGCTGTCAATCTGGCCTAAAGAGGAAAAGAATGAAAATGCAGAGCAGGTGTTTGAGGAAAGGTCTAAAAGACATATTAGGAAAGGTCTAAAAGACATAGTTCTATTAAAGAGTATTTACAAGTATATGAAAAGCTAAATTTACAATAGTCTAGTGGACTTATTTATACAAGCTACTCAAAATGAAGATGAATTTCGTTTGTACAGAATTCCATTGTGATTTAGTAACTAATCTTGGGACCACCAGTTTCAATTCTGTTAGTGCAGAGGGTGCCAAATACTTCCAGAATTTCATTGCAAGATTCATTTTGAAGAGATGAGTCAGCTGCCTTAATAGTCCCCCACGATCCAAGCTCAACAGGATGAATGGTAAGATTAGATCGTAATTGTGCAAATCGAGCTACTGCTAATTGCTTAGTGAAAATATCTGCAAGTTGATCTTTACTTGACAGAAAAGAAACTTGAAGAGATTAGATGCCACACGTTCTTGAACAAAATGATAATCGAGTTCTACATGTTTAGTACGGGCATGCATAATGGGATTAAGAGTTAAATAAGTGGCACCCAGGTTATCATACCATAAAGTTAGAGGATCTTTGAGAAACAGTCCAAGTTCTTGTAAAAGAGATTGTAGCCAAATGAGTTCACACGCAATATTTGCAACTGCTTTGTATTCAGCCTCAGTGGAGGATTGTGCAACTGTAGGTTGTTTCTTAGAGCCCCAAGAGAGAAGATGAGAACCAAAATAAATACAAAACCCACCCGTGAACTTACGATCATCATGGCAACCCGCCCAGTCTGCATCGGAAAAGATCGACAGTGTTAATGAAGAAGATGAACTAAAATGAAGGCCAAAGTGTTGTGTATTGTTTAAATAACAAAGAATTCTCTTATCAGCCTGCCAGTGAGGCAGTCGTGGATAGTGCATGAACTGACAAACCTTATTAACAGCAAATGAGATATTTGGCCTTTGTGAAGGCCAAATATTAAAGGCTGCCCACTACACTGCAATACAGCTGAGGGTCCTCAAAGGAGGATCCTTCAAGTGCAGTGAGCCGAGCCTTGAAAGACATAGGGGTTGCAATTGGTTTGGATTTGTGCATATTTGTGCACAGCAACAAATCTGTGATGTATTTGGACTGGGAAATAGCCACACCCTTGGCATTTCTAGTGACCTCTATACCCAGAAAATAGTGTAAAGGACCAAGATCTTTCATAGGAAAATAGGACCCAAGAGCAGTAATAAAATCAATGATGAGCAATTTATTTGAATCGGTGACAAAAATGTCATCAACATATACTAAAACATAGATACAATCAGAACCAACAATTTGAATAAACAATGATGAGTCAGATTTAAAGCAATGAAAACCAAGTAAGACTAACCAATCTGTAAGCTTAGAAAACCAAGCAAGACTAACAATGTCATCAACATATACTAAAACATAGGGGTCTGTTTCAAACCATAAGTAGATTTAGTCAACTTATAGATGTGAGAAGGAAGGTCAGGATTCACAAATCCGGGTGGCTGCTGCATTTACACATCCTCTTCGAGGTCACCGTGTAAAAATGCATTCTGGATGTCCAGTTGGTGCAACGACCAGTGAGAAGCAGCTGCAAGAGACAATATGAGTCGAATGGTGATGGGCTTAACTACAAGACTGAAGGTCTTTGTGTAGATAAGCCTTGGTTGCTGATGGAAAACCTCGGCCACAAGACGTGCCTTGCAATGTTCAAGGGTTCTATCTGTCCTACGCTTTGTTTTGAGAACCCACTTCGAGCCAATAACGTACTAGAGGAAAGGGGCACCAGAATCCAAGTATGATTATGGAGTAAGGCCTGAAATTCGGCCACCATGGCCACATGCCATTCAAGCCATTTCGAGGCCTCAGTATACGAAGATGATTCCTTTAGGATGGAAGAGGAGACCGTGAAGGAAATAGAGGGCTTGGGCTGAGGCCATAGTATTGTACCATCTATGCGAAGATAAGGACGGTGGATTTGAGATTTGGAGCGAGTGACCATGGGATGAAGATGAGTAGAAGGAGATGGAGCAGAGAGGATGGGATGAAGACGACGACGAGGAAAGATGAAGTGATTCGGTAGAGGATTTTTTAGAAGGTGAAGATGGCGGGGAAGAAACATGATGTGTCGAAGGGATTAAAGTGCTCTGGTAGAGTGGGGAAGAAGAATTGGACAAAGGGATAGGGAACATAGGATGAGGGCCTAGGTTAAGTAGATTAGGGCTTAAGGGATGAGGGCCTGATGATGGGCTTTAGGGCGTGAGGCTTGATGTGTTAGGAAACAATGGCCCAGATATGGAAATAGAAGGTGAACTAGGCAGAGAAGACATGATAGACGAGATTAGAGGTGTGGAAGATGGGTTGGACGACAAAAGGGAGGTGGGTTTAAAAGGAAACTATGTTTCAAAAAATATGACATCAAGAGATACATAGGTGCGACCCATAAGTAAGTGTAAATATGAATATCCCTTGTGATATGGGTTGTAGTCCATAAAAACACAGAGATGAGACCTAAAATCAATTTTATGACTGATAAAAGGCCTCAAATTGGGCCAACAAGCGGAGCCAAAAACCTTTAAAATTTTATAATCTAGATATTGTTGAAATAAAATTTGAAAATGAGATTTATTCTAAAGGAGAGGTGTGGGCATGCGATTGATTAAGTAAGCGGTAGTTTGAAATGCTTCAACCCAGTATTTGTGGGGAACAACTACACGAGCCAAGAGAGACAAGCTAGTCTCAACAATGTAACGGTGACGTCTTTCAACGGTACCGCTTTGGGCATGGGAATATGGACATGTTACTCAGTAAGAAATTCTAAAAATTTTAGTGTGGAATTAAGGGGGTGAAATTCAATGCCCTAATCTGATTGTACGGATATGACATTAGTGGGAAAGGTATTACTAACATATCGCAAAAAAACTATAAAAATTGAAGAACCATTTAATTTTGCTTGAATTGAAAACATCCAGACATATTTTAAGAAGTCATCAACAACTGAAAAAATAAAAAGGGCATCCTAGTGAGGACAACACATACGCTGGACCCCTGACATCTAAAAACAAAAGTTGAAAAGGCTGAGTAGACTGAAGGGGGGAAGGTGGATGAGGTAATGCATGAGATTTTGCTTAAGCACAAGCAGGACATGGAGACAACATATTTTTATTCAAGACAAGAAGATTAAACTAACTAAGGGCAAGAGAAGTAGTTTTTGAGGACGGATGCCCAAGACGAGCATGCTAGACTTGAGAAGTGGTTCTTTCGCCTATGAAGGCCTAAGGAGACTCGGTGACTGGTGCAGATGCTTCCATGCTGGTTGAAGCCATTGGTAGGACATATAGTCCATCTTTAACGAGACCCCAAAGAAGTTCCACCTAAGTGCGGGAATCCTTCACAACAAAAAAAGAAGAGTGAAACTAAAAAAATACTGGATTATTTAAGAATTTACGAACAGAAATTAAATTCTTTGTGATCCAAAGGACATGAAGAATCTTATGAATAAGGTAATTGCCAGAAGATGAGGAAATTTGACTGGAGCTGATGTTCTGTATTGGAAGGGTGGATTCATCTCTTATGCAGACTTGATTAGGGCCCTTATATGGTGTAGAGTCCAGTGTAAGGTTTGAAAAATCAGAAGTAAAATGATGCATGGTAGCAATATCGGGAAACCATGAAGTGGTTGAGGGGTTTGGAGAGGGCAGATTAGTGAAATTAGCTTGAAGTGAGGGGGTGGAGGTGGCTGGTACGTGTGAGTGAAGCGATGATAACAAGAGAGGGCAGTGTGCCCAGGTTTTTGACAGACTTGGTAGAGAGGGCGTGTATCTAGGCGATAAAAGAAATTGGATGGTTGACCACCACGGCCACGTCCATGATGCCCACCACGGGAGAAATGATTTCAACCTCTATTTGAGTTATTGGGTGAGAAGAGAGGTTGAAGTTGAGTAGCATGTGTGACAAGTGGGGTACCAACAAGAAGTGACTGATTTTGGTAATTCAAACGAGCTTCATGATTCAAAATGAAGCTATAAATCTGTTGGGAAGAAAGGGCATCTGGTTGAGTTGTAATGGCTGTGACTACAGACTCATAATCTGAGCCGAGACTAACCATGAGGTAAATAGAAATTGAGAGGCAGAGATAGGTGACCTGTGGCACCAAGAAATGCAGCAAGGGAGGTTGTTTTGTTATAATATTCATATATGCTTTCCAAGCCCTTCTTAAAGGTTGCAAGCTGGAATTGTGTTTGAATGACATGGGCTGAAGACTGGGTAGCGTATAAAGTTTGCAAGGTGGTCCAGATTTGTTGTGATGTAGAACAATCTAAAACATGAAAGGGTATTGTATCTGTAAGAGAAGAATTAAGAGCTGAAATAATAAGTTGGTCTTATAAGAGCCAACGAGAGTAATCGGGATTGGGTTGATCATTTATGGTGGTCGGAGGAGTGGGGATAGTACCATCAACATAACCATACAGCTGATGGCCTTTGAGGAAAGGAGTGATCTATGCTCGCCATATAAGGTAGTTGTTGATGGCGAGCTTGAAAGTGACGAAATGAGAGGCAGATGTGGTTATGGAGGTGTTGAGGGGTGGTGGGGAAGAAAGTGATGATGTTTATGAGTTTTGACTATTGAAATCCATTTTGTATTGAGAATGAAGAAGGAGCATGAGTTTTATTGGCTTTGTGATACCATAAAGAGGAAAAGAATGAAAAATGCAGAGCAGGTATTTGAGGAAAGGTCTAAAAGACATATTTCTGTTGAAAAGAATTTACAAGTATATGAAAAGCTACTTTTACAATAGTCCAGTGGACTTTTATTAGTTTATACAAGCTACTCAAAATGAAGACGAATTTCATTTGTACATAATTCCTTTGTAATTTAGTAACTAATCTTGGGACCAATATCAATTCTAGTAGTGCAGAGGGCGTTCAGATGCTTCCAGAATTTCATTGCAGATTCCTTTTAAGGAGATGAGTTAACTACCTTAATAGTCCCCTTACAAGGAAATTCTACAAGAAGTCTTACACCACACATTTGCACATAACCCATATGTGATTTGTCATTTTTGTTATTCTATTTAAATACACACATATTTAAGCATTAAGATAAAAATGCATTAAGTGATAAATCACATATTAATTAAGTATAGATGTGTGGTATAAGACTTCCATTTAAAAGTTCTCATTTCTCATTATAGAAATGCATAGTATCTGTTATGATCTCCCAGTGATGCGACATTATGACATTGTGGCAGCAAGGGCTAGGGGTGAACCTGCATGGGCGGCTTCCCCGCACCCCACCCCCGGACCGGTGCCCAAGGGCAAGGTCGGATATCTCATCCGCCTCGCCCAATCCAATGGTACCCATGGCCCATTGGATCTAAAACTATTTTTGGATCCAAACAAATATTTTTCAGCCCATATTATCACATAATTTAAATTGTAAATTTAAATTTGTAAATATAACAAAATTGTATTGTCTTGGCCTCCTAAGCCAACATTTATATAGGAGGCCTAGACAATATAATTTTGTGAATATAATTCTAATAAATTATATATAAATATATGTCTTAGTAGAGCGGGGTTGCCTGCCCCAACATGAAGGGCGGGGCAGGGCAGGGCGGACAAAGGCAGGGTAGAGGGCTGTGGGACCCTGCTGGCTATTCCTAGCAAGGGCAACGTGCCTAGAACTATCAAACCTTACCAATTTGTTAGACAATTTGGTGAGGAGCCCAACAGATCCCCACCGACTTGGCCCAAGCCTTTGAACTCCATTTTGTCTCCCTTGTCCAGTACAATTGGGTTATGATTTCTTATATATATTTTTTTATTCAATAAATTTTTAAAACTTACAAGATAAATATAACATAACATATAGACTTTTTATGATTAATATCTGGGTATACATTATGTCATTATCTATAAGATGGAGATACATGTAGCAGAGTCTGCATGTTGTATTGTTGTATCTAAGACTGTTCATTTGTGTGCGAACCGTGATACCCGTGTTTACCCTGATCGGACCCGGGTATCAAATGTGATTCGGGTACCAGCTCGGATTAATTCGGGTAAGAACCTGGATCGGTACCCGGTGAAATCCGGGTTTTTAAAACCTGGAAATTTGGTACCTGAATTATACCCGGACTTACGACAACATGTCGTCGGCCTCAAAATCTGGATTTGTCCATTCCACTAGGGGTGGGCAGTAGGGCGGGCTTCCACTCACCCCGCATCTAAGGCCTAGCAGGCGAGTGGCCAACCAGCCCTCGCTTACATTTATATATATATAAACATAAATATATATATTTATATTTTACAAATTGTGTATATATAAATATATATATTATAATTTGTTAGACTTGTTCACAAAATATGCATTGACAAATTTAAAAACTACATAATTTAAAAACTAATATACTACAATTTATACAAAATATGCACTAGCAAATTTAAAAATTGCATAATTTTAAAATTATAGTCATATTTACAAAATTTAAATTTATAATTTGGGTCTATAAATATATTTTTAATTACTTTTGCACTTATAAATAATTTTTATATCAAATAAAATATAGTATTTTTTTAAGTAGAAGGAGACAGGATGGATTTTCCAATTCGCCCCGCACCCCGCCCACCGGGGCGGGGGACGAGGGTGAAAACCCCACCCCCCACCCCATGCAAGGCGGGGTGCGGGGAAGGGGTACCCCCACCCCATAGGGGCCGAGTAGCACCCCTACCTTCCATTACCAACGCAACCACTTCCCTCACTACCCCATGATCTTCGAGACCTACCATACTAGCGAGTTCTACGAGTAGTATACCACTGTGCAGTATTTCCTCCCATAAAATCTTGACTCTCAATTTTGTCATTCTCCGGTCTCAATCAAGTTCATGCTTGCATGATTGACGAGGAGATGATGTTCATTAAATCGACACTAGAGCGTGACATTGGAACAAAGAAACAAGCTAGAAACCCAAAACCAAAATCCCTATAACATTTTTAGCATAGATAGAATAATAAATCAAAGAGAGTGTGACTAAAGACTGCAAACAAAAGATGATTGTGTACAAGGAGAGAAAGCGAGCCGGTTAAAGTTATAAGTTCTTGAAGTTTCAAGGAATCGTAAAATTAATAAAAAGTAATCTTCCCTTAAACACCATTTAGTCTTGGTTTGGATTTAGAGATGAGATCATCTCACTTTGTACGGAGAGATACTCTCTCATCCAAACGCTTTGTTTTACTTCATCAGATTGAGAATCATCTCACTTCACTGATGACAAAGTGAAATTCTTGCGGTGATAGAGTCCACTAGGCAAAGAAGCTTGCCAGTTGTGGTGAGGTGAGAAAATGGTCATAGTAGCAAATAAGCATATTGTGAACAAGGGAGGGTGGCGAGATGGTGTGGCGAGGGCCTTCCATGGCTGAGGAGTGCCTTAGTCATTTTGTGGGCGAAAAGCTCGTGGCAGAGGGAGGGTGGCTAGATCTTCCATCCTTGGGCGAGAAGCTCGTGGCGAGATCCGGAGTTTGCTGTTGTGCGACCGGTGGGGAAGGTCCCACTGGCACTTTCTATTGCCGGGGACCATCACGTCAATGATAGAAAATGCCGGCATGTCCAGTTGTAGCCACTGGCAGCCTCATCAGAAAACGACCGATGGAGAAGTAGGTGGTGACAGCGTCGCCTGGGCAATCGACTGACACATTGCCGATGACAGAAAACACTGGTCATCCTATTGTTGGCCGGTGGTGGCCCTACTCGCCCATGAATCCACGGGGAAGGCCTCTTTGGGTGCACGACAATGTGCACCTGCTGCATGCCTTTCTCCTCATGGATGCATGCTATGTTCACGGCCACCATGACTTGGGGCCACAGTGAGCACGACCTCCGTGGGTCAATGAGACCATTCCTGCTACGGCAGTAGGCACCGACAATCACCGGGCTCACAGTTGGAGGCTCACGATGTTACGTGCACTTTTGATTCCACTGTGCAAGTAGTGGGTGATGCATGTGATACGTGCACAGTGCAAAAGTTAATTTATAAAACAAAATTATAATTGGTAAGACCCACATGTATCAAATCTTCAAAAAGTTAAAATATATCATCTCACTTCTTAACCCAAACACCAGAAGTTTCAAAAACCATCTCATCTTATCTAAACTCAATAATTTTATTACTATTTACAAATCATCTCAATTTATATAATCTCATCTCTAAATCTAAATGAGCCCTTAAACGTCTACACTCTGCATAATATACACACTCTGCATAATATACACATTCTCCTATGAAATAGCCAACCATCTACCATCAAATAAATAAAAAAAAAATATATATATATATTTATATATATGCCCACAAACACCATTTTACGAGGTGTGTACTTTCTGCACGATGCACACATTATTTATTAAATAGTTAACCACACGAAAAAGGGTAATGTGGATTCCTATAATCATAGTTGGGACATCACCATTAACGGTGTAGAATCCGATTCGGATTTGAGTTTTAAAAATTGGATGATTATCTGTTCATAAAAGTCCGAAAAAAATCCAGACGATTACCGGATGTAAACCTGGATATCTGGGTTGTATCAGTTACTTTTTTTTTTCTTTTTTTTCTTTTTTTACTTTTCAAAACTTTTAAAAATATTTTTTTAGTATTTTTTTTTTTAAATTCGCATATCATACCCAAATTTTCTAAAAAAACATTTTAAACACATTTTAATTTTTTTTTAAAATCTTGTTAACAATTCAAAAGGTTTCTTTTATAGGCCTTTATGATTTTTTTATACAATATAAATAATAATACATCAACACACACAATACTTGCACATTACATATTACATTGTTGTTTACATCACAATGTAAAACATCAATTTACAAAAAATAAAATAAATAATAATACACCACAACAATATCAAGATGTTATTAATGTTGATCTTCTCCATCCATTAATATTATTGTAGTACGTATGTAGCATGCATACATGATTTTTATATTAATGTTGATCTAGTCTGTTGCATTCCATGCACAATGAATTTTTTGTATCAGGAGAGAGTACGTATGTCGTACCTATATATTTAAAAAGAGAATAATTTGATCAAGATAAGTTTATCTGAAATATATAAAGTTCGTACTGTTCAATGTTCCCCATAAACCTGGATGATGATCTTATCCTTTTTTTTTTTATCTTTGATTATATGAAACCGATCATCTAATATAGTTAGCTAGTACATCAACTACGTACTTCAGTAATATTAATTGAACAATCTCCATAAATTAAGCGTGTTCTTTCCTCTTTGAAATTATCCATCTCTAATTAATGCCAAAAGACCTTGCTGGAAGATAAAAAAGAAAAAGAAAAAAGACATCATTTCTTTTCCTTTTTTTGCTCTTGAATCCAAAAGAGAAGAAAAAAGTTTGTAATAACTATTAATTTTGTAATTAGAATTTAGAATAATATAATTATGGAATGATATATCAAAGCGTAAGTTCGATCCATCCTTAAGTGCTCCATACAAACTAAAATAATTTCTTTAAAATATAATTTTTATATATAATTTTTTTTATAAAATTTGAAAAAATTAATTTTTTTTCGTGTTTTTTTATGTGTGTGTGTGTTTTTTTTTTATAAATAAAATCCGATTACGGATAACCGGGTCATACCAGATCCAGTTTAATCTTACTTGCCGAATCCAATTTGAGCATATAACTACCTGGATTCACTTGGATTTTCGAGTTCCGGACCATACCAGAAAAAAATCTGGCTCGGTTGCTGACTCACTAAAAAATGAACAAAACAAAGATTATATCAAGTACATGAGAGTGTTGCGTAATAATTATAAATAAATTCTTAAATCATCTCTTCATGAAAAATGCTTAAAAATCAAACTCGTATAAAATGATGAAAATATTTGCAATGATAAAATAAAAATAAAATTGATGATATATACAATGAATGGAGGAGAGCAATAGAAATTAAAATTTACTGGTCGTGAACCAGATTCATGTTTGTTTTCAAAAGTAAGAAATTTACCTCGTTTGTTTTCAAAAAAAATCTCATCTCATTTTATCTCATCTAATCATTACAACTTTCTCAACTTCTAATACAAAATAAAATAAACAATTCAACTTTTTCAAATATCAAAATAAAAATAATATTAAAAAATATATTCTAACAATATTTTATTTAACTTTCTAATTTTAATCTCAACTCATATCATCTTATCTGCAAAAAGAAAAGAGGACGATGCAAGATAGTAGATTAAAATTGCTGAAATTAATTGACTGAAAATTAAAAGTGCAGAAAAATAAATAACATAAATTTAAATATCAGGAATTTAAAGTGCAAGAAAATTAAATGACATAAATTTAAATGTTGGAATTAAAAGTGTGAGAAAAATAAATGACAGTAGTTTAAATGAGTTGAAATTAAAATGAATACTGATTGCAATAATTTTTCATAAACTTCAGACTGAAATAAAATAAAACTAAAATTAAAAATGGGAGGTTACAGGAGAAGGAGGAAGCTTGGCAACGACAACGACTGTTCCATTAGGCTCTCAACTGCGTTACCGCGCTGCCTCTCTTCACCTGAGTTCTCTCCGAAAGCTAAAGAAGAAAAAACTGAGCAAACTAAAATTACCTTACTCTTACTCCTAATTTCTAACGATCTCTCTCATCCGTTTCAGGCCTTTATATTAGCTTCAAAAATCACTGTGAATGAATGTTGCTTTCGGCGTCCCAGGTCCTCAACTCAGGAAATTACTCGCGCCGAAAGTTTCTTGCTTTTTTTTTTTTGAAAACTAAAGTTTCTTGCTTTTAGCCGTTCGTCCAGACCGAAAAGGAAAATGCATGTGATTTTGCTGGTTCTTTTTCTCTCTCTACTTTATTCAATTCGCCCATAGACATTTTTTTTTTTTCTCCACCGAATGTGTCTCCACTTTGCACTCTGCATGTGTTCTCCTTTCTTCCATTTTGCGGTTCTTTCTTTTCTTAATTTTCTTTTTTCTGCTTGAATCCTGTTCTGTCTCATTCCGCATCTTGCTGTTTGTTCTTTTCCATGCCCCGCCGAAATGCCAGTTGCTGACTTGCTGTGTTGCCTTTTCTTTTTCTTTTTCTTTTTAGCTTCCGGTTCTTTCTCCCCTCTTCTTTTCTGTTTTCTCCATTACTTACTTCTTTTTTCTTTTTCGGTGTAACGGGATTGAGAGAGCCCGAGAGGTGGGGAGAGAGTGTTGAGCGAGAGGGAGAGATGGAGGTTGTTCCTACGGTGGTCTTCATGAGGTTGCAGAAATGGAGAGGTGGCTTGTTGGTTGTTTCCTGGACGTGGAGGAGCAGTGCAGCGTGGAGTTCAATAACTCTGGATGTGGAGGAGCTTCATGGCGAGAAGGGTGGTTGGTTTGAGGCCCAAGATATCCTCAAATGATGCTCTGTTTTTTAGAAGTAAAACAGAGTCTTTTATGCGGGTGTTGCCGTGGCTGCAGCGGATGCATGGCAGTGACTGGGTGGTCCGTTGTGGTCAGGTGAGGTGCCATGGTAGTGAAACCGAGATGGCTGAGACGTTAAGTGGTGGTTCACGGAGGAGGCTGGGCACGGGCAAGGTGCAGTGCGCTGTGCAGGTTGACTGCGTGCATGGTGGTGGCCGTGGCATGGAGTTTACTCTGAGGACTGCAGCAGGTGGAGCTTCAGACGGTGGTGCTGCCGTGTGTAGGTGGCTGGGTACGGCTGGGGTAGCGCAGTGGTGGATGGCTGCCAGCAAGGTGGCCGTGCATGTGGGTTGTGCAGAGCTGGTTTCGTGGTGGCTGGGCAGAGCACGGTGCAACTGGGTTGGTGGCTGTTCATGCATGCTGGAGGTTGAAGATAGACCAAAACTACATGAACAAAACGACATGTCGTTTGGTAGAGGCCAGATTTATTAGAAAACGACATGTCGTGTAGGAGGGGCTGTTAAAAAAAAAACAAATTAAATAAATAAATAAAAACAAAAATAAAAATAAAACTAGACAAACAAAATAAATAATTAATTAAAGAAACAAAAAATGAAACTAGACAAAAAGAGATAAAATAATTAATTAAAGATAAAAAATAAAACTAGACTAAAATATGAAAAATGTGTTGTGCATGGAAATGAACATTATTAAATCACAAGTATTAAAATCAAGCATAAATTATACTATTAATCAATTTAAATTACAACTTGAATTTATGTCTCTTAATCAATTTTTTTCTATTTTTTATTATCTAAAACCAATAATAAAACAATTAAAAATATATTAATTTTAAACGTATAAAACATGCAATAATACATCTCAATTAGTTGCACACCACTAATCACCACCGTTGCTCATTTGATGCCTTGCGATATATAAAACCTCGTTACTTTCATTTTCTCTGCGAAAGCTATTAAGAGATATTATATATTCAATTGTTTATGTATTTATTATAGAATAAAACTACTTTGCTCTCTCATTTTGACCACTCTATTTGACCGTTGGTCAAATTTTTTTTTTTTTTAAATTTAGTGATTAAGGAAGTGATTTTTAAGTGTATTGATGTATTTTTTTATTTTTAAAAAATATTAAAATGTATTAAAAAAATGTAAAAAAAAAAAACTATTGGGCGGTACGTCCAGCGGTAAAAGTGGGGTGGCAGAGTAGCCCCACTCATTTATTATATGCATGCAAGATGAGGCTTGAATCGATATCTTTGGTGGACTTGGCCACTGCCATCGTAAAGAAGTCTCAAAGCTCCAACCCCTTGCCAAAACGTGAAGAGAAAGAGATGGTGGAAGACAAAGATGAGAAGGAGTGCGCCATGGAGGTTTGGGAGATGCTATGCCATAGCTGTTTCTCGAGATCAACGGCAACATGTCCAAGATCCTTCTGTATTTGCGGTTAAATTCTCCAGCATTGTTCGTGAATGGCAACAATCATAATAGTTGTGAGTACCGGATTTAAAATTCGATACTCGGTTCTCATATCCATAACCAGTACGGATAAGTATAGGTTGGATGATACGCTTTTTGGATTAGATAAAATTCGATTTGAAAATCGCATTCGGAATCCGATTAACCAGATTTTGGACCAAGCCAGAAAAAATTCGACCCAGTCGAACAACCTCAGTTGTATCTATCTATTTTCAAGCTATAACAAATATTTAGACTAAAAAATTATAAGAAATGTCAGTCCATATCAATATTGGCAAAAAGGGGTAAAGTGTCTTAAAAATATTTAATTACAATATTTTGATTAACAAAATAAAGTATTCGGTGGAATACAGTTTAGGGCTTGTTTGGAAAAAAAGTTTTCATTTCAAAATTCTCATATCATCTTATTCTATCTTTCTCCCAAATAACATTCAAACACAAATGCTTTTAGACTAATTATTACAATTTTTTCAAATTAATTATTACAATTTTTTTAATTTTTTAAACAAAAAATTAAAAATAATTCAACTTTTTCAAATTCCTAAATAAAAATAATATTAAAAATTATATTGTAACAATATTTTAACTTTATAATATTTTTTTATTCAACTATTTCTCTCTCATTTCTCAAAACTCCATAATTTAAACTATTTAAATATTATTTATAAAATTCTCATTATATTTCACTCTTCAAACATGTCCGATGGAGAAAGAAATGGTGAAAGAAATAGAAAATGATAAGTAGCTCCCTCAAAGTTATCACTAGTATGTGTATTTTTTTTTCTTTAAATTTTATTTTATGCTCAAAAGTATCTCTAGGCTCTAGTGTTGACCGATTCTTTCTCATGAAGACGTTTGTGAGTGGGAGTCTATCATCTTAAGAGTCCTTTAAGTGGTCAAACACTCCTCCATTCAATTTAAATTGATCCCATGAAAATAGGATCACGTGGGACACGTAAACCCGAAATTTGATGGAAATTTCGGCTATAAATACATGTGTTTGGTCTCCAAACTCACTCACTCAATTCCCTTCGGTAATACACCATCTAAATAGAGTAGAGAAGAGTTTGGAAGAGCCAAATACAGTGAAAACCGAAACAAATACAGTGAATTGCATCAATGGCTGGAGGTAAGATTTCTTGGCGTTAAACCCTTTAATTCTCGTTTCTAAAGTGTTATTCCGCATTAGAGAATTTTATTTAAGTCTAACAGTTGGTATCAGAGCATTAAAATCCTCTGTCTTGATGTTTAAATTCAAAAAACCGTGTTCCTCTGTTTTTTGGCCGTGAATTGAAATTTTTTTTGGGTTTTGATTTTTGGACGTTTTTTATTTGAAAGAAGTTTAGAAATCATAAAGAAATATTTTTTCTAAGCTTTCTGGGATTAAAAACATCATTTTTGACGTGAAAAAACACTGTAAAACGCGAAAATCGCGCTGCGTTTGGAGGTAGAAGACGACGAGAACGACATGTCGTTTTCAGGCTTGTTGAAAACGACATGTCGTTTACAGCTGCTTTGGTTTCATTCGGTAC
The DNA here is from genome assembly GCF_001411555.2 of Juglans regia. Classification (NCBI taxonomy): domain Eukaryota; kingdom Viridiplantae; phylum Streptophyta; class Magnoliopsida; order Fagales; family Juglandaceae; genus Juglans; species Juglans regia. The sequence continues at coordinate 7,723,874 of NC_049914.1, forward strand.
TGCTAAACGACAGGTCGTTTTCAACTTTGATGAAAACGACATGTTGTTTAGCATAAGGATTCTTATTCCCGTATACCACTAAACGACACGTCATTTTCAATTTAATGAAAACGACAGGTCGTTTTGCTTCGGAGCTCGTTCAAGTGTAATGACAAAAACGACACGTCGTTTTTTAATTGATGAAAACGACATGTCGTTTTATTCGGTAGTCGTTTATCAAGCCTGAAGGTAAACGACATGTCGTTTTGAGTTTCAGTAAAACGACATGTCGTTTAGAGGCTGTCTGTGTTTTAAGAAATGGGGAAAACGACACGTCGTTTTTTCATTCTAGAAAAACGACATGTCGTTTACTTGGTGCACACATTTTTTTTTTTTTTTGCCATTTTTAAATGGGTTGAATAGTGGGTTTTTGGGTTTATGCCCATTGTGCTTATAATTTTTTATTTTTATTTTTAATTATATGCATTGAGGATATTTGTTTATTATGCTCATATTTAGTTTGCATAAATTGATTAATTTTTGCTTTTTACATGCAATTTTTGATGAGTATATAGTTTAGAGCATGAGATTAAATGTTATGCATAATATTATAATCTAGATTGTGCAATATTTATGCTTATATTATGAATCTTTTGTGCATAGTTATAACATGTGAGTATTAGTTAAAATTATGTAATTCATAATATTAAGCTAGTCTTATGTAATTTAAATGTCTAGTGATCCATATAGTTTTATGTTAATTAGATAATAGCCACAGCATCTTTAATTAAGTAAAATTATAATGATTGATTAGGATCACATAAGAAATATTAGACATTAATTGTAATTAATTATACATAAATATAATAAATTTTATCCCACAGGAATTTTTATTATATTTATATTATTAATTAGGATAAAATATCAAGTTATTTATTAATTACCCACAGGAATTATGAATGAAGTAAATAATTTGATAGTTTTATCATAAAAGTCTAAGATAGAATACACATCAAATTCATCATATACCCTTTAGAATTATGAATTAAGTAATTATATTGATAAAATTCTATCATATAGAATAATTGGATCTACTGGTATTAAAATTTAGCCCACAGGCAATTTTATGTCATTAGATTCAATTTTTAGGCATGATTTACATTGGTAAAACATGAATATTTATTTAGGCCTCAATTTTAACATAAACATGTAATCTATATGCAGTTTCACAACCTACAAATTTCTCTGATATTCGTTATGATATTCCTGAACTTAAGGGAGATAACTATAAGGTCTGGAAGGAGAGAATTCTTCTTCATTTAAGGTGGATGGACATAGATTATGCTATTAGGAAAGACGAACCACCAGCTGTAACTGATACCAGTAATGCAGCAGACATCGCACTTTATGAGCGATGGGAGCGATCTAATCGCCTAAGCATGATGTTCATTAAGACTAGAATATCAGCTGGTATTCGTGGTTCTGTCGATCAGCATGAAAAGGTCCGAGACTTGCTAAAAGCCATTGATGAACAATTTGTCACTTCAGACAAGGCTCTAGCAAGCACCCTAATTATGAAGTTCTCATCCCTAAGACTCACCAGTGTGAAAGGTGTGCGTGAGCACATCATGCAAATGAGGGACAATGTGGCTCAATTGAAGAAACTCGAGGTTGAAATGTCGGAGTCCTTCCTAGTGCACTACATCCTGAACACACTCCCGCATCAATATGGACCCTTCAAAATCTCTTACAACACACATAAGGATAAATGGTCAATTAATGAACTCATGACCATGTGTGTTCAAGAGGAAGGGAGACTGATGATGGAACAGGGTGAAAGTGCAATGCTGGCAACGCATGGAAAGGGCAAAAATCAAGCCAAACTGAAGGGAAAAGGCAAAATACCTCCGCAAGGTGGTATTAAGAAAGATTCCAAGTGTTTCTTCTGTAAAAAGAAGGGACACATGAAGAAGGAATGCGCCAAATTCCAGAAATGGCTTGCAGACAAAGGTAATTCGACCTCACTTGTTTGTTATGAATCTAATATGGTTAATGTCAATATTAACACATGGTGGATTGATTCTGGATCAACAATCCACATTTCGAATTCCTTGCAGGGTTTGCAAAACCTAAGGAAGCCAGTGGGAAGTGAGCGAAGCATCTTATCAGGAAATAAGATGGGCTCGCATGTGGAAGCTGTTGGAACTTGCTATTTAATTTTATCTAGTGGTTTTGTTTTAAAGTTGGAGAAGACCTTTTATGTTCCAAGTTTTTCTAGAAACTTGATTTCAGTTTCAAGACTAGTACCTTTTGAATATTCCTTTAATTTTTCAAATTCATCATTCAGTTTATTTTATAAATCTGATTGTGTTGGGAATGGTACCTTGTCTGATGGTCTTTACTGCATTAATTTACAAAACAATACCACTTATGATTCAATGCATGTTCACACTGGCACTAAAAGATGTGTTATTAATGAGGATTCCTCTAAATTATGGCACCGGAGATTAGGCCATATCTCCATAGATAGGATTAAAAGATTAGTAAATGAAGGGGTACTTAATACTCTAGATTTTTCTGATTTTGAGACTTGTGTGGACTGCATAAAGGGAAAGCAGACCAACAAGTCAAAGAAAGGTGCCAATAGGAGTTCAGACATATTAGAGATCATACATACTGATATATGTAGTCCAGACATGGACTCATATGGTCAGAAATACTTCATCTCTTTTATAGATGATTACTCACGATATATGTATCTCTACATGCTTCATAACAAGAACGAAGCATTAGATGCCTTTAAAATCTTTAAGGCTGAAGTAGAGAAACAATGCGGTAAACAAATTAAGATTGTGAGATCAGATAGAGGTGGAGAATATTATGGTAGATACACTGAGAATGGACAAGCACCTGGGCCATTTGCAAAGTTTCTTCAAGAGCATGAGATTGTTGCCCAATACACCATGCCTGGTTCACCGGACCAGAATGGTGTAGCAGAAAGAAGAAACCGAACATTATTGGACATGGTGCGGAGTATGCTTAGCAGCTTCAATCTTCCTAAATCATTGTGGGTTGAAACACTTAAGACGACAGTGTATATATTAAACCGAGTTCCAACCAAGGCTGTTTCTAAAACGCCATTTGAATTATGGAAAGGTTGGAAACCGAGTTTGCGACATATGCGCGTTTGGGGATGCCCGTCTGAGGTGAGAATTTATAATCCACAAGAGAAGAAACTAGACCCAAGGACCATTAGTGGGTATTTCATTGGATATGCTGAAAGGTCTAAAGGTTATAGATTTTATTGTCCATCTCACAGTACTAGGATTGTGGAATCAAGAAATGCAAAGTTTCTTGAGAATGACTTGATCAGTGGGAGCGATCAAACCAGGAACATAGTTCCTGAGAATGATCATTCAGAATCTCAACCTTCCACTTCAAGTGATAGATTGGTTATTGTTTACAACACCCCTCAAGTACCAACTGGTGTTGAACTACCAATCATTGAAGTTCCACAAGTTGCTAACGACACTCTAGTAGATCAGGTAGTTCAAGAGTTGCCAACAACTTTTGAACAACCAGTTGAACCACATACTACTTCTCAGGAAGATGATGGTGCAACATTAAGAAGATCTGTTAGAGCAAGAAGATCAGCAATTCCTAGTGATTATGTTGTGTATCTGCAAGAATCTGACTATAACATTGGAGCCGAAAATGATCCCGAGTTATTTTCACAAGCCATGAGTTGCAAAGAATTAGAATTATGGTACAATGCCATGAAGGAAGAGATGAATTCCATGAAGAGTAACGAAGTCTGGGATCTTGTTGAGTTGCCTAATGGTGTAAAAGCCATTGGATGTAAATGGGTCTTTAAAACCAAAAGAGACTCATTAGGCAACATTGAGAGATACAAGGCAAGACTCGTTGCTAAGGGATTCACTCAGAAAGAAGGAATCGATTACACGGAGACTTTCTCTCCCGTATCTAAGAAAGATTCCTTGCGTGTTATTTTGGCATTAGTAGCCCATTTTGATTTTGAATTGCAACAAATGGATGTGAAAACAACATTTCTCAATGGAGATCTAGAGGAGGAGGTTTACATGAAACAGGCTGAAGGATTCCCCTCTAGTGATGGTGAGCAATTGGTTTGCAAGCTTAAGAAATCCATATACGGTTTAAAATAAGCATCTCGCCAATGGTATTTGAAATTCCATAATGTAATTTCTTCATTCGGTTTTGTAGAAAACATTATGGATCAATGTATATACCAGAATGTCAGTGGGAGTAAAATATGTTTTCTTGTTTTATATGTGGATGACATTTTGCTAGCAACCAATGATAAGGGTTTGCTGCATGAAGTGAAACAATTCATCTCTAAAAATTTTGATATGAAGGATATGGGTGAGGCATCTTATGTCATTGGCATTAAGATCCATAGAGACAGATTTCGAGGCATCTTGGGTCTGTCTCAGGAAACCTATATTAATAAATTTTTGGAGAGATATCGGATGAAGATTGTTCACCAAGTGTAGCTCCCATTGTGAAGGGTGATAGGTTCAATTTGAATCAATGCCCAAAGAACGACCTTGAAAGAGAACAAATGAAGAACATTCCATATGCTTCTGCTGTCGGAAGCCTAATGTATGCTCAGGTCTGTACAAGACCTGACATTGCATTTGCTGTGGGAATGTTAGGACGATATCAGAGTAATCCAGGTTTAGACCACTGGAGAGCTGCAAAGAAAGTAATGAGGTACCTTCAAGGGACCAAAGAATACATGCTTATGTATAGACGAACGGACAATCTGGAAGTAATTGGCTACTCAGATTCTGACTTTGCTGGCTGTGTTGATTCACGCAAATCAACATCAGGATACATATTTTTGATGGCCGGTGGAGCTATATCATGGAGGAGTGCCAAGCAGACTTTGACTGCCACTTCTACTATGGAAGCCGAGTTCGTCTCTTGTTTTGAGGCCACTTCACATGGTGTATGGCTTAAGAGTTTCATTTCTGGGCTTAGAATTATGGATTCAATCTCTAGGCCATTGAGAATGTATTGCGACAATTCAGCTGCTGTTTTTATGGCTAAGAATAACAAAAGTGGGAGTCGGAGTAAACACATCGACATTAAATATTTAGCCATAAGGGAACGTGTTAAAGAAAATAAAGTGGTCATTGAGCACGTAAGCACTGAACTAATGATCGCTGATCCTTTGACTAAGGGCATGCCACCGTTGAAATTCAAGGATCATATAGTGAATATGGGACTTGGTTCCATTATGTAATTTTTCATTGTATGAACAATGTTATTTTTAATGAAATTCTTAATCATTTTGATGTTCTTTTCTCATATTAATGTGCACCTTAATTTATTTTTGAGAAAATTTATCTGTATTGGACCAAGAATAAACATAGGGTTTATTCATTAAGAGATTGTTCCCACATAAATTGTAAAGAATGAATACATAGTAATACATGGAAGGTAATACTCGTCATTAGAGGACCTATCGCCATGATTCATGTATTTATAACTTAAATGAAGATTATTGATGGGTTTAAGATCAGGAGTGTTGACCAAGTGAGAGAATGTTGACCGATTCTTTCTCATGAAGACGTTTGTGAGTGGGAGTCTATCATCTTAAGAGTCCTTTAAGTGGTCAAACACTCCTCCATTCAATTTAAATTGATCCCATGAAAATAGGATCACGTGGGACACGTAAACCCGAAATTTGATGGGAATTTCGGTTATAAATACATGTGTTTGGTCTCCAAACTCACTCACTCAATTCCCTTCGGTAATACACCATCTAAATAGAGTAGAGAAGAGTTTGGAAGAGCCAAACACAGTGAAAACCGAAACAAATACAGTGAATTGCATCAATGACTGGAGGTAAGATTTCTTGGCGTTAAACCCTTTAATTCTCGTTTCTAAAGTGTTATTCCGCATTAGAGAATTTTATTTAAGTCTAACATCTAGTGCATTTATGTGTATTTTTTTTTCTTAATTTATTTATTTAAAAAAAACGAGTCACGTTGATATCGATTATCAAATGAGACTTTGCTCATCCATTAGGTCGGGTTATCGCTTCTCTAATCTCATCGACGACCTGCCGTTGTGGGGATAGCATGCGTGTAGTTGAAGATGCTGTGAATAAAAATTTAATGTTATATAGTTTTATTCGTTTGCAAGTATTCTCTTGAATGTTTTCTTCCTCTTGCACCACTGAATCGATACCGAGCATTCTAGAAAGATGTTTGTGTAATTACGTAGCAGAATTCATAATATTAATAAATCGTTAAAAGAATGTAATAAACAAAACATTGCCGTTTTGATACTAAATTCAGGGTTTTGGAGACCCTTCGCTTTACATTTCTCAAATCTCATCGGCTCGCACACTCCTCATACGCTGCTCCTCTGCTCAAAAGTCTCTCTTCTTCAGTGTCTTCACAGTGGCCGCCACCGTTCCTGTCTCTGTCGCCATCGCTATCATCCTTCAGTGGTCTTATTCGTTGAAGCCAACAAAGTCTAAGAAGATGTTTCTACAGCCCGTGGTACCCTAAGCTTCGAATAACGGCCCTCTCTGCTTCTCTTCGAGCTCTAATAAGGTATTTCTAATGTTATGACATCGCCTTCCTTTCTATCTTCACAAAAATTTGTTTTCTTCTTCTTTTTTTTTTTTTGTTATTTTGATTTTCTTCTACGGGAGTCGTGCTGCTCAACAGGAGCATCGATATCTAGTAGCTGTGTTGAGACAAAACAAAAGTGGGTTTTGGCGAGTTGGGAGGTTTCTTAGGAAGAAAATAGAAAATAATTGCTTGGGATTTGAGTGTTGGCAGTGGATGTTATGAGAAAATTGACTTGTGGTTGGTTGATTATATGGGTTTGGGTTAGAGGATGGTGATAATTCTTTGCTCTAATGAGTTGGAAGACACCGACCGAGACCGATCGTTGATTGTCTGGATCTTTCTCGGTCGATGTTTTGAACCCTAATCGGTTCCATCGGTCAGCGCCAAGGCATATTTCATACCATCGGTTCGGTCTGTGGTCGAGGGTCGGTTTGTTCAGCCCTTACTGGCATCACCACTATAAAATCATCGCCCTCCCACTATGCCCACATTTACGTCTATGCGTCGCGTCACTCCGTGTTTCCCCTCTCTTCTTTTTTTTTTTCGGATGAGTCCCTGTCTCCACTCTTCTTAGAGAATCATTTCATTCGCTCTAACAATCTCTGCTTACATTATCAATCTTCGCCCTTCAATTCGTTGGTGCTACTCCTTAATCACTTGGTCGTATTCTTCTTCTTCTTCTTAATGTACACGGAATTAAGTTGAATTCTGGTGCCCTAATTTGGTTTTCTGGTGTTAATAATTTTTCTCAGGCATAGCTTGGTTAGGGTTTAGGTTATTGAATAAACTTCTGACACTGTTTCAGATAAGTTCAGGTGTGAGATTTATAGTCACATCCTTTTCTGCAAATCTTTTGGTTGCTGAGAAATTGTTTAATTATTTTAGTAGCCGCTTGCTGACAACTAAGCTTGTTTTTTCATGAGTTGTCCATGCTATAATTCGTGTTCCTGTTTGTTGCTGTCTATTGATTTGCGTTTCTGGTGAAAGAGATTTGTATAATTCCTTTTCTTCTGGCTTGCCTTTTTGTTTAGTCAAGATGCATAGTTTTCTCCAATCTATGTTGGTAATTTTTTAGTTTTTATTTATTTATTTTTTACTGTTGTCAATGGAATCTGAACCTGTTACTTCCAACTGTGTTATCAGTGTAGCATTTATATAATTGTATATCTTTAGTCAGTGTAGATTAATAGCTGTAATCTATATTTCTATTCCTAGGGCCTTGCTTGATTCGGCTCAGATGAGACCCTTAGTTTTGATTTACATCCTCTTCTTTGTTCATTATTTATCCTCTTTACACGGGCATAGACTTCTATTGCTTTTCTAGCTGTTTATGAAGTTTCTATAGAACCACAAGTGCACTGTTGCCTGCTGCATTGTGGTTCTGTTTTTGTTTACAATAATCATGGAATCTTACGTTGTAATTGGATTCAACAATGATGTGTAGCATAAACTTTAACTCTTGGAGGTATGTACTGGACAGTAGTCTGTTTCTTCTATGTAAAACTTAAATTTAGGTGAAAGTGTCGATGCATTGTGGCAGTTGAAGCTGTTCTTATAGGTCAGCATGGGATTTGATAATGAGTGCATATTAAACATTCAAACTTTAGCTGGAGAGTACTTCTGCCCTGTCTGTCGCTTGCTTGTTTACCCAAATGAGGCGCTACAGTCACAATGCACTCATTTATACTGCAAGCCCTGTTTGACCTACATTGTGAGTACTACACGGGCTTGCCCTTATGATGGCTACTTGGTGACTGAAGCAGATTCCAAGGTTCTTCTCACACCATCATGCTCTATCATACTCCCATGCATGCTCTTGTCCGGTTATACTAATTTTTTATAACTTCTCATTGCAGCTGCTTGTAGAATCAAATAAAACTCTTGCCGAAACCATTGGCAAAATAGCAGTTCATTGTCTCTACCACAGGAGTGGATGCACATGGCAGGGACCTTTATCTGAGTGCACATCTCATTGTACTGGATGTGCATTTGGCAATTCTCCTGTTGTATGCAACAGGTGTGGGATCCAAATTGTGCATCGTCAAGTACAGGAACATGCCCAAAATTGTCCTGTGAGTGTCGGAAAACCTTAATTTTCGTTTCCCATTTTTATTGATTAAAAGTATGTTCTGCTCAATTGTTTTTTGGTTAGTTGATTATCATTGATCTTGTTTGATGACAGGGTGTGCAGCCTCAGGTGCAGCAGGCAGAGGGTGCTCAGGATACTTCAGCCGCTGGCGGAACTGATACTGCCAATCAGACTCAGGCTGCCACTCAGGCTGGTGTAACAGCTACCCAGGCCCAGACTACTCAAACTGCAGCAACTACTGCTTCTGGACAGGATCCTAATCAGCAAGCAAACCCGAATTCTCAATCACAAGCTTTAGTTCAGTCTGCTGTTCCAACTCCAGAACAGTGGTATCAGCAACAACAACAGTATCAACAATACTATCAGCAGTATCCTGGATATGATCCCTATCAACAGCATTATCAGCAGTACTACCCCTATCAACAGCCGGGAGTTCCACAATACCATCAGCAGCACTTGCAAGCTCATCCGCCACAAGTGGCTGGTCAGAATCAACCTCTGCTTCAGCCGCAATCCCAACCACCACCTCAGACTCTCGTCCAGCCTCAATCTCAACCACAACCTCAGCCCGCTGTACAGCCTCCATCACAAACACATGCTCAAGCTCCAGCAGTTGCTCAACTTCAAAACCAGGCACAAGTTAACCTGCAACAGCAGCAACAGACTGCAGTGCTGCCACATTCTCAAATTCAGCCACAGACTCATCAGCCAGCCCCAGGCCAAGCTCATCCCCATCCCCAGCCGTATCCCCAAGCTCATCCCCATCCCACCCAACCTCAACCACAGCAACATGCAATGGTGCCTCAATATCAACAGACGCATCATCAGATGCAACATTTACAACCCCAACCTCATTCAGCTCATCATCAAGCACCAGTTCAACAACATTCCCAGCCACATCCCTACCTAAATCCTAATGTCCAGCCTCAGTTGCAGCATCCACCAGCCCATGATGTCACGGGTCATCAATCATATCCTCAGCCTCACCAGCAAATGCATCTAGTAGCCCCACAACAGCATACAATGCACATGAACCCTCAAGGTGGGCCTCATCCACAGCAGCAACATTCTGGTCAAGCTCCAAGTCAATTCCCTCAACAACATCCTCCTATGCGTCCACCCCCTTCTACTGCTTCAATTCCAAATCAGCAACAGGCTGCTTTGTTGCCATTGCCAGGTCAAGTCCAGAACATCCATCCTGCACAACAGCAGCCAGTTCAACAATCTGGACACCCAATCCACCAGCGCCCTCCTATACAGCCAGGTCAACAGATTATGGCTCAGCAACATGTGAAGCAGCAGCAGCAACAGCAGCAGCAGCAGCAGCAGCAACAGCAGCAGCAGCCTTTCGTACCGCAAAGTCCATTTCTGCAGCAAAAAATGCCTACCCCATCTCCATTAAGGCCCCAGGTCCCGCCTCATTCATATGCACAACATACTCATGCCTATCCACAACTGCAGCAGAATGCAGCATTCTCACATGGTTCTCAAAATGTTGTCGGAAGGCCTATGGTACCAAATCATGCAGTACAATCACAGCCATATCCACAGTATGCTGGTGGTGTTCAGGCTAGGCCTTTGCATCCTGGTGCAAGCCAACCATCTGCAAGTCTGAACAATATGCTCAGGAGCGAGACCCAAGTACAAGTGTCTACTGAACAGCAGTCTGGGGCAACTTCAAGGTCAACAATGTCCGTAAGGCAAGGCGATTATGTATTTGAGAAAGGCATGGGCGACCGAGCAGTTGAATTATCTTCTGAGAATGCTCCCAAAAAGGTATCGAATGATTTAGATCCAGCATCAACATCAGCTCTTGAAGTTGATGCTAGTGAAGTTAAAAATATGAAATCTGAATCTGATATCAAGTCCAAGGATGATTGTGAATCTCATGTCCTGGAAAATGGAGGACTTGTTAAGCGGATGGTGAAGGAAGAGGGTGTGGAAAGTAATTTGGAGAACTTTAATGTCAGTAAATCAGGTGAACTTGTATCTGAGATCAAGAAAGATGTTTCTGAAGTAAGCCCAAGACATTTGGGCAATTTTGCTTCAGAAGATAGGGAGAGAAAGGACGATCTTCTGTTGAAAAATCCCCCATTGCATGAACCTGAACAAATAGAAAAACTGAGTGGGAAATTGGAGAAGGATGCCAGTGTGATTCAGCATCCTTCAACGGGTGCTAATGAAGCCTCACAAACTTTGACTACGACTTCAGCTCCTGTCTCAAGTAGTCCTGCTAGGAATTTTATCCCAAAAGGAGCCATCTCTCAAGGTTCCGAAGTTGATGGATACAAAGGTCTTCCTCCACCCAGTCAGGTGCATTCTGGGGGCTTTATACAGCCTTCTCACCCAGGCGCAATTGCTGATCAGGGAAGGCATTTTGGGTCTTCTTCTCTCCAACCAAGGCCGCCCGGTGCTCCATTGTTACAAACGCCTCCTTTTGTGCTTCCACATCACCAACATCCAGGAGGGCACCCTTCCGCTCAGTTTAGGCCACAAGGATATGGGCACACACCTGAGCATTTGCAGCCCCCTGCATCAAAGCAGTCTCTTGAAACCCCACCTGGTGGCATCTTAGGCCCTGGCTCCACATCATCCTTTGGGAGGGGACCGGGGTATTATGATTTTCCCCAGCGAAACTTTGAATCGCTACCTGTTGTTTCTCAAGGGCCTCATGGTCAAGGGCATGCACTCCCTATAAATGCTGCGGCTTCCAGAGTGTCTCAAGGTGAATCTGTTGGAGGGCCACCATTTGGTATGTTACCTCCTGGTGTGGTTGATTCACGTGGCGGGATGATGGCTAGACCACATGGCCCTGAAGGTCTGATGGGTCAGCAGCGGCACACTAATCCGATGGATGCTGAATTGTTTCTAAATCATAGGCCAAGCTACATGGATAGTAGACAACCTGATCCACATCTTCCTGGGTCTCTGGGACGGGGTTCAGTTGGTCAGCCTTCTGGTGTGATGGGAAGTAATGGTGCACTTGGTCTTGATTCCTCATCGACACATGGGTTTCGAGATGACAGGTCGAAGCTTTTCCCAGATGACCGTTTTCATTCCTTTGTAGGCCGAGAAGGTGCAGACCGAGGAGAGTTTGAAGATGGTCTCAAACAATTCCCCAGACCTTCTCATTTGGATGCAGAGTTTGTACCAAAGTTTGGGAATTATTCATCAAGGCCTCGTGAGATGGGACCCTATGGGCTAAATAGTGATACTGGTTTCAAATTGGGTCCTGGGGCTGGCAGTGCCCACTCAGGATTCTTGCCTTCATATGATGGAGGAGACAGACCTGTTGGTTTGCCAGATTCTGGTCGTAATCATCCAGATTTTCTTGGACCAGTTACTGGGTATGCTCGACGGCACATGAATGGTCTGACTCCTAGAAGTCCAATTAGAGAATACCATGGTATATCATCACGTGGTTTTGGAGGCATTCCCGGCCAGTCGGGCCTAGATGATTTTGATGGCAAGGAATCACGTCGGTTTGGTGATCCAATTGGCAATTCATTCCATGAAAGCAGGTTTCCTATTCTGCCTGGTCATTTGCAGAGGGGTGAGTTTGAGGGTCCTGGTAAGTTGCGAATGGGTGAACATTTGGGTCCACGTAACTTGCCTAGTCATTTGCGATTGGGAGAACCAATTGGTTTTGGTGACTATCCTGGTCATGCACGGATGGGAGAACTGCCTGGGCTGGGGGACTTTGAATCATTTGGTGCAGGCAACAGGCCAGGTCATCCACGATTTAGGAGCAGTTTTTCTCTTCAGGGATTTCCAAATGATCGTGGAATCAATACAGTTGAGTATAAGTTTTCTGCACTCATTATTCTTACATTTTTCTCAAGCCTATTCAATTCACTGTATTAGGCTTATTCCACCTTTAATTTTCTTATATCATATTTGAAGTTTCTCCTTTGTAATGCAGATGCTCTTTCTTGGTCTTTGTATGTAGAGCTATTTATTGGCATCAGTTTCTCTGTCTGTATTTTACCAATAAAAAAAAGTTTCACTGTCTATATTTTGAGCCTATCAATATCTACAGGGAGACACAGAGTCTTTCGGTAACCCAAGGAAGAGGAAGGCAGCTAGCACAGGATGGTGCCGAATCTGTAAAGTTGACTGCCAAACAGTTGGAGGCTTGGAACTGCACTCGCAAACAAGGGAGCACCAGAAGATGGCTATGGATATGGTACGGACCATCAAACAGAATGCAAAGAAACAGAAATTGTAAGTCATCTCACATCTTGTTATTAGCATTTTTGTGTTTCATTATTTGGATATTCCATTAAACTGGCTAGAAATATCTCATTTCTTATTGTCTTTTGTTTATATATAATATAATATTTATTTTTTTCTAGATCATCAAGTGACCCTTCCTCAGTTGAAGATGCAAGCAAGTCTAAGAATACCAGTTTTGATGGCCATGGGAATAAGCATTGACTGATACGTATGTGTTCAAACATGGACTATTGCTGAGCTGGGTTCAATTATTTGTTGTGGAATTTGCATTTAGTGAAATATGTTATTAGCCCATCATGCCTATTTTTTACTTTCAGGGTGGTTTATGCTAGTTTTGTCATTGCAGGTTGCTGCCCTGTTTATGGAGATGGCTTTGGAACTGAAGTGCTGTGGCAGTTAAGTTTGTTGGTTTTTGACCCTGAAATCTATATTTAGCACCAGGATAGTTTTATGTCAAAACTAGCACTATCTAGTTGCTGTCATTTCATTTGTGCATGTGATGCTTACCTGTAATGCTTGAGATGGAATTTTTGTCAGTATCATTTGCGAATGGATCTTTCAATTCTCCTGATCTTATTCCTGAATTTATCTTTGTGCTCTTATATGGTTTCATAGCTAAATTAAAGCCGTCTGATATGGTTGCTTGGTTTTGTTAATGATTTGCATCTGGAAAAGTTGTGTCAGGTTTGTAGCCTCTCCAACTTTTATCATGATGACTAGGACCATCCTCTTTTTATAAGATTGAAGTTCTTATTTGCAAACTTTAAGGGCTCGTTTGTTTTCAGAGATGAGATGAGATGAGTTGAGATTAAAGTTAAAAAGTTGAATAAAATATTGTTAGAATATATTTTTTAATATTATTGTTGTTTTGGAATTTGAAAAAGTTGAATTGTTTATTTTATTTTGTGTGGGGATTTGGGAAAGTTATAATGATGAGGTGAGATGAGATGAGATGAGATGAGATGAGATGTTTTTGGAAAACAAACAAGGCCTAAAATTTTGACTAGGACCATCATACACGTGGAGACTATAAAAGAGAGGAAAATATCCAGAAGTATGCTACACTGAGTTCCTCTGGTTGTGCTTGCATTTTATGGTGCTGGTGGCTTCATATTTGTAATCTAGTTCCGAGGTTCTTATATGTATCATTTTAATGGCCTCTCTCGCCTATACAATTTACAAGGCATGGTTTACCCATTGAGCAGTGCTGATATCATGAACAGAATACTTGAAAGCTAATCAATATGCATTAACAATACCTTTACATCTAGAAATTTTTGTACATTTTAAGTTCTTGTTACCATGGCCTGATACTAGTCATTGTTCCCTTCTGAGCTGTCCAGACACTAAAACTCAGTGTTAGTTATGGCATCTAATGTTCCTGCCTGACTTGTTTCCAGCTCCTTTTCTTCTTTGCATTCACAAGTACCACCTGTATATGTATATTTGCTTTTATATTAAAATTTATATGTTCATGATTCATAATTGAAATTGAATAGCAAATATTGAACAAGTTGCAACACACAAGGTACTCACTGAGGTTCTGATTGTTGTAGTGCAAATTTGAGTTTTGCCAGGAGATGCAGGTAGTCTGAAATATTTGAAATTTTTTAAAAGTAAGAAATCTTTATTAGAAAGCCCAAAAGATGCTATTCAAGTGCACAAGATGTATACAAGAGAAACACCTATCTAGATGAACTTAGGATGCCCTCTAGTTTTTCTAGAGGCCTTGAAAACTCAATTAGCAGGTGGAAGTCATGATTGAATGACATTATTTATAGTTAAGATTATTTAATTAACTTTCCACTCCAACTACCAAGGATAAAAATAGAGAGAGAATTGGATGAAGCAGAATGGAAGGCAGCTTATGATCGTTCTTATTACTTGATTATCCAGGGTAGAAGTGGGTTCTGCATATTAACTTGTTTGGATGAGTATGAGGATCACAGTACATATCTGGTGGGTTCTTTAATGACAGTTCACGCAATACTCATGGTACTGGGAGCAAATATTAACCATAAAACAAAAAATAATGCTGCGGTTGTTATCTTGCCAGTTTAGATATTAAGATCTCAAGCTTGTTTTGGTGTGAATTTAATTCTGCTGGATGCTCCGTAATGTCTTAAAACTGGCTATAGAAAAAGAAACATGTTCTTCACATTTTGGGTGTTTTTGATACCAAGTTGTTAACGCCCAATGTACTGCAGCCTGCAACTAAGCTTGTGTATTTTATTTAGTCTGTTACGAAGTTTCATTTCTTTAGCTGGTGGCATGGATAAAGCGTCTGATTTAGTATTTGGCTGAGTGAAGAGGCTCTCTTCCATAATTTTGATAAATTTTATTCTCACATCTAGTTATCTTTCTTCTAATGTGAAAACTAATGCATAATGCTATTATTCACTTAAGACTTTAACATTATGTTTAAAGTTAAAATTGATTTTTGGTGAAATTTTTTTTTTCCACAATAGATTTACCATTCAACCTGTCTTTTTTCGGCGAAGCAGACAACAAATTGGCCGAAAGTTCAGTGGAAAGGTTTACTCCGTCTCCTTTTATGGATGTGGTAAGAATGTGTTGGATGGCATATTTTTTTAGTAGAAAAAGTTCGCTTCTTAGTATTGATTTTTCTGAAATTGGTGACTTTTTGCAAGTTTGTTTTATTTCCTTCTTGACACACCGATCATGCTGTGTAGAACCGTGAATGGTTCGATATTTTTTGTGAGTTTTGTAAATGAAATTTAACAAGTAGGATAGTTGGAGGAAATTTGAGTGTGTTCCACTGGGAATTGTATTGAATACTAG
The DNA here is from genome assembly GCF_001411555.2 of Juglans regia. Lineage (NCBI taxonomy): Eukaryota > Viridiplantae > Streptophyta > Magnoliopsida > Fagales > Juglandaceae > Juglans > Juglans regia. The sequence continues at coordinate 7,739,609 of NC_049914.1, forward strand.
TTTAGGTTACTAAATTAATTATGAGTTATGATTAGTGCAGTTTTGGTCATTCATTTTTCCTTATCCTTGAGATACGCAGATAAGATGGTTTGGGCTGATGGATTGTGGAGTATTTTACATTCTTTTTTAGAAGTAGGGTATTGTAAGACCTAGGGGAAGTCCTAGACACCTGCAATATATAGTCAAAAAGGCTACTGTCAAGTTGAAACTTCTCTAGAATCGGTTATAAAACCTAGCTTCACCTAGTAAGTTAATGTGGGACTTAGTACCTATGACTTACCTTTTTATTTTATCCACTCTACATGGGTTATTCATATTCCCAATGTGGGACTAAGGTATTACAGATTCTCCCTCTTAAATTCTTGACATCTTCATCCAGATCATGTCATGCAGTGCTAGTAGTATCACATGATTGGCCTTACTAACTAGAAAAAAAAACGTGATTGGTCTTACTAGGTGACTCTGATGCCATATGTAACAACCCAGGGAAAGTGCTTATAAAGATTAGTCAGTATAAAGTCTCCCAAAAATTGCTTATAAAGCTCAAATTCATCTAAAAGTAGCCGATGTGGGACAACACCCATGACTACTTTATAATACCTACTCTGTTGGTTATTCATATTCCCAATGTGGGACCTTGTTACAGGTATTGAGGTTAAAGGATAATTTGGAAAGTTTAGTAGAAATTGAAATGTGTTACTTCTTCTGTAATAATCCTGGTGATCAAGAATGGGATATTCTTGAAGGAATGAAGGTTTTGATTTAACATTTTGTTTTGATCTCTGAAGTTCATTCAGTGATTGAGAAAGGAATGTACGGATTAGTTTGAGCAGGTTATTTTGTTAGATTATTTGCTCAATGGATTTTGGCTTATATTAAAGGCTTGGGGCATGTCCATGCCCTTTTTGTAGCCAACATTCATTCTAACTTTTTTGGTGTGTCTATTTGAATTGCCAATCTGTGAGTCAAAGCTGATTTATTAGGGAATTGGTGTTTGCCACATAGGTTTGTTTGCTGCCGCTGGAGTCCTGCAAAATTGTTACTACTTGTTAACAGAACTGCATTCTGCTTCTAACATATGGGTGAGACTATATTTAGGCATTTTCAGTCTGGTGAATTTGATCCATTGTTTTTCTACACTTAAGGTGGGATTTAATGGCATGCTTGTGGTGCAACCTATGGCACTAGTTTGATTTTATAGGCTTTGTACACTTCTGTGACTATTTGTATGTCTGAAGTACCTGCATAAACTCTTAACCAATTTTTGACATGTCAATAATGTATCTAGTATGTAGTGTACAAGATGAATTTCTTATCTTTAAGATGCAAGCCTAAATGACTATGAGGTTGTCAGTCAAGCATTAGAATCAAGATAAAATGTAGTAAATTACAATAATATAGGCTTGTGATCCCCTACTCTTCTATTTTGGTTGGGAACATCAAGATACTAATTGACTTGTTGCCACGTGGTACTTGTAAATAAAAAATAAAAATCAAACCATCATGGTTGCAGGATTTGTGGTATCTGATTGTTTAGCAACTAACATAAAGGAGGTGGGCGAGTATGATTTTTCTTAAAATGACCTGCACTAAATTAGATCAGTTGGATCACTAGACAAAATACCTCTGCCACCATTGGAAGCAATGGGATCATGTGATCAACAGCAATCATTTTATAGTCTTAATAGAGCAACTATAAAGTGGTCTAACAGGATCCACTGTAGCCCAAGTGTGAAAAAAAAACATAAAGTAGACTTTAACAAACTAAACCAACCTCATAAATTAAGGCATCAAGTCCTGGAAATTTTTCGAAAGCTATACCACCTCTTCCAGCCATTGTAACTACAATTAGTTTGCTTGTAGCTTTTTTTTTTTTTTGGGGGTTTGTGTTTAGCTTTTTTATTTTTGTGCCTTCTCTGTATTTGATTTGCTTGGTTCCATGTTGATCTTTTTAGTCTTCAGTGTGGTTGTGGAAACATATGTAGTATGATCATTACTACCTGTATATATCCTCAGATAATTATTAGCTGCAGTGTCCTTTACCTATGGGGTTCCTTCTGTCAATCATGTGCCATGTAAAAACCTTGATCATGTTGAAAAAAATACCTGATTATAGTAATTTCTAATTGAAACTTCAATACCACGATCTTCTTGACACTTTGCAAAAACCCTTTATGTTGATTCCCAATAGTAATACCAGCAATTAGTTGAATATTGTTTGCCTCTGAATGGAAGATTCTTGTTTTTTACAGTTGTTGTCGTTTGAGAATTTTTCATGCTTCATAAAACTTTTCATCGTAGTTTTTATTACGTGAAACTTGGGTTTTATTGAAGTTATGGAGTGACCTTTTCGAAGTGGATGGCAGTTGTGGAATCCAAACCTGCTTGATCATGTTTTCACCAGGTTTGTGGCTTTCAAGTCAATGTTTTTCTGGTGGTTAGAATTTCAATCTTAAATAGTAGCTTTCTTTCTGGTTTTTGCTTTTAGTTTACCTTTAAGATTGTATGAAAAGTTTATGCACCATATTTCTATTTAGTAATACTGGGGGTCAAAAATTTGAAATTGATTAGGGTGCACGCCATTGACATCTATTGATTTTTATTGTATTGTTCTCTTTTTCTGATTAGGTGTTTATCTTGTATACTTTCTGTTGCCAATATTATCAATAAGATCTATATACTTGTAAAAAAAAAATATTATTTGAAATTGATTAGGATTTAAAAACACTTCTTTCTTTTGCTCCTTAAGTATTTTTTTTTTTTTTATAAGAAATTTATTGATTGAATGAAACTAGGCAACGCCCATGTACACAGGAAGTATACAAAAGGGACTCCTAATCACATTCTAGAAAGCTGAAAAGAAAATAAGAACTCATGAACATTCCCTCCCTTTAGTACAATAGCAGCCAGCCATTGAACTAAAGAAAACACAAAAAAATTCCATAATTCCCCCACATTTCTCTCCTTGTTGTTGAAGCATCTCTCATTCCGTTCCGTCCATATACACCACAATAGACACAAAGGAACCATCTTCCATGTCGCTTCAAGTTGAGGACAATGATGATGCCTATTCCAACATGCTAAAAGTTCTGTCACACTCTTAGGCATGACCCAAAATAGCCCAGCTTGACTGAAAATACCCGTCCATAGCTCCCTCGCCACCTCGGAAAAGGTGCTCAATTGATTCGCCATTACTTTTACACATGTAACACCATTCCATCACAATCATACCGCGTTTTCTCAAATTGTCAGCTGTCAAAATCTTTCCCAAAGCAACAGTCCAAGTAAAAAAAGAGACTTTTGGGGGTATGGGAGCTCTCCAAATACCTTTCCAAGGGAACCGAATGGGCTGATGAGCTGCCAACTCTTTATAGAAGGACTTAACAGAAGTTTTTGCTCCTTGAATGTTTCCACAACATTCTATCCCTCCCATTTCCTCCTAACTTCTTGGAATATAAAAGGCTGTAAAAACCTGCCCATTAGGTATATTAGGTACTTCTGAAAATAAAGTATTTTATATAGTTAGGAGAAGTCTCAACTTAGTTTGATGCATTAAATAGCTTAGTTATCTAAGGCCTCTTTTAGAAAATGAAGCGTGACATGGTAATAAACAACAATCTACTTGTTTATGGACGGTTGGCTGTCTACAAACGTCTTTATTTTTCATGATCGTGCCGGAAATCTCCAAAGGTGGACAAGGCATAGACTAAGGTATTAATATGAGCATAATGCTTGCACTATATACCAGCATGGAGGTCATAGGCATTAGTGAGCAGCCATACTATGGATACTTGTGCTAGATAAGATAATGCTGTTCCAGTTATTACAAACTTGTTACATTATGATGGAATATATGTGGTCCTACAGAAATCCTAATGCTTTCACGGTGGATAGAGCATTGTAGCTAACTTTTAGATAATAGAATAAAAAGCCAATTCCTTCAATTAACTGGCATGGACCGGGATCTCAATTCCTTGGGATGTTAGGGCTTTCTTCTTCCTTTTTTTTTGTTGTTGTTCAAATGCTGGCAATGCTTGTTATTTTTGTTTTCCATAATAATGTTGTTAACTCACCACTAGATGTATCTTGAATCTGTATTTGATGACCCCAAGTAGGGTGTTTCAGTGGTACTTGGAATTAATTCTTCTCAAATGTGCATATATGCTTGATGGTGAAACCTGTTTCCTTTATGAGCGTCTTATAAGTTCTTTTCTGAATGTTTTTGATCATATGTTGAATCAATTCCCAGAAAGGTCGCGAATTTACTTTCTCATGCAAGTTGAAATGCTTTACTCCTTCAATTTCTCATTACTCTCAAGAAGCTTGTTGATTTTCATATTTGTCGACATCATAGTTTCCCACAAAAAAATTGTATATCATTAAGATCAATGAGACATTCAAATTTTCAGATGGGTAGGATTCCATCAAGGATTGGTATAGGGAGGGGCTAACTGTTGGTGTTCTACAACTCGCATATGAAACTACGTGTTGCCCGAACAAATAAACAACTAAAAAACTAAAAAACTTGAGATTACGTGATATAGCCTCTGAAGAAACTCCTCGTATGGTTAGAGAGAGATGTGCACAAACTTTAGCAAAATAAACTAGATTTCATAAAAGATTAACAGATCTTAATTGATATTGAAGTTTAAGATTCTACGGGAGCATCATACGGACTTAAGGTAATTAAGGATTTTATCATCTTGATAATTGTCCGCTAAAACTGTAATCCATTTTTTTAGCAATATCCTCCTCTTTACAATGTCCTAGGAACATTAAAGCCTAAAGGATGTTCTAGAGAGCAGTGTGTTGTAGCATGTTGGGTTGTAACTTGTGTGAAACATGAAAAATAAACCAAAATAATAATAATAATAATAAAAACATTATGGTAAAAATACCAGCTGGGAAAAAAACTTTAGCAGAAAAAAAACAGGACCTTAAAACACTTGGAACATGGAATTGACCAGTTATTTTGTTGTAGTTTCTTAATGTAGTAGAAAATGTTTGGTGAGTTGTTTGGTTCTAACTTAGGCCCCGTTTGTATAATGAAATGAGATGGTTTTAGATGAAAGTTGAATAAAATATTGTTAGAATATTATTTTTTAATATTATTATTATTTTAAGATTTGAAAAAGTTGAATCGTTTATTATATTTTGTGAGAATTTGAAAAAATTGTAATAATGAGAAGAGATGAAACTGTTTCTAAACGGGGCCTTATTGTGAAGATTGGCTACCTACCTGTCAGTGCAAGTGATGAGGTTCTGCGTTGGCTATGAGGGTTCTGAGTGTAACTCTATGCTTTCTATATTGGGATTATGCTTCAATAACTTTGTTTGAATTACGAAGATGTAAACCTCCTAATACATATTTTTCATGTATAAGGCTTGCTTTGTGGTGTTGGTGTATCTTCAGCTTTTTTAATCTCTCTCTCTCTCTCTCTCTCTCTCTGTTGAAATTATACAAGAAGACGACCTTGGTACGGAGAAAAAGAACACAGTAAATTTCGATATTACAAGACAATCTTAATGGATTTTTGCAGTGGCAAAAATATAGTGAAATGTCGAGTTTATTTGTGGCTGTCGTTAAGGGGATTGATTGTGAGGGATAGAAAAATAATAGACACAATCTTTTTACAATTCTTTAGGTTTTTAAGTGAGGGACATTTTAAAAAGAGATCTTATTTGAGTGGGGGACTGCATGTGTACAATTTCATTAATGAATAATGATAAAAGGAGAAAAAATATCATTTTAAAAAGGATCTTATTGTAATTTTTATTTTTTTAAACATAACTGTATGATTTTGTATAAGTGTAATGATATATATAGTCGTGGAATGTGCAAATATTGTATAGTCGCTTTGAAAAAAAATAGAATCTATTATTAAAAAATTAATTTCTTTTTTATGTAAGTATCATATTTATTCATTTTTTTTAAAGTAATTGTACTGCATTTGCATACTCACGACTGCAAGTATCATTTCTCTTTATATAAATACCGTCCTCGTATGGAGATTGTATGTAGACTAACTCTTTCAAAAGATTATAGTGTTGAAATTTGGGTTTTGCATTTTTTAAAATAAGCTCTAGCTCATTTATCACTTGCATATTTAATTCTCTTTCTCCTATAAAATGAGTAACATGATTAGAATCTGGTACTACAAATACGAGCTAATAATTTGTTAGTTAATTATGGTAAACGTTGCATTGTTTGTTTGAGTTTATTTATGAACTTGTGAAACTAAATCAACTAAAATTTACTTGTAAAAGGGTTTTTTTTGATAAATTTGTGTGACACATCTTATACAAGAACTAATTATTCGAGACTTATGTGTACTTAACACTTAATTGGTTAGTCACGTGCTACAATATCATACCATATGAAGTCATGTTGCTTATCAGTTTTATCTTTTTATTTATTTAAAAAAAATAAACGATGATAAAAGTATAGAATTTTACGTAAAAATATAAATTTGATATGTAACATTACTCATAATCCCATAGCTCCTTGCAGAATTTTTCGTCGCGCCTTACTAGAAAACATTAAATAATTGATGCTCTTAATCAAATATAAATAAATATGGCACACTAATTCTTTCGTTTATAGGGATTTTGCTAACTCTCAAACGGCTTGCTACAATTCTTTTTTTTTTTGCAAAATAATCCTGGTGGATTAAATTTTAAAATTGTCCATCCATTTAATATTCCTTTATTCTATGACAAAAATCTGTTAGTGTAGTTGCCTGGTTTGGTTACGTAGAAATATTTTGTTGATAGTTGAATAAAATATTATTAGAATATAATTTTTTAATATAATTTTTATTTTGAGATTTAAAAAAATGAAAATTTTATTATATTTTGTATGAAAATTTAACAAAATTGTAATGATTATATGATATAAGATAGTTTTGTTTTGTGTTACCAAACCAACTATATTTACTAGATGAATGATCACACTTGTAGACAAAAAAAAAAAAAAGTCTTTTATCTTTAAAAAAAAAAAAGAGTCTGAGTAAAAATAAAAATGGAGGTTTGTATCATTTTTTAAATTTCACGAGCTCTCTTTAAAAAAATTAAAAAAATATAAAATTAATTTTTTAATAATGTATTATATTTTAGAAGAAAAAATATTGTTTGAGATTTACTATCTAACATTATTATTGAACTTTTGTTCATCTCGATAAGAGTGTTCTCGAAAGGAGTAAAAGAAGAGCGTTCCAATCTTCTCCGTCTCATATACGAGTTCAGCCTCTCTAGTCTCAGTGCAATCCCTGCCTCAGACACAGACATCGCAAACAACTCCTGCATAATGAAACTCGCACCCTTTTTCAATTGAGTTGGTTAGGTTTTTTTATTCATTAGGCCTGGATTTTATCATTGACGATGAATGATTGTTTAGATTATCTTTAGAATGCCTTTTAAGTTTCAATTACTACCCTTTGTCTGCAATTCAAAGATCACTTTAAAAAAGCAAATATTTAATGTGATCATTAAAATATTTTTTGGTAGTGAATAGCATTGATGAGGATTACGGTTTTGTCTGATTGTCTGGATCAAGTGTTTTTTTTTTTAATTCAAAAAGGGTCAAAAAAATTATGTAGCTAGACTTATATTTAGGGTTGGAATCTACGTACTGTGTCTATTTATTTATTTTAATTGGAATGAACATTTTGAGATATAAAAATTATAAAAAAAATAGTATTACTATATTCATAAAGGAATTATATAAAAGTAATCTTATAAATTGACGTAATTTTATCTGATTTGTTAGATATACTTTACAATAAAAATAATTTTATAATTTGATGAATTACATCAAGTCGCATCAGTTTTTGAGATTATTTTTGTATAATCTTTTTATGATTAGAGTATTTATCTAAAAAAAAAAATGTTATATATATATGTAGCAGGGAAGTTTTGCTGCAAGGGAAGAGATGATTGGTAATTATGGTTTAAATTGGACGAATAATGATAGGGTTACTACCCTACTACTACCCATTTACTACTCTTTTTATATTTGATTTTTTTTTTAATTTTTTAATTTTACTTAATGATTAAGGAAGTGTATATTAGTAAATATATATATTTTTTTAATTTTTTCTTAATGATTAAGGATGTTAAAAAAATACTTAAAAGAAAATGATAAAAAAATAAAAAAACTTAAAATACTTTTTGGTAGTAGATGGGTAGTAATAGGGTAGTAAGCCTATCACTACCCAAATTGGACTCAATATTCAAGTAGAGTAGACCTTGAATTAGAGAGAAAGAAAAGCTGAGTAATTATGGCTTAAATTAGAAAGAAAGAAAAGCAATCCAGTTCATAACTTTTTACATTGATTGCATCTGACTCCTTTCGATACATGAAGGAAATTAAGAGGAGGGAAAAATAAGCAAAAGGGAAGAAAATTCTCAGATATTTTTCCTCAAGGATGACAAGTAAAAGACAAGCCCTGCAGTCTGCACTAAAAAAGAAAGAAATACAATTAAAAACAAGAAAAGGAAGAAGGAACTAGGAAGTTAAGGAGGGAGAAAAAGACGTTTAACTAGAGTTTCATCTCTCAAATACAATGAAAAAGGAAAAAAACAAACAAAAAGAAAAAGAAAAAGGAAACAGCTTGTCGACATTATTCTTCGGTGCCCCAAAAACTGTAGTTTTCCAGAGTTTCCTTTTCACCAACACTGCTCTAAAACTGACATACTTAACATATAGATAGTAAAGATAGCGGGGAGATAGAGACTTTGATATTTGATAAAAGGGAGCAAACAAACACCACACCACCTACTGCAATGGTCCAACCGCACCATCTGAGTCCCCAACGCCACCTTCCTCCTCTGGCTCTCTCTGTCTCTACTTCTTAGTTTCCCAAATGCGTTACACTCTTTAAAGAATCCGAATCCCCCACTTTGTAAGTTTTTTCACCCCCTCTCTCACAAATCCATGATATTTCTCCTTCCAAAATGGCAACTTTAGAGGGACACCATGTCGACGCAGGCAGTGAAAGTCGCTGCCATTATCGCCATTCTGCTACAGGGAGCAGTGGCATGTCACTCTCCGGCGACTCCGATGATCAGTCCTGGCACTCGCCGTTAGAGATTGAAGGGGTGTCGGAATCTCAGAGGGATTCTTCTGAATCTGATTGTTTGTGTGAGAAGGACTTGGAGAGTGGGGTTCTGGAGGTGAAGGTGCATTTGGGTAAAGTGGAGAGAGATTGTAGGATTTGCCATTTGGGTTTGGAGGATGATATAGAGGCTGGGGTGCCAATTGAGTTGGGGTGTGCTTGTAAAGGTGATTTGGGTGCTGCCCACAAGCAATGTGCTGAGACGTGGTTCAAGATCAAGGGAAATGCGTGAGTAAAAGCCTTAACCTTTTCGTCTATAGCTCATGATTTTTGTTTGTTTGTTTCTGTATGTGAGCGTTTATTTTCCTGGATAAATAATTGGTGTGTTTTTGAGAACTTTTGAATATTCATTTGTTGGTTTCAGTTTTTTGTGAGCGGTAGTGTTAAAGATGGATTCATCGGATTCTTTTGTTCACTTTGTGTTCTATATATATAATTTACTTGTGAATGCTATTGATGCTTGTGTATTTCTCTTCTGTTCTCTCTCCGTTCGATTGCTGAGAAAGCAAAGAAAAAGGAAAGACATGAATAATTTAAAATTAATTTTGCTCATTAAGACAATTATATCTCTATGCAACCAAGCCTAATAGAATAAATTATCTTATTGATGGTGATTTTGTTATTTGGAAATGAAGAAAGCATGAACAGCGTTCATTCATTTTGTTTCTCTTTCCTGTCCTCGTGTTTATGAGCCGCCATAGAACTAAGGGTAAGGGGGACGCTAATATCAAAATTTTAGGTTCAGAATCTTGAATTTTTGTAGAAATAAGGTTTTTTGATTGGTACAACTGGAAGTAAATACACGCCTTGACTCTTCCGAGCCGCCTTGACTTACTGTATACTTTTTTTTTTCAAAATAAGTAATCAAGAAGTTTTATTCATGATAATAGAAAAAGTTTAACTACAGAGGGAGTATATATGAGAAATATCTAGCCATAATTTACAAATCGACGGCTGGAAAGTCTACTGGCCAGGCGCGTGGTGATCGTAGGAGGCCGGTAGACAGTAGATCGGCGTATCTTGGTACTATGGATAGAAAATGACGGAAAAACCGGACGAAAATACTATAGACAACTCCGACATTGGCTGGACAGGAGGAGGGAGCGAGGAGCCGAAGCTCCAACCCCCCTCTGGGCGGAGGAAATGGAAAGGATGGCTGAAAGTTGGGTCCCGAGAAAAAGACCTCTGGAGAGAGAAAAAGTGGGTGGGATAGGAGTCTTGTTTCTCTTCTTATCACAAGTAAAAACACCTATTGTAATACAAGGACCATTAATAGTTAAATAGTACGGATGCTCCCCTAGTTTGACTTTTCCTGTTTTCCTTAAAGAGTACTATACACGTACGCATGTACCTGGCTTCAGCTCATCCAACTGCATTCTGGCTATCTAGCTCAAGTTCTTTTTATATGATTGAAAGAATTTTCAAATAGCTGGAAAAACTTGACATTATGGAGGCTAGGTTCTTGTTTCCACCTCGTGTTCAATTCAAGACTCCATGAGAGGCTTCTCATGGTCACCTTGGTGTGGTTTGCTGGCATAAGCTAGTCAAGAGTATATGCTCCCAAACCGGCTTTTACAATTGTCTACTTGTATAGGGCTTGGCTTTATTCTTTAAAAAGTTGACATGTACTGTTTTCAAATATGCGTATGTGGTTAGCTCTGGCATATAGACGTGTACTTCAATGGATGTGTTAAACTGCCTGCTTTCTTCCAAGTATTGTCATATATATGCTTTTCGATTTTATAAAATGTTTAATGCCGGATAGAATCACCGTCCATTGTGACTAGTTTTTGCTTTAATGAAATATGATATGCAAGTATCTTTGTGAAAATGGGGTCATGGTTATTTTGGCTGTGGTAGAATTTGCATTTCTTTGTAACAATCAACCAATTCCTTAGTTGGGAATAGTATAGTCTACCTGACAGGATTGGGTATTACAAGATTGAAAAAAATCACATTCTACTTGGGAGGTTTTGTCAAAACCAATGATGAGCAGGTTTCTTGCGTCTGCTCTCTCTTTTGTGGATGAAAAAAGAAACCTCTACAGATAAACACAAGCAACCATTTGTTTTTTGGGTGTTTGAAGGATACCCTACTTAGAAGCCATCTCAGCCAGCATTTGCTTTCAGTGTCTGTATATCCTTCCACTACACAAGTGCACCTAGTGTTTGTTTTTGTCAACTCGGTGGAAAGCTATAAATTTAATCATTTGATTTATATTCCACAAATTTTAAAACCATCTACAAGTTTGGCTAAACCAAGGTGTGCTAAGAAGATGGGGGCAGTTGAGAGTATTCATAGTTCCATATAAGTTTTATGGCATGATTATGAATCTATTGACCAAAGCAGAGTTAAGTTTGGTGGTAGTAGATATATTTTATGACATATCTTAGCTATTGTATTGAAGTGTGTAAACCAAGATTAGTGTTGAGAATACCAAGATGGATAATTGTCTGCTGTGTCATTTACAGATGCCGACAGTTGCCAATAGTAATCATGGTAACCTGTAATGGAAGCAAACGTGGTGGTTGTCGACATAACAAGAAACATCCCATTGAATCCCTATTTACACTTTCTTCTGAAGGGGGAGTTTGTTGTAGGAAAGTAAAACGTCCTAGACTCGTGTGGAAACTACTTGGTAAGGAGAATAGTTGACAATACTGACTGATGAGTTGATGAAATATTCCTCAATAATCGCAGGAGTCCCATTAACTTATTGTGTGCTGTTATCTTCTAACTCTGATATCATTATATATACTTATACGTATATAGAACAAGTATAATTTGAATGCAAATCAAGTGTCTTATTCATGTTTGTCCATGATTTGGTAAGTTGAATTGAATGTTGATATTAGAGCAACAAATCCAGAGATTGCTAAATCCTTTAAATTTGACCTTGCTTCATGGCTTATATACCTTATATTTTCGTTTCTGCTTCATATGCCTTATTCGTGTTTTCATTCTCTGTACCAATAATGTCTGCCCTCTCATTGCTGATAAATTTTTATTTATATTTTTAACAGAACCTGTGAGATTTGTGGTGCCACTGCACTCAACGTTGCCGGTGAGCAGAGAAACGAAGCAAACAATGCTGCTACTGCTGCAGCCGCCTCCACAGCATTTGCAGCACCCGTGATACTAGTCGAGACTCGGACCATCTGGCATGGCCGCCGCATAATGAATTTCCTATTGGCCTGCATGGTCCTTGGCTTTGTCATTTCTTGGCTTTTTCACTTTAAAATACTAACATGAATTCCTGTATGGATACCGGTCCTCACCTCCGCTCAAGTCTACTTGTCCCCTACTCAGTTAGAATTAGTCTTGAACATGTGTGTGATGTATGATTACAGAAGCTTCTGTGTGCCATTAAATTACACGTCTTGGAATTTTTGAATTATGGATGCAGCAGTCTGGTTCCTTTTATTTAGAGTAATGCTAGGTATAGTCGCTTTTCACAACCTCGAGAATATAGTTGAAACATTAGAACCCCGACAAGGAAAAATGCCAACAAATATAATTTGAATGCAATCAAGTGTCCCGGGAGCAATGAACTTGGGAAACCCTCCACAATATTGTTTCCTATAAAATTACCCTCTTCGATGGATGCTGTGTGGGGAGAAGTTGCCCGTTCAACATGAATAAAATAAAAGAAAATCAAACAATTTAGGCCTACATAACTTATCAAAAGCAGATCCGCCAAATTATCACAAACAGACAAAAAAAGAAGATGAAATTATGAATCATTGAAAACAAATAAAGGCACTAGCCAATTTGGGTCAAATAAGTAAACTTGATGAAGCTTGTCTCTTCAAATCCAAAGATGATCAAATGTGTAATATATCAACGACAGATTGCAAGTCAAAAGGTTCAAGTCTATTTCATTTCCTATCAAACATTCTCTGTACCATTGGTATTCATATCCTCGGGGTTTCTCATTTTGTAATCAGAAACAGCCTTGTCAAAAGTACTTCTCACATGCTGGCACATCATCATCAGATCTTGGCATGCATCTTTCATTACCTCACCCGCTGGAGCACCTGTAAAATTCCATCACAAGAACCCAAAATCACTAAATTTGCATCAAATGCGCTTAGCCACCATAAGTCAACATATACGGACAGCTAGCTTAAACCCTAACTGGGCCAGCAAATATTAGGCAAAGAACATTATGCAAAAACAGCAAATATTAGCACTCATTTTCTGCAGTGTGAAGTTGAAGACAACTTTTTCCTCGAGACTTTTAGAGACAACACTCTATACAGAGCTGGGCCAGATCATAGATTGAAATCCGCATGACAGATAAGCATCCGATTATAATACCTCTAGTGAAGTAACTAAGGAACAGGATCAAGTTTCGGAAAAAAAAAGGTCACAGTACCAGCAAAAGAAATCAGTAACTGGCTGTGTCTATCTATTGTTATTACAAAACACTATATTAAACATGAGGGATCAGCTCAAGTCCAAGACATTTTGAAGCATATTTGCTAGATAACAATCATCAAGATACCCGATATGTTGCCAGAGAAAGCACGCATATCTTACCGGTTGTCTGGACTCTGATATTAACTCGATTTTCTGAAGGATGAGGAATGCTATACCCGCTGAATGAAACCCTTGGACTGCACAATGGCATTATGACTTGCTTAGATAAAAATACTAATTAAAACATAGAATCCACAAACACCAGTTTTTTTTTTATAAGTATAATCCACAAACACCAGATTTAAAAACATCAAAAGGAATATTCAACTGCTGGCTTCATCTCCGACTCAAAGCAGAGTTTCTGATTGTTCTGCAGCTAGTTATTATCAATCTACCTCCTCTGTTATGCCATTAAACAAGCCGTAACAAGACTTATAGCTCCATGTGAAACCTCATCCTAATCTGCATGACATGTTTATATACTAAGCCTAAAAGGTTTGCATACTGTACGGCAATATTTGGGAGCATATAGAAGAAACTTCATCATTAGCTCAAGGTTTAGCTAAGAATTTCATCCTTTGTCGGCTAATTTTCATGAAAATATGACTCAAACTCAATAGCCGATAGTAAAGCTACATAGAGCAGAGTCGTTGAACAAACAAAAAAAATTGATAAGCACTGACTCTTGGTTCAAGGTGAATCTGATGGCATTCGCGAGCGTGTGATCCTCATCAGCCAAAGAAAACGTTGATTTGGTGTTGTCCGAGAAGGACCCATGCTCCATCTTCCCCAAAAAACTCCTCAAAAACCACTATAAACCCACGAAGATACCACAGAAGAAGAAGAAGTCTCCATCAATAATAAAACCAGAAATGATTCTCTCATCTATAAGACAAAAAAAGAAGTCTCTTACCACTCTATCACTGAGCGATTCCCTCTACGCAGATAGTTCGCCAGCAAAACCGTCGAAGCCAAACAAGGTCGAAGGGAGAAACAGTTGTCTTAGGTATATATACGCTCACACCCAAAACATAACGAGTTTACGATTTTATCCACATCCCGAATTTCTTTTAACTTTCTTGGCCAGGTGGCGGATCTTGATTGGCTTGTTTTTCATCTTTACTAAAAGACCGCTAAATTACCAACGCTTTTTCGTTTGGCATAGTGTATGTGACTCACACCGTAGACTCACTTCTAAAACCCTAAGGGCCTAACTGGGATATACTCCATCAAACTTGGACCCGCATACATAAATCTAGGGTTTTTCATTTTTCGGGTTCTCCTCGCATCGAATCCCTGAAACCTTAAACAGAGAGATTCGTATCAGGAGAACCGTGGTTACCATCTCACGGAGTAAGATTATCTGAACCCTCGAAGCTTTCGGTCTAAAAAAGCTTATCCTTGGCAAGGAATTGAGGTTTTATGGTTAAAAAAACTTATGCGACTCTCTTTGGTGTTTCAGGGTCCAATGGCCGCAAACAATAATCCGCCGTCATCTTTGGAGAAAGAACAGGTTGGTACCTTTTGTTTTCATTATTTTTTATTCTAAGATCTTAAGCTGCGGAATATAGTTTTAGAAGCTAGTTTGATTTTTTTTTGGTTTTCCGAGCGTAGCATTTTTATCTTCTCTCTGAAGTGAACGCTTCAAATTTTTGTGTATTTGGGATTCTTTGTTATAATCCTGAGGGTTAAAGTCTTAACCAAATTATTATCCAATAGTTTTAGGACTTTTGGATCAATGGTTGGATCATTAACATTCTTGTGTAGTGTTGGATGTGCCAATTTGGTCGTAATTACCCTAGTCAATGATTGCGAACCTTGGAGTTGATTATTTTATCTCTGTCATCTGCTTTGTGTCTTGGGTGTTGATCTATGTCAATTTAGTAATGGTTGAACGTTCTGTTGCGTTTTGAATTTTTTCCGGGAAGATTATGAATGTTACTTGTGGTAATTGTGCAGATCTTTGGAATGGCAGAAAAGGAGATGGAGTATAGGGTCGAGTTGTTCAACAAGTAGGTTTTCTGCCTTGTATGTTAAACATCTTTTTCAATTTCACAAACGTCTATACAAGAAATGTTGTCTATCTCATAAGAGGGTTTCCTAAAATTTGATATCATGTTTGTTTGACTAACTTTTGACAATTCTTGTTTGATAAGCACTGAATAAGTTTATGAG
The DNA here is from genome assembly GCF_001411555.2 of Juglans regia. NCBI lineage: Eukaryota > Viridiplantae > Streptophyta > Magnoliopsida > Fagales > Juglandaceae > Juglans > Juglans regia. The sequence goes on from NC_049914.1 coordinate 7,755,322, forward strand.
CTTCTGCACAAGACACTGTATATAGCTGTTTTTTTTTTTTGGTTTTTTGTTCTCTTAGACTATGGTCCATTTTATTAGTACAAGAAGATGTTCTGTCTTTATTGAATGTCAGTGTGATCCCAAAAAGAAAAAAAGAAAACTTTTACTGGTCATTGCCTTTATGCTTTGTCCCAATTTCAGGCCATGTGATCAGTTCATATGTACTCTTCCTGGATCAAGAAAATAGATTTATTTCCTGAGTTCAGTAAAGACAAGGACAAACATTTTTATAAATTACAAGTTCAATGGATTGAAAAACACTTTAATTAGGTTTAGGTGGGATAAGTACTCCTTTGTTAGTTGCATGATAGTTTGACTTTGCCCAAGGTTCAGTCTATCTGCAGATTTCTTTTCAGTTGTAGAAGAGTATAATCTAACTATTGTTTTTCATTGTGAGCGCATGTATCATGGATTTGAATTGCTGGATTTAGAACTGGAATTACAGTGATGTAGTTGAGGATCTCATTTGCTGATCTGTATTTGAAAAAAGTCTTGGCATTGATTATGAGTTCCATTCTTGATGAAGTATTTCTTGAGGTTAACCTACTGCCTCTTTTCTCATTTCAATTATGTCAGGCTTACGCATACATGTTTTAATAAGTGCGTCGAGAAAAGGTACAATAATTTTTGTTCATTTATTTACTAATATTTGTGCAAGCCTTTCTAAGTAGCTTTTGATTTCTCCTTTGTTCGGATAATATTTTTGACTTCCTTCAAAGCTCAGTTCAATTTTTCCTAAATAAATTGTTCTAGAAACTACTCATTATTCTTGCACAGAAAGAAAAATCCTATCCAATGGGGCAATGCCAATATGTATTCTTTCATTTTTCAGATACAAGGAGTCTGAACTAAATATGGGCGAAAATAGTTGCATTGATCGCTGTGTTTCAAAATATTGGCATGTAAGTTGTTGACATATTCAGGCATGGTTTACACTCTACAAGGATTCCTGAAATATGATATTGTGATTCTTTTATCCTCATTTTCTATTAAGCATGTGAACTTTTTCTTGTGATCAATTTTCTTGACTTATTTACCCTTCTAGGGAGTTGAAATTTCTCATATTCATATTTTTCTACTGGCCTTTGTTTCCAATAAAAATTAAATATGGTTAACTGACACTTCTGGTTGAAATGTGAGTTCTAATTTATGCTTACCTACACGCAAAAGGAATGTCGTTCTAGTTGAGGCTTCCTTTGTTAGCTACTTTTGTTTTTCTCTTTTTATTTTTTATGTTTTAGTTCCTATGTTATACTGTGGCATATTTGGAGAGAAAGGAATGACTGGACCTTTGAAGATTTGTGAAGTTAGTGGTGGATATAAATGCCTTTTTCTTCAAAACCCTCTTCTTTTTGTTTTCTCTGTTTAGGGTTATCTCATCTACAGTTCCTACATACTTGGGTAGCATCCTTTAAGTTTTAATAACATCTTCATGCTGCTTCATAGGTTTGTAGACTTCTAGCCACTCACAAATATCCTTGTACACCGAGCAATGCAGATGTTTTTAGTTGCATTTAGGACTCTAATATATTTATGGAAATATTTGGGTTTGGATTTAGCTGAAAAAGTTTCACTATCTCCACCGGGTGATTTATTCCTTTCCTCTACCCTTTCTTTGACCTTCGTTGTCTTGGCAGTTGTTGGATTTTCTTTACCATGTTTATAGCTTAAGTTTAATTCTAGATCATCCTTTACTTCCATGCTTCTTTCAAATATCGTGATAGCGCATGCATGCAAGTTGTCCAACTTAGATGACAATCATATTTGTTGACAATATCCTGTGCACCATGCCATAACCTGGACAGTGTCCCAATTCACTGGTTATCTTCTTGTTAACAACTTTTTTTGACACTGTATGTGTGAAACCCCGCAATATGGTAGTAAATGAGATCCCATAGTACTTGAGAGTGAGAAGCTTTTGATCTTTATAATGATTCCAATAGACTCCAATTATACCCTTGGCTAATCATTTTGGGGTATGAGCCCGGATGTGGCTTCGGCCTTCCATGGGGTGTAACAAATGGTATCAAAGCATTTCAACCGAAAGTGTGGGACTTGAGTAGTGCCACCTATGATGAAATGGCCCGATAAGGACGTTGCGAATTTAAGGAGGAGAGATTGTGATACTCCGTAGTATAGGTGGTGAATGGGATCTCATATTGCTTAAGAGGATGAAGTTTTTACCCTTTTTGTAATGATTTTAAATTTCTAAGGGGTTCCAATTGTACCATTGGCTAGTTTTTTGGAGTATGGACTTAGATATGGCATGGACCTTTCTTGGGGCTTTATAGTATGAGGCCTGCAACCATATTTTGCTTTTAGGAAGACCTAATGTAACATCCCCTTCCCGTAGGATAGAGATATTACCAACATTTAAAACATAATGCCCGGTAAAGAGATTCATATCCTGAATTACCTCATTTATTGAAATTCATCAAAACGCGAAACTGAATTGAACATGATTGTTTTTGGAAACTGAACGAAATATAAAGAAACATAAACTAATCCTATGCATGACATAAAAGAAATCTAACTCTGGTGATAAAATCACTTATTCATTCCTAAGTCTTGGTACTAGATCTATTCCTGGCCATCCAGCTCTTCATCATCATAGACATGATCTGCGAGAATCAGACATGAAAGAAAACAAGAAACACACAAACATAATGAGTTGAATACTCAGTAAGTAGTACATCGTATCGTAAAATATAGTCCTTGCCTAACATACAATTCATTTCTAGGATACCCTTCAGAACGCACATACAACTTCATGAATTACAATCAAAATACGTAACATGATCTTCTGAAAGACTTTACATACATATATCATTACAGATTTACATGGCACACATTTTCATTATTAACATAAGCGGAAGCATATATAAACAAAATCATGTCATTGTGAATGCATAACATTTTGGTTATCTTGTATTAACATGAAGTGAAACACGTTTGTGTCCGTGTTTCCACTTATCTGGCATGACATGGAGTGAAACACGCTTGAGTCCGTGTTTCACTTAACTTGCATAACATGGAGTGAAACACGCTTGAGTCCGTGTTCCTCTTAACTTGCATAACATGGAGTGAAACACGCTTGAGTCCGTGTTCCACTTAACTTGCATAACGTGGAGTGAAACACGCTTGAGTCCGTGTTCCACTTAACTTGCATAACATGGAGTGAAACACGCTTGAGTCCGTGTTTCACTAAACTTGCATATCATAAAATGAAACACGCTTGAGTCCGCGTTTCATTTAACTTGTGGTTAACCACGCTTGAGTCCGTGGTACCGTTACATTTCTTATCTTTCTTAATGCATGAGATTTGATTAGGCTTCATGAACATCCCTAACATGGCATAATCTTGTACATGGTAATATGACATGGCATGGCATATTCTCGTACATGACATATTCTTGTATGATTTAACATGGCATATCTTTGTACATGGCATATTCTTGTATGATTTAGCATGGCATAGTATATCGTGATATTACATAACATGCTATGAATGTTTTATGACGTTCCAAGGCATACATGATCCCGGTACTACTTGAACATGGCATACATGGTTTAAGTATTACACAAACATGGCATATATAACCTAAGCATTTCATGAACATGGCTTGCGTAATCTGACTATTACATGGCATACTTGACTTTGAACTACTACTTTAACATTTCATGACTTTCATGTGAATTTAGTAACATTAAATCAACCAACAATAAATTCATTCACTCAAGCATAATCTCATATTTCATCAAGATCGAAAAGTAAACTAACCTTGACTTGCCTCTTAGTGTAGCGTAGTTAACAATCATAAGCACATCACCGTTTTATACATAATAATAATATTCACCATACGCATTTATTAATATGATCATACTATTTACCTCTTAGCGCTGCTTCCTGATTTCCAACTTGTAGCGCGTTACCTATACAAGGTACTAATCGTCACTAACTTTTCAAAAAAAAGAACGTGTCATAGCATTCTAAATACTTAAAATCATATATCATAATATTATTCAAAACTCATAACATGTTCCTTAACTTCTATTTAAATTATAACTTAATAATTTTATAAAATCTTAATTAAAAGTCAATTGGAATATTAACTAAATAATAGACTCAAAAGATACTTACAAAATATACTTTAAAATTTATGCTTTAAAATCCTTTAAATACTTATCTATAAAAATAAGCATATGACTAATATATTTATTCAATTAAAAGCTCCGGCCTACATAATAATCAGCCCAATTTAAACCTTAGGCTCGCATGAAAACAACCCACTTAACCCAAAACTATAGTTTCTGAAATAACTCAAGTCCAACCAGATTTATAAACCAGTCAAGATACAACTAAGTCCAGTCCCAATAAAACTCAGCCTAGTAGAAAGGGTACTTTGGGAAAAACTAAAGCAAAAGGATTAAAAAGGAAACAGGCTTACGGGAGAGAGAGCTGCGCGATGCTCACCGAGGGAGAGCAGTGTGCGACGGCGGCTCTGGGGCTGGGAGTGACCGGCAACGTGACTGGGGGGATCCCTATGGTGGTGCGACACCGAGAGAGGGAGAGAGAGAGAGAACAAGTGAGAGTTTAGAGAGAGATGGGTTTGAAACTCAAATAACCGAAATGGAGGAAGGTGGCGCGCGGCAGCAGGGGCTTACCTGAGGGGGTGGTTCAACGGGGTTGAGATGGCCGGCGTTTTCTGGCGCCGAGGGTAGGGCTCCGACGTCCGAGGGTGGTCGGTGATGACTGGGCAGCAAAGGCTCAAGCGGAAAAGTAAGTTGTTTCTCTGGTATTTTGAGGTGAGCAACACAGAGGTTTAGTGAGTTTCTTATAGGCGACTGGAGTAGACGACGTGAACTCTTAGGAGATTGGCTGAAATTTGAACTTGCCTAAACTTTAGAAACCGACTCTTTCGTGGATACAGTTTCTGAGAGGGTTTGAAGAGTTTGAATTGGAGTTGATCACATACT